>NC_071996.2:120777916-121083958 GCF_028885655.2 Pongo abelii
GGGGGTGTCAAGGTACTTCTAGACTTCTGGTCAGCACACTCCAACAGGTGGTGTCAGCCAAAGTGTTTTCTATAACAGTGGCAGCAGGATCCATCACCATTTGCACATGCCAGCAGCAGCAGCAGTGTGGCAAGGTGCATGCTAGTCTGCTGCAGCAAGGTGCTAGCAGATACTGGAGTGTCAGCCTTTTTGCAGGTGTTCACAGCAGCAGCAGAGGCAGCATGACTTGGTGGTGTGCATGGTGACTGTGCATACAGTCACACTGGTGGTACTGTTAGCACAGATGTGGGATTCTGGCAGGTGCAGGTCTGTGTGTGCCTTCTTTGCATGTTCATGCAGGCGAGGGGGGCCACTCAGGGCAGCAGAGAGTCCTCTGTTCTGAGTGCCTAGTTTCACTTGTCAGCAGCATTGATGCAGGGGCGGGGCTCTGTAGGGGCAGATGGGTTCTGTGCCCACCAAGGCTCAGACTGCAATGGCAGTATGGTGGTGGGGGTTAGGGTGTTGGGGGGGCACTCACATTGGCAGCAGCGGCAGGGCAGGATGCATGCTCACACGCATGCTGGCAGGTCAGGGAAGGCAAAATCTGCCCAGGCACACACGTGCTGGCAAAGATATGTAGAGGGTGGCCATAGCCCAGGGGAAGCTACAGTGGGCAGAGGGAGTGAGCAAGCTGGTGCATGTCCATGGGGGCTGCTCTGCTGGAGCTCTCTGCTGGTCAGGTGTGGTCCACCAGTGCAGGAGCTGTGATGTAGGCCCCCAGGGCACCCAAGGCTGCACTGCAAGCAGGTGTGGTTCAGCTGGGGCTCTGAGAGAGGCCAGCAGACCAAGGGGTGCACAAGAGCCCTGTCTGATGGGCAAAACCTCCCCTCACAGTTCAGATCTGACAGTTCCCCTAGGGCTAAAATCTTCTATGGGAAGAAGGCAAGCCTAAGGGGATGGGCATCTACAGCCAAGCTCTGCTACAGATGCTCCTGCACCAAACCCTCTGGGCTCCACAGGGACTAGAGTACTGTCCCTACCACTTCTCTAGGCAGCTTTCCCTGCCAACTCAAGTGTCCATGGTGGTAGAGGGGTCTCCCTCTGCCAGGATTCAGGAGACCCATGGCGAGAGCAGGTTGCTCCTTGCCAGATCAACTCATATGTTCCCCCAGTCATTGGGGGCCAAGAACAAGTTCTGGTGCACAGCAGCCCCATGTGGGATTTCCAGCTCCTTTCTCCTTCAGCCCAGCTTCTGTGTCTTCCCTCTGTCCACTCTCAGTGCTTTTCCTCTGAAGATCTGTTAGGAGCATGCCAGTCATCCAGGTACCTCGGTGGCAGCTGTTCCACTTAGCTGAGTCTAGTTGGCCATCTTGCCTCAAATCCCTCCTTTAATATTTCTGCAGATGTCTTCCTATTTAGTTTTACTTAACTATGCTACTTGGTAAAACAATTTATGGAGAATTAATAGTAATAATAACAACACAGTTAATAGTAATAATAACAATACAGTTAATAGTAATAACAATAACAACCAGATAGTTTCTACTGAGGATTTTTTAGATACTACGCCTTGTGCTAAGTCCTGTTCTTGAATAAGCTTTTTTAATATTTCTAATTACCCTTGAGTTGGGTATCATTATTATTTTTTGTTTGTTTTTGAAGCGGAGTCTCACTGTCTCGCCCAGGCTGGAGTACAGTGGCACAATGTTGGCTCACTGCAACCCCCACCTCCAGGGTTCAAGCAGTTCTCCTGTCTCAGCCTCCCCAGTAGCTGGGACTACAGGCACTAGCCACCATAACTGGCTAATTTTTGTATGTTTAGTAGAGACAGGGTTTCACCATGTTGGCCAGGCTGGTCTCAAACTCCTGACCTTAAGTGATCTGCCTGCCTCAGCCTATTAAAACGTTGGGATTGTACAGGCATGAGCCATCATTCCTGGCCAACTTGAGTATAATTATTATCCCTATTTTACAGGGAAAACAGAGGTGACTAAGGGTAGAGAAACTTTCCCCAAATCACATTGCTAGACTGTAGTTCAGTTGGGATTTAAACTTTGGCAGTCTGGCTCGAGAATTACTTCTAGGATTTTGAGGCATGCTGGAATTTGCTTGTGGCTCCTTTCCTTCCCCTGGGCTTCCAAACACAATGGTCTGTTTTGGGAATATTCAAGGGTGCCATTTTAAAGCAACAATGTAAGATTCCTCCAACTCTATACGCTGCCCACTCAAGGTGTGGTCATCCACCTTGCCCAGGGTTGGGAGATGAAGGAACAGGTTCTTTCCTAGCATGTATTGTCCAGATGCTGAGTTTTTCCAAAGGATACTGAAGTCTTTATCTCACCCTACTTTTGACAAAGGGAGTGGTTGAGGTGGTTATGGATGAGGTGTTTCTCCTGCCATGCTACTTCAGCTGGGATGACTTATTGGATGTCTTCCTAATAGTCTGTAGAGCAAAAGAAGTGGAGGGGTTGGGGTTTCTGGGTGATAAGGGTAGAATAAATGGGGGTGGGGCAAGAAGGCAAGATTTGTATTCACACAGGGGACTGCCTTCAGGGTGCCGCACAGTGGAGGCTATTCATCAAAACCATTAGGGCCCCAGGGACATGAAGCCTAGGGATTTAGAGCATATTCCATCAGTTTAATTACTGGTGAGATCTGAGGTTACAAAGGAGAAGCTAATCAAATAGCTGCTGACCTTCTTCTAGCTACACTGACCCCACATATAAGGTTCTCCTAAGTTTATAGGCTCCTTACCTCACCTCTCCTTATTCGCCCTCCCCACTTTTTGCAGTTGGTAAAATGACAAGCTTCTTCCAGTTCAATGCTCTTAACCCAAGGAGATAGTAGCTGCCATGGCAGAAATAAAGGCAGCAGATAAATCCAGTTGAGAAAAAAGCCCATAAACTCACAGAGGCCTTGTTCCTCATTTCTGCCAGGGTGTTGAGCTGGAAATGAGCAGATATTCCTTTGGTCAGTATTTACTGAATATATGTTTTGTCTCAGGAATAGGAGACATAGCATTGAAAAACTCACATGGGCCTCCTACCTTCCTAGAGTTTAGGGTACAAGAAGTCTTAAACAAGCACCACGAGTTAGAATATGAAATGCTATTCATATGAAACAGACATGATAGGGGAAGTATAGGGTATATGGGATCCCAGAACAGGAAGGTACAGCTAATTTCACCCAGGAGGGTGACTTCATAGGAGGGTGACTTTCCTATTCCCTAGAAAAATCACTCCCCTTTTTAGGATTTTGTCCTAGGAAAAGGTCATCTTATAATGAGACTTTTTCTGGTCACCAGAACTATTCCTAAATCAACAGAAACTATGGCCTTCAATTATAAGCAAGATAGCAAGATGATGTATCTCAGTTGAAATGCAGTGGCTTGAACTTATGCCAAAATACTAAGTTTGAATTTGTGAGTGCGATCAAATTTAGTAACATAATATTTTAGAACATTCGTAGTTACCTGTCAATGGCAACTTAGTTCATAAATCTTAGCTGCTCTGGAAGAGCTCAGCATCTGAGAAGGATGCCTGCTCCTGTCTGAGGTGGATGTACACTGCTTCATGTCACTGTACTCAGAGCTGATAGGAGGTGTCCGTGAACCTGTTGAACTTTTCCCAGCCAGACAAGGTGGACCCATGACTCCTCTGAGGACCTGCCAGGTACCCTTCCCTCTGAGCAGTTGCAACCTGCTGGGAGTCAGAAGTAAGAGATGCCATTCAAGCTTGCTGCTGCTTTGTTCTGAACTGGTGAGTCTGTTCCCTTCTGTGTAAAAGACACCTAGATAGAAGAAAAGAATCTGCTATTACTTCTACTTTTAGAATCAGGAAATGGCTCTTTATCTGGAGTTAAAGAGTGGGAATCCAGGCAGAATTCCTGTGGGAAGTAAGGGTTAACTGAGATCTGAAGGATGGGTAACAGCCTGGTTGAAGTACACAGGAATTGTTCTAAGAAGAAACATCTTATATGAAGACTCAGCTCTCTGAAGCACAGAGACCACAAGACATATAAGGCACTTGACAGTGTTGGGGCAGGCTGAGGAGGTGACGCTTGTAAGTCACGTAAGTCACGTTAAAGAATTTAAAGTTTATCCTGAGGTCAAGGGGAAGTCAGTGAAGGATGTGAAGCAGAAAAGAGACATGTTTGGGTTTGCTTTTTGAAGAAATATTATTCTGGCTACAGCATGGAGAAGGAATGGAAAATGGACAAAACCAGAAGAAAGAAGACCAGTTTGACAGCTGTGGCTATAGCCCGGGAAAAGAGGGCAGCAACTTGAGCTAGGGTGGGAGCAGGAGGATACAGAAAATTAGACACATTCAAGAGATTTGAGAAGCCAGAGTGACGATGATGGATTTACAGTAGATGGTAAAGGGCCAGGCATGATGGCTCATGCCTGTCATCCCAGCACTTTGGGAGGCCAAGGCAGGTGGATCACCTGAGGTCATAAGTTCAAGACCAGCCTGGCCAACATGGTGAAACCCCATGTCTACTAAAAATACAAAATTAGCCAGGTATGGTGGTGCATGCCTGTAATCCCAGCTACTCGGGAGGCTGCAGCAGGAGAATCACTTGAACCTGGGAGGCGGAGGCTGCAGCAGGAGAATCACTTGAACCTGGGAGGTGGAGACTGCAGTGAGCTGAGATCGCACCATTGCACTCCAGCCTGGGCAACATGAGTGAAACTCCATCTCAAAAAAAAAAAAAAATAGATGGTGAAGGAGAGAAAATCAGGGATAACTCTTAGGTGCCTGGCTTGAGCACCTACAGGAAGGAAGGGGTCATGCATTGTGTGGCATGGACTGAATGTTTATGTCCCCCAAATTCCTGGGTTGAAGCCCTAGTTCCGATTGTGATGGTATTAGAAGGTGGGACCTTAGATAAGGTCATGAGAGTGGAGCCCCTGTGATGGGATTAGTGCCCTTATAAGAAGAGGAGTAAACAGAACGTGTTCTCTCCACCATGGGAGGATATAGCAAGAAGGTAGCTGTCTCCACACCAGAAAGAGGGTTCTTGCCAAATGCTGAATCTGCCAGCACCCTGATCATGGATTTTGCAGACTCCAGAACTGTGAGAATTAAATGTCTGTTGTTCAAGCCACTCACTTTATGCTATTTTGTTATGCAGCCTGAGCTAAGGCACTGTGGCAGAGAAGTGGAGGTAGAACAATCCAATTTCAGATAGGAGCAGGTGCAACTGGGGGGCTGCCAAATGTCCCAGTGGTTGAACAGACAGCAGAGGTCATGTGAGAAGTCCAGGCTAAACTATAGACTTAGGGGCCATAGCCCTACGAAGGAATGTACAGCCATAGGCATATATGAGATGGCCAGGGTGATGGGCAAGGGTGAGAAGAGAAGAGGCTTGGGGGCATCAACATTGAAAGCAGCAGAGACTTAGCTTTGTCCACAATGATGTTCACAGTTCCTGTGGTCCAGAGTAGGGAGGAGTCCAGGGGTCATATACTGAGTCGTGGGCAGGTGATCCTAGTACATAATTCTGCCCCAGACAACAGCTTTTGTTTCTAGCCTAATAACAGTGGGGCTAGAAGGAGTTGACATCTATGAAAGAACCTGAGTTAGATAAGTGAAGTCTCCTGTCTACATCACATAGATTTAAAAATTTTCTGTAACTATAAAACATTACACTCATAATAATTCTCACTGTGATTCTAGCTATTATTCTCTCCCATTTTAAAGGTGAAAGAGTTTAAGTTCAGAAAAGTTACTTGGCTCATCCCAGGTAATTCAGGGACAACGGCAGAGCCTGAAATCCTTCCTAGTCCTCCAATTCAGGTTCACTCCTCTGTTCCTGTCTTCTTAAGCTCCTATTTATTGCAGCTATATGTTTATGTTAATTTATTCTCTTCTTAACCTGTGGATCCTTTCCATGAAAACAAATAAGAAAAAGACACTTTGGCTGAAGAGGTGGAAAAATACAGCAGGAGAGAATTCCTCTGAGACCTAAGATACCCTGCCCTTCCCCCTTGGCCTCTCAGCTGCTGCCGAGTCCTGGAGAAAATCGGGCATCTGAACACAGGCCGTGTTTGTCCCTGCTCTGGCCTTGTGTTCTCATTCCTGCCACACCATCATGGATAATGAAAGTTGACTGGCTGCCGGGGTTTCCTTTCTCTCTGCCACTGTCATTTCCATTTGCCAGGTCTCATGCCTTTTTTGCACAGAGTTGTTGTGCTTGCGCTCTAATTTGCCAGGCAGTGATAAATTCCAAGAAAAACCCATTCTTATTGAATTATTTTTGGAATGTTATGCAAACAACTCTAAATTGTGTGGCAGCCAACTCCACTCTAAGATCTAGTTTTGACTTTATGTTAATTCAAGTAGAGGAGAGAAAGAAAGAAACAAAAACTCAAAATGCTGAGATACCATCTTTCATTCTCAAGGAGAATTTTTTAAAGTCTACTCCTTTGATACAAGGGTCTAAGCTCCCTTGCAGGACTTAGGCAGTGAAGATCACACTCCCGTACCAGGAGTCCCTCACAGAATACACAGAGGGAAAACCTCCCTCTTCAGTTCTCTAGAAGAAGAAAGCCTGGGCCAATTAGCCAGGTGTGGTGGTGGGCACCTGTAGTCCCAGCTACTCGGGAGGCTGAGGCAGGAGAATGGCGTGAACCCAGGAGGCAGAGCTTGCAGTGAGCTGAGATCATGCCACTGCACTCTAGCCTGGGTGACAGAAGAAGACTCCATCTCAAAAAAAAAAAAAAAGGAAAAGACTGGGCCAAATTGAAAGCCCACTGAAGCACACAGGGTAAAGTTATGATCTCCTCTTTGGGAAAGGATTAAGCAAGACTTCTTTCCTTGAGTTCAGGCCTTAATAGAAGATGTCTTGTCCCAGGAGACTTTTTAAAACAAGAAAAGCAAGTAGCAATAGCTATTTTCCACCCCTGTGCCCTCTACAACCACCTCCAAGAAATAGTTTAGAATGAAGTTCTGATTCCACTAGAGCCAATACATTTCTGATTCCAGGAGTGAACAACTGTCATTTCTCTATTTCCACATTTTCTAGTCAAAGTCCTTCTTTTTGTTTTGTTTTGTTGATAGAACATTCCATTCTCCACTTGCTGTCCATTTTAGAACTTGCTAAGCTAATAAGATGGATACCTGGAGGCGCTGAGAACTCTTGTCCCCACCATAAGGGCACTTGCATGAGACTGAAGCCAGGACAGGAGTGGGGAGAGTTGAGAGGTGGAGCGGACAGAGTCCTGGGCACATCATCTGAGCACCTGCTTCAGCCCTTGCCTGAGCCAGATCTGCCTCCAGGCTCTGTAAACACAAGAACGAGTAAAAGCAAGAATCTTCACTACTAAGCTTTCCCAGTCTCCATTTCTTCATCTGAAAAATGGAAAGGACAGCATGCAGAGCTTTTAACTGTGTTCTGTAGACTCTGCAATTCCAAAAGTCTTGTTAAAAATGTCATTGTGTGCACAAGTATCTGACTATACACAACAGAATTTGTGAAGAGGAGGGACTGAAATTCCTGAGTTAAAATGTTTATCATGACAGCAATATCGTGACCCCCTATTGTCTGAAGATTCCAATCAAAATTCCTCCCCCTGGCTCCCCAGCTGTCTCTGTTTACATTTTCAGCCTTATCCCTTAACATACCTTTGCATTACCTATCCTCTGGCCAAACCAAGCCCTGCACTATTGTCTACTTGTCCTCAGTGCTATCCTCTGGGTCCTTGCAATCATAGAGTCTCCTTTTCATGGAACGCCCCCTCCACCCAACCTCACCTCGCCTAGTTATACCTCCCCATCCTGCAAAGTCCCATTCAAGATCTGCCTTCTGCAAAAGTCCTCCCTCAACTCCCTGTCCCGTTCTGCTTCTAAGGAAAAGCTCCTGTCTCTGAATCCCCAAAGCACTTTATCTGAATCTGACTTATGTTACTGAATCAAGGTCCCTTTATGCATCACTTCAGATTCCCTTTGCTCAGGTGATTCAGGGGGTCCATGGCTCCTTGTTCTGTCCTAGTTGCCGCTGAGGCCAGCAGAACTGTGTGGACTCTGGCCAACTGCACAGGGACACAACCGGGCGGTGCCTTGCTTCATGCTCATGCTCTAAACCTCTTGCCTCCTGTCTTAGCATATTCCTGCTGTTACTGAGACATTAGAGCCAGAGGAATATACACGGGTGCTCAGTGGACATGCATGTGCCCCCCTCACACACACCACACACACATGCACACACACATACATGCATTCACACACACACACACACACATATGTACAAGTAGTTAAGGGAAGTTAATGCTCCCTAGATTGAAGCTTTTGTCAGTGGGACACAGGAGCCAGGGAAAAATTTCTTCTCTGTTCTCTTTCCCCTGCCAACCCTCTAGGAAGAGGGTCTGTGAGAGTGATCAATTATTTACACTTATTACCAAGTGGTATCCAGCTCAGGAAACCTTTCCTTCCTTTTCTCTTTATTTCTCCTTTCCTGGGTTTGCATTCCCCAATAAAGAAGTAGCATGATAGTTTTTGCATCCAGTTCTGATTTCCGGGGCACCCAAACCTATCACTTTTTACTTGATACTACAGTTGCTCATGCATGTACCTTGTTCCACCCAACTAGACTACATAATTATTGTGAGATTCTATATCTGCCTTACAATCTAGCATAATGTTAGTGCTCAATATGGTCTGTGGAATGAATGAATGACAAGAGGTTTTAGAAAATGTAGTGTCAACAGGGACCTGAAGACCCTAAACTGACACACTCAATATGGAGGGATGGGAGGGGAATGTGTTCTTACATTATGACTTCTGTTCTCAAGCCAATAACTGGTTAGTCTGTTGGATGTACCAGAGCACAATTCAAACCAAAGGATAGCTTCTTTCTTATGCCAGTACAATAGTGTGCACAATAAGGCAGAATATAGAAAATTATTAGGTCAGACTCCTTATACAGAACAGAAGGCAGCCAGACACCAGGGAGCAGAACATAGGGAAAATAAGAGGAGAGAATTCCCTTAGAGGTAAAGAAACCGATGGCCTGTTACTTTTCACAATATTTGCAAAGGAGAAAGGCAAATTCACAATGGGGCTAAAGAACCGTCTCAAGAGAGACCTTATTAGAACTGTAGGAGGAATGGGATGGTCCCAACCGAAGTCTGCTGGAAGAAAAGGAGACCATTGTCCCAGGGGTGGGCAGAACTCACCCCGAATGACTGCAAGTTCCTTTTATCACTACCCCACCAACTCTGATTCAGTCTTTTTTGCATCTTGTTTCATTAGGGTTGGAACCTTGATACCTATGTGCAGCCTTGAAACCACTGTGGTCTGTGCCTGTATCCGGGCCAACAAGGACATGACCATGGCAGTGGAGAGGCACCCATCAGTCTGCTTTAGGGCAGTTTTTAACAATGGCACCTGCAGAAGGAACTGAAACAATACTCACCCATAACTGGGCAGCTCAGAAGCTCTAGTTCCCTCTCAGCCCTGTATTTGGAAGCAGGACTGTGCACTTTGGACTGTGTCCCGGCAGTTCTTGGACCTCAAAAGAGTAACACTAGTCCTCCTGCTAATGAGGACTCGATCAGCTAATTGCAAATGAAAAGATGAGACCGCATTCATAAGGGGATGAAGTGGTTCCTCCTGGTCATTCCAGGACTTGCTGAGTCTGTCTGCACTAAGTACACTCTGTTGACTAAAACCTTTCTAAGGTACCAGGTGTAGCCATGGCTTAGTGGAAAGTATGACCCATGCAGAGAAAAACAAAACAGGAGATGGGCAGAGGACAGGAGATGAGTAATTGCACCTGTCAGAAAATGAGGATAATGGTTAAGGATGCTAGCATGGAAGCTCTGAGTTTTGTGGAGAAAAACACCAGGGCAAATACGAGGAATTATTTGTCCTCAATCTCCCCTGGAGAAGGTGGAGTTGATCAGTGGGGCCTGGTGGCCTGTATGACCTTCCAGCCAACAATATTTAAAGTGCCTGCTTACACTCAGTGGTTAGCACAGGCATTACACAACCCCATCCCTGCTGCCCACCCTGCAGATACAGGCAGCTCTGATTTTGCGACGTGCTATTTTTAAAACAACCAAATCATTCTACATTGCCCCCTTGACAGCCTAGAGGAAGGAACTGGTTGCCTCACCAATCTTTGGCACCAAAGTGCTTCACTGCGGATGTGTTTTTTCTGCTGTCATACCGTCCTGATTAAGATTAATTGTCCCAGTTGAAGTGAGTCACTTAGAAAGGATGGGAAGGGTGGAGGGAAGAGGACAGTTTGCTTCTTTTTCTTTTTTTTTTTTTTTTTCCTACTTCAATGTTTGTTCTGAAAGATCCAGAAGAATACAGGAGTGTAGCAAAGGAATTTAAAGTGTGGAACATGTAATAAAGGAGACCAAGTGAAAAAGCTATTATGGGCTCCATGTTTATCTTCAGCTCAGTGACTTTCAGAGGAGCATGCACTTGGCTGGGGAGCCTGGAGGGTGTGACTGCTCCCTGCCAGTTGGAGGGCCTTGACCTGAACTCTCAAAAATTCAGCTGACCTCGTCCAGCCCCAGCTACTCTAAAAACAAGGCTACAACATCTCCCCTCACTGACACAGATACACCCCATATGTATATATTGGAACCTCAAAAGTTCATTTTGGGTACAGAAATCATATACAACCAAGGGAGAAACTGAGTAAGAAAAAGAAAATATATAACCACTAAACTCAAAGCTGTACCAAAGAGGAAAGAGATATTATTTATAGAACAGCTTTCACTTGCCAGGCATTAGTGCAAAAGTTGATTCTTTCTGAGCTACTTCTCCAGAACTCAGATTTGCACATCCTCTCTGAGTCTATCCCTCCAGCTCTGAGAGGCTCCCACTCCCTGGCAAGCACCTCAGACTCCTTTGTTGATGGAGTGGGCCTGGCTGAAGCAACTCAGGCTATTTTGGGGATAGTTATAGAATACTTATAGAGGCCTTATTCAAAAACTCATGACCACTACTCTCATTTCAAATTAAAAACATCTATCCTCTATCCTTTTTTCCCCACCTTATTACCTTAACAAAAAGAAGAAAGGTTTGGCAAGGAAAGAAGTGTATGGCCTTGCTGATTCTGTGCATTCAATAGAAATCAAATTGTCATGACTTGTGAGGAAGAGAATTGGGCAGGGTGTCAGTAGACTGAAGCACACAACATCCAGCCCAGAACAGGCAACATTTTGTAGCCATTGGCTAATGAATGAATGGATGAATGAGTGAACTTAGGTATGAATCCCAGCCCATCAACACCAGTTGTGTGCCCTTAGATAAACTACTTCTATTTTCTGGACCTCAGGGATTATCCAGTTCAACAGAGGAAACCAGCCTTAGCATCTAGCTCAGATACTCCTCTTACTGTCCCATCAGCCTGGAGTCTGTATATTCCTGGGGGGCTGTCTTGACATTTCCTTTTTCTGAAAAGACCATTTGGAACCATTCCTGTTCTACATCTACATCTTGGGTTGGATGAACCTTGAACATGCATATCTCGATTCCAACTTGAGCCCACCCAACAGCTTAACTGAAATTTTCTCTGGGTTCCAGTGCTCCAAGTCCAGAGGCTTCCATATCTGCTCTTGCCAAATACAAGTGGTTGGCAGATAAACCTGCAGTAACTCATCACCCCAACAGTAACTCATCTGTATTCACTCCACCCCAGCTCTACACAGACAAGTCACCACAAATGGATTGATGGTGATTTGAATTCATTGCCTACATGGGAAATTTCTTTGAGGGGAGTATCTGGCTACATCCTTAAGTTACAGATAAGATACTTCTTATTCTCAAACAAGTAGCCAAGGAATATTATCATAATCCTGTCTGTCCTAGTATTTGATACCCTCATAATTGTTATTCCTCTAACTTAATCAAGGTTTATTTATTTTCAACCTCTCCCTCTCTCTCTCTCTTTCTCAAAGAGTTGGAAGGATTATCAGCCATACGAACATAAGTCAATGCAATCTTGGCCAAATTTAGGTAAACGGACAGGATGCAGATAATGCTGGTGACTCAGAAGGTTGAGCCGAAGGTGCAGAATCTAGATAGCTTCAGCCTTCCATTGTCCCGTGATGCTTGCTCTGATAGTCCCTCCATCTCTTCCCTGCATTCCAGACTTGCTTAAGAATTAGAGAATATCAGACCAAGAAATCTCAAGATCCATTCCAGCTCTACTCTCCTCCTTTCAGGGATGCGAAAGCTGAGGCTCAGAGAGGTTAACATTGCCTTCCAAAGTCACAAAGCCAACACAGCCCAGCCATGCCCCATGTCTCTTCCACTACCACTCAGGACACACCCAGTCACTTCAATTCCCACAGGACCATTAGGCTTATACTTGCAGTTGGAACAATTTTAGCAACAATGTTTGCTACTGATCAACCCAAGCTTCCCTGAAATGGAAAATAGGGAAATGCTGGGGCAAGAAAGATAGCCAAGGGATTCACAGAGAAATAAAAGCCCCAGAAGAGAAGCCTTCATGACCTAATTGTGGCCCTATAATCCCAGAGCATGCTGGATATTTTGCTCTCTTTTATTGCTTTTATCTTTTTTTTTTTTTTTTTTACTTGCCCTTCTCATTCTTATCCCCACTTAGTTTTGCATGGGAAAGAGAAGGTCAAGGATCTGGAAAGACAAGGAAGGTATTTTAATGGCCAGAAATTGGCAAGACCTCATATTCCTGCTTTATCAGTATGCCTGACCCATTGATTGGAGATGGTTCTTTACCTCCTGGCTCCTTTTAGGCCCTGTAAATTCACGCTTTTTAATTTTTACAGAGCAGTTTATGGGCTGCAAAAAGGGGAAGCTGGGGGAATCTGTTGTCAGGGGCTGCATTGAGCAATGAACCATCTTCTCAGTGTTCTTTTTCTTTCCTCCCACGGGGAGTCTTGTAAATGAGCACTTGGACTTTCTGAGGGAGATTGAAAAAGGCTTTTGGGGGTCAAGGCATGAAAGAGCAGACGGATTATGAAGGGGCCTTCAGGAAAATCTGAGACACCGTCTACCTCTGGTCAACTTGGTTATTTGTGGGACAGGAGGAGATTCCAGCAGATCATTCTCAAAATCTACTCTGAACTATTCAACCTGTGAGGAAAAGAGGAATGTATGACCTGATGATTTAAGCTAGAACTGATCAACTTTTTTAGGAGTTGACATTTTGAAAGGAGTGATCTGGGGACAATGTGGAAGGATCTAAAGAACTCAGTGATTTAGAATTCTCTAACTCTCTAAAATTCCTCTAGAGCACCATGATCTACACTCAGCATCTCCATAGCAGCCAGACAGTCACTTAAAGATGGTAACTGACAGAGACCAACCAAGACATGAGAGACAAAGAGTCAAAGCTAAACTTGAGAAAAATGTTATCTGTAAGACAGTTGATTAAGGGGCAAAGTAAGTTGCTATAATTTTATTTATCAATTGAGCAAAGCTTGAAAGATGAATTAGATTTTTTTAAATGCCCTTACCTTTTTAAAGCTTGAGAATCTAACCAAAAAGTAGAGTTAGGAAAATTGAGGAATCATTATCACCACCACCAACATCATCATCATTATCATCACCACCATCATCATCATCATCACCATCACCATCATCACCACCATCATCATCACCATCATCACCACCATCATCATCTTCACCATCAACACCATCTTCATCATCACCCACCTCTTAGTGAACATTTATTAAAAGCTTGTTGGATACTTGGCATCTTTTGAGTGCTTTACATACATGATTTCAGTCCTCACATCATCTTTCATGAGACAGGACTGTTATTAGCCATATCCTACAGGTCAGGAGAATGGGAGGAATTTCTCCTCACATGCTAAAAAGGGGTGGTAAAGAGAAGAAAACTCAACCTTTTCCAAGGTCTAATTTTAGCCTCTACAAGTTAGAAAGCAAATGCTCAGAAGATTTCAGCTTCCTTTTAGACTTCCCAATTTTTCCTTCCTCTCAAAGAATAAATGAATTAATGCTAATATACGGAAATTCCAAAGGAAGAGAGAAGAGGAAGGTGGCTTTTAGGAAAAAACAAAATTAGACTGGTTTCTGCAGTAAATTTGGGAAGATCCCGACTACAGTGATTTGAACCCTTGCTTGTGCTCCTGTCTTGGGATGTCTTTGCTTGTCTAGCTTCAGAAGACTTCCGGAAAAGCCCCCACCTATTCATGGAATGCTCTACTCTATCTCACCCTCACATACCTGAGAACCCTTAGGAAGGTATTCTCCTGAGTGAAACTCAGTGCACTTGAACCCTCTATGGGTGGTATAGTGGGAGGGAAGGGGGCCTTGCAAGCAAGGCTTTGGGTCAATTTCTGCAAAGTGCTGCCAACAGCAATTATCCACTTAGCCTAACAGGGCCCAGGAGGGGTGATATTGAATCTCTGCTCTTTCCTGTACCTTAAGTTGTATTACAATAGGTCTGCTGAGCTTTCCTAGTAAGTATCCCACACCAGAGGGGTGGTAGTTATGTCGTTTGATGCCTGAGGAAGGTGCGAAGGGAGAAAAAATATTACTGTAAAAGCAAACTAGAAAAATTAGAACTGGGAAATTTCTACAAGGGAAACATAACATATCATTAAATCAATTTAGATTCTTCTGGGAAGAGGTGTATGTGAGGGGGTGGATCAGGATGCTAATAAACAGTGCATACTGGAAGTTTCCAAAGGAGCAGAAACCAGACTCCTTCCAAGGACTGGGGTGATGCATTTAGAGAAATAACACCCTGGGATTGTCATAGGCAGCCCTGCCATATTCACAGCGAGGCATAGTGCCAGAATCCATGTATTTTCAAATTAATTCTCAAATCCTCGGAATTATCAAGCATTTTATTTGCCTTTAGAGGAGACTCGCTTTATACACCATAAACATTTCATTCAGGCATTAAGTTCTGGGCTCTGCCTCTCGTTTACTTAACCCTACTCCTGCAAAGGCAGCCGACTTTCTGTCCACTTTCTTTGACTGAGCCTAGTGCAGTTAAGATAGGATCTCCAGTTGCTTGGAGCTAACAACATCTTTTTATATACTACTTACCCTTTAATTCCTGCTGAGGTTTCAATGCAGATGCCCTGATGCTATAGGCACAATAATGTCCTCAGAGATGGCTTCATCCCCGAACCTGTGACTGTTACCTTACACATCAAAAGGACTTTGTAGCTGTGTTTAAGGATCTTGAGATGAAGAGGATTACCCTAGATTATCCAGATGGGCCCAATGTAATCACAAAAATCCCTAAAAGATGGAAGAGTAAAGCAGAAGAGACAGAGAAGGTAATGTGATGATTTTTTTCACAGAGGTCAAGCTTCACCTCCTCGGAGAAGCCTATTTTGTCTTTCCTTGTGAAATCAGTTGTCTTATTTGTAGCCTCTCTTTGCATTATCTACCACAATCACCACCACAACTGTGGGATGAGTGCGTGTGATTATTCTATTAATGTCTGTGTCCTTCACTAACTCATGAAGGCAAGGACCGAGCCAGCTTTTGCTTCCTTCTGAATTCCCAGCACACAGCAGGCACTCAATAAATATTTGTTGAATAAATGAGCAAATGAAAGGGTGAGCAGAATCTAACCCCCCTACGGTTCTGAGTATTCTTTAGTGTGGGTGGAAACACAGCAGTCCATGAGGCACCCCACTGACTGGTTCTTTGCTTCTTGTTTTTGTATCTTGCTCAGACCAGAATATTTATCTTTACATATGGTCTTAATACATTTCTGCTGAGAGAACAGCAGTATCTGTGACTCCAATCAATGGCTCAAGGAGTTTGCAGGGATGGAAATTTTCCTTTTTCTATGTTATGATTTGTATTCAGATTATTCTGATTTAACTCTTGACCCAGCAGCCCCACCAGTGTACAATGATCTCTGTTGTTAGACTGGAGATCTCCTGCAGCTTTTCTCTTCTCTGAGTGTGAAAGACCATCCACTTATTCAAAGACCAAGATCCAGAGCCCAGTTTTGCAATACCCCAGGGGGATCCCATTTTCAAATAATCAGAACAAACTCTATTGAAAATCACTTCAACCTTAGTGCACCCCTGCATTTATTTTTAAAGGAAGTTGAGAGTGAAGTTACAAAAAAAAAACAAGAGCAGTAAATACTAAAACAGCAGCTACACTTGATCCAGACAGTTATTGCATACCAACTACGAGTGAAGCCCTGAAATAAGGTTGGGAGGCACTGTCTTTTGTTGGCACACTCTTATTTCCCTTACGTCTCTGAGCACAAGTTCACTTTGACCCTCACAACTTGCCTGGGAGAGCGACAAGGTGTTAATCTCTTTAAGTGCTGAAGTCACAGGTAATTACTCACTCTGTTTATCTGGGTGCTTCATCTTTGTCTTCCTGTGCTCCTCATGCTGTCTGACACATAGTAGGCCTAGAGGAGTATTTTTGAAGGAACAAATGAATGCCTGGCTTCTTTCTAAAGGGAGATTTTTAAATTGATTTGCCCAACATTACTCAGTTAGTAAGCAAAGAGCCTTCAATGTGCAGCCTGCTGACCTAATTCCAAGTCCAGCATTCCTGCCTCTGCTGTCCATGAAAGAACTCCTAGGCAGGAAGGATGAGGGACAGTGGGGACACACACCATATGAATGTGAGGTATATGACGGGAAGTTTAAGTATAATCAGACAAGGAAAAGTGGCACAGAAGAAAGCAAGCTTTGAGTTTACCCAGTCAAACAGCAGGAAGAATGTAGCTGGACAATAAAGACAAATAATCCAGCAGTGATGCCTGGAACTTTCCCCTTTCCCCAGCTGTAGCCACACAAACCAGGGAGAGGCCCCAAAACCAAGTGAGTCAGGCACACCCCTGACATGGCAGCCAGTCCAACTGGGGCATTTTATCGCCCTCAGGATGTTTAAAGAAGCAAAACACTCGAAGGATATGAATTCCTGCCCCATTAAAGAAAGTTTATTTTACAATATTTAACATTTCTTTATTAAAGGTGAACAGGCAGGATATAAGCTCTATAAACTTTCCAAGGAGAAGACATTGCTGGCATTCCAAGTGGAGAAATCATTGCCCTGTGGGAGAACCAAGGCTTGCCTATTTCACTTTACAGGTGCCACACAGGGCATATTTTTCTTACAGGATTGTAATGCAGATGGATGAGCTTTTGGACATTAAAATTGTAACTGGATTTTTCTTGCTACTTCATTACTGTGCCATTTAAGGAAGAGGCTCATGGTTAATTCTCAGGGTAGGCTTGCCCAAAGCATCCCTTGTATTATGGGCAGGGCCTTGTCCTCAAATTGTACTACATAAGATGTCAGCTGGGGCCTCCCTGCCCTTCAGAGATAAGCCTTCCTCCAAGATTTCAGGGCCTGGGGTATGAGTGCCAATGGAGGTTGCTGGTCAAGCCCCTTTCTCTTCCCACCTGACCCTATCAGCACCAGGACCAGCTCACAAGTAGGAATGTGGACATATGAGGGTCCGGACACTCAATTTCTATCCACATCCCCACAAACAAAGCTCCTCGGTGGAGTGGTCCACCATCCGGAGGAAGAACCTAGCTGAGAGTCCTGCACAGGCCTAGAAAGCCAGATTGGAACCATTTGGACAGGGGATGCCAGTGGCCCATGAACCTGGCAGGGCATGAGTTCCAGATGCACACACCACCATACTGAGCACTCTCCTAACCCCATGGAAAGGGACATCCTGAGGACAGCCAGAGAGAAGCCCTCTTACGTACTTGGCCCAGGTTGCCTGGATCTGGGCTTGTGCTAATCATGATTAGGTAAAGTTGATTTAAACTCCCCACAAAGCCTGAAGCTCCTGTGTAACATCTGTCATTGTCTTGGGGCTTGCGTCCTCACAGTCTTCTCCCCTGGTTCACCTCTGGCTGCATTCTACTTGTTTCACTCCACACCAACCCAAACTTGAAATGTCACTGCTTCACAATTTCTTAGAAAAAAAAATTCTCATACCTAGCATTTTATTTTTAGTTCACTCTACTGAAGACTTGGATGTTGAAAAGCTCCTTTTATCTCTGCATCCTTCTCTCTCCAAGGAGTGAAGAAAATCCCATTTCTATTGTCATAGAAAGAGTCTAGAGACCATCTTTTAGGGTCTGAATTTTTTGTTGGGATCTTACTCTCCAAATAGAATGGTTTATCAAGGCTTAAGAAAGATTTTGGGAAGCAAAATGTTCTCCTTATTCACATATGTCCGATTGTGCACAAACACATGCATCACTTGCACTCTCTTCTTAGTGGAAGAGAAACTAATACAAGGGGTCAGCTGAGGCATACTAATGGCGGAACAACAGGCTAAAGTTCCCAGGGCTTACATATTCCTTTGTCCTAAGTCCTGGTTGTTGAGTCTTCTTCATTTTGAGATCTGGGCTAGAGGAGAAATCCCTCCCTGGAACACACTGCCCTTGCAAAAGAAGGAAATGAGCTGCATAACCTGATGATGTTTTTGAAAGTTTCTGTTCAGATGTAGCCCACATAACTTTTGCTCACTTTCCATTGGCAAATGCAAGTCATATAGCAAAAGCTGATCCATGCGATGTGTGTGTATAATTCTCTTAAATACATGGAGATTAACTAACTGGGGACAGTAATGGTACAATATCCATCAAATAGTAACCTCCTTATCATCCTTCAAGAAGCAGCTAAAAATGTCATCTCCTCAGTATCATTCCATGGAGACATCTCTCTCCCTTTTCTGTTCTATGGCATTACAACATTGAGACTTTCAGGACAATGTGCTGTTTCCCCTACTATTTAGTGAGCCCTTTGAGGGCAGTGATAATCTCTTATTTTATTCTATCTTCCCATTACTTAGAACAGTCCCTGGAGCCTAGTACATTGTGCTATTATTGCTTACTTAGGGGGACAAAAAGTGGCACAATAATGCATGGAATCAGTCTTGAAATCCAAGGAATATTAAGAGAAAGTTATAAAGGAGGAGATGGAGAAAGACCAAAAACTGACTTTTGCACTTTTAAATTGAGATGTGTGTGTATATATATATAATAGATAGATGATACAAGAAATACAGATGAGGCAGCTGCATTTATAAGCCTAAAGTTTTGGAGACATTTTCAGGGTGGAGATATAAATTTGGCATACATTGGCAGTCATGAGCACATAGATGGTGTTATCACCTAAGAAAAGAATGGAGAAAGAGATGTTTATGATGTGTTTCCCATTTCCCACTTCCCACTTCGTGACTTGCCCAGAGACTGTAAGTCAGAACTTCTCCTTGGACAGACTCTTTTTTTTTTCTTTGAGATGGGGTCTCACTCTGTCACCAAGGCTGGAGTGCAGTGGCACAATCTCGGCTCACTGCAACCTCCGCCTCCTGGGTTCAAGCAATTCTCCTGCCTCAGCCTCCTGAGTAGCTGGGACCGCAAGCGTGGGCCACCATACCCAGCTAATTTTTTGTATTTTTAGTAGAGATAGGGCTTCACTGTGTTAGACAGGATGGTCTCGATCTCCTGACCTCGTGATCTGCCCACCTTGGCCTCCCAAAGTGCTGGACAGGCTCTTAAAGTGCCTCCTAAAAGGTCAACCTTGGTTGACCATAGGTTTTTCATTAGAATGGAGGCATATACTCAGCCTCAAAACTCTAATTTGACCTTCTGTTCCTTTGGGCTTACTTCTGCATGGAGCTGGGTTATATTCTTATAGGGACCTTCAAAGTGCATTACCCGTCACCCCTGGACGCCTGTTGCATGAGCCGTCCAAACCACATGTCTGTCACTCTCTTCCCTCCTCTTCCCCCATTTGTCACGTTGGTAGGATGACAGCTCTGTATTGAGTGAGTAATGAGGGCCAGGCATGATGACAAATGCCTTGCATGTGCTATCTCATTCCATCCTCACCACAACCTGGTGAGGGAGGCATTGACTCAATTTACGGATGTAGTATTCAAAGCTCGGAGAGGTTAGGTAATGTGCCTCAAGTCAGCATGAGTAAGAAGCAGGTCTTTTGAATGGAAGTATCTCTCAGTGTAGATTCCATGCTCTCCATAAGCCACAAAGCTGCCTCAAACACAAAAAATCATTGAGAGCTGAGTCTTCTAGAAAGAGATATTTACACTTTGCAGATAAAGAAACATACGTACATACACATGATACGTCTATATCTGTGTGTAGATATAAGTATACTTGGATTTTTTTTTTAAAAATATGTTACATAATTTCCTGCATTCTTAGATAATGAATAATATTTAATAATTCCTCCATACTTTTATTTCATGTCTGCTCTGTGCCTCGCATTGTGTCAAGAGCAGTGTTTTGAACTTATTTTGAATTGTTGTCCTCCAAAATTCTTAAGGGTTTGCAATTTAACTGAAGAGAGATAAGCTACATGCTGCTCTATGATCACCCTGACCCCCAATATGATGGTATTTGGAGACAGGGCCTTTGAGAGGTAATTAGTCATGAGAATGGAGTGCTTGTGATGGGATTAGTGTCCTTCTAAGAGACAGAAGAGAGCTTGCTTCTTTTCTGTCTGCTCTCAGCTATGTCAGGACATAGCCAGGAAGAGGGCCTTCACCAGAACCCGACCAGCCTGGTACCTTGATCCCAGACTTCCATCTTACAGAACTGTGAGAAATACATGTCTGTTGTTTAAGCCAACCAGTCAATGGTCTCCTGTTACAGCAGCCTGATTAGTTCAGACACATACATATGTATGTGTAAAACAAGGACAGATCATATTAAGTGGAATAAGATACTTCTTTTTAAATGTTAAAGGCCTTCTAATTTGCAAGTCTTTTTCCTGTGTATAATTTCATTTGATCTTTACAATAATTACCGCTATTTAGCAGACAGAAAAAATTGAGGCTGCGAAAATTTCAGTATTTGTTGAAGACTACACAACTAGTAGATGTCAAAGCTGGGAAATAAAACCCAGGTTCAAATCCAAGATTCCCTCTGGTAAAGTGAGGCTGACTCTTTACAGGAACAAGCTTCTCTCCTGTTCTCCAGGACCTCTGAGGAAGGAGATCTCACTCCCTTCTTCCGGCACCCAGGAACCTTGCTCCTTTATAGGAATGAAGTTCTGGTGTTCATTTTTGCTAAGCTGCACTCGTGGGTTTGGCTGAGTGATGCCTGAGGCTGGGGGTGGCGGGCAAGAGAATGTGTGTGCCGTGCAGCTCCTGCCAGCCCTGCAGAGCTGGCATTTTCTACAAGAATGCTTGCTTCTCAGAAACACTGTTGATAATGAGGTTGCTCATTTTTAAAACGCTGTAACTGATATTCTGGGAAAACAAACCTGGTTCCAGAAGTGCAGCTGTGGTGTTTGGATTTAAGGTTGGAGGTAGTTGTTTAAGATGAGCTTTTAGCTGGCCTGCCGACCTGTCAATGGACTGCGACGGGGCGGCACAATCAGGCCATTGTACTAACAGAGAAATCTCAGGGCTCTTCAGAGCCTAAGAGGATTGTGAGAATTCCTGAACCTGGCACCTACTAAAGTGGACTTTTCACCTCTTGGGACCCTGGTAAAAATGAAGAGAGAGAGAGAGAGAGAGAGAGAGAGAGTTTCAAATCAAAGGAAATGTGCCACAGATTACAAGAAATCCCCTCTAGCCTCAATCAGACTTGGAGGACATGCAAATGCATTTGAATGGAGGAAGACTATTTGGGGCCCCTGGGAAACAGGGTGGCACAGAGCAGTTTCCTGGCCTCGAAGAGGATGCAGTTTTCCAAGATGTGGGGTTTGCTTGTGCATCTCCATGCGCAGGGCAGGGGGCTCAGCACAGTAATAACCAGAGTCACACACCATAGGCAGATCCCTGGCTCTGCTTGGAGGGACAAAGATTCAGAGCTGGGCGGATCATCAATAGACCATCTGCACCAAGCCCCTGACTCCTAAACTACATTCTTTCCATCATACCTCTCACCCCATGTCTATTTTCTCAGTATTGAATGAGAAAGGAAATGAATGTTTACTGCATCTAATTATGTGCCAGGTGCTTCATTAAATTTATAATGGAAATCACACAGTATGATAATAGCCAATATTTAAGAAGAATCTAGTAGGTGCAGGCATGAGTCTATTTGTTGGATACACATTAACTTATATTTAATTCTCACAGTAGCCCCAAGTGGTAGGCTGCGGTGAGTATCTGAGACAGAGGCACAGAGAAATGTTTTTAGCCAGCAAGTGAAAGAGCTGAGATTCCCCCCTATGGCTGTCTGACTCCAGAGACCTCCTCTTTGCCTCATGCCAAGGCTACAGCCTGAATCAGATAAGGTTCTCTGTCCCCAGTCTGGACAGATGGCCCCTTTTGAAATTGTTCCAGAACAAGTTTCTTCCTCTTTTCCTACCTGACAATTCCTCCAAGAGGCAGAGCCAAAGGAACCTTCCACTCCAGGATTCATCTGAAAGTCCTCAAAGACAGCATTTCTTAGCATTACATTGCTAAAAGTTTTAAAAACCTGCCAGTCCTTAAAAGTTTACCAACCCTACTGAACCACTAGGTATCTAGTGGTGACAACATTGGCTATATTTTTTAAAACTGGCATACATTGTACTCAACACTTCTGTTTGTTCTGTGTTCTGCTTTTAATTGGTGCTTCATATTCTACATAACCTAATTTAGTAAGTCTTTTCTTTGTGAAATATGTATGTCAACTGATAGAAAGTAGATCCATTCTCAAGGAGATAATCATAGGCTGGAGCTAAAGAAGAAACATTTTTACAAAATGCAAACATGAACATGGTAACCTTTGGTTTGCAAATTACCTGGAGATTTTTTAACCCTTTGGGATCTTGTTTCTCACTCACTATCTCATCAGTCTGGCTTCTTCCCACAGCCTTGCCCTGGAGGCTCCAGGCACAGAATTACAGTGGCACAAGCCCTTCTAGGGTGATTGTACCTTGCACACACAGCTCCCTGAACACATTCAGACCGAGGACCACACTCCTTCTACCTGGCTAACGCCTGTGAATCTTCCAAAGCACCATCACCCCCTCCAGGAAAAATACCTTCACCAGAGAGCATCTGGGAAGTCAAGTCCACTTCCTAGAGGTTCCCCTGTACTCTGTGTCTACTACCTGTACTCGCGACACCTATCACCTCCAACTGTTATCGGCCGAGTCCTGATGACACTGTGAATTCTTTGAGGCAAAGACTATATTCCTTTGACTCTATATCCTCAGAGTCTTGTTACCATCCTGGCACACAGCAGAAGCTCAAAAATGCTTGATGAGTGAAGGATACACATTTATAAATCCACTGTTTAAATAGAGATTGTTTTAGGGTTTTAAAAGGGCCCAGGCATATGAACCTCCTTTGTAAATCACCCCAAATCAAATACAATGTTCACAATAACATACAAGGATGGGCTCCATCAAACTAATTCAAATGCATAGCTGCAGCCTGTTCTTTGCTTTTATTTTAGTTTTTCGTATTGGGAAGATTTTTTTATGGGGGCGATGTTTTGGAGTACTGTGGTACCATGTTCTGCACCATAAAGAAATTTTAGTGTTTAGAAGTCAGAAATTGAGTCTGACTGTGAACTACACCGAAGTGCATGCAAATGCTGAGCCATTATAATATATCTAGATCTACACAGGTAGTCATAGCTAGATACAGATAAAGGTATACATAGATAGAGGTATAGACACAGATACAGATATTGTTATATAGATAAATAGCTGGATATAGCTTCTTGTTATATACAGAGGAAGGTCTTGATCTTAGATTTAATACTGAAGACAGGCAATAATTAGCAAACTCATAAATTCGAGTAATGTTCATTTAATTTCTGGCAAATAAAATCATGATATATTTGTTTGAATTCAGTTCTCTCAGTATATTACATTTATTAGTCTCCCCTCCCCAACATGCCCCAGAGTGTGAATTTAGGTTTCAAAAGCCTTTGTTAAGTTTTGGAGATCACTCTAGTCTATGCATTGTTTTTATTAGTTTGGTTCCATACAGACCATTCTCTAATTTTACTTTCATATGTGTTGAGTTAGTGCATCCATGGGCAGGGGGACCAAGAGAGGAGGCCTGAATGCAGATAGGAGAGGGCCAGAATAGAAACAGGAAATTCAAAGTAGAAAAGGGTAGTGTGTGTGTGTGCATGTGTGTGTGTGTGTGTGTGTGTAGAAAAGGGAGGAAAAGCCACAATCAGGAAACCCAGATCTTTCCTCCCTCTGCCTCTCCAGCCTTGGAAATTCTGTCTGAAATACAGCTGGCATTCACTTCTTATATACTGAGCCTCGTGACCTTGGCTGGTACCCATGTCCACACTACATTTATGGCATCCAAATTGCTAATTTGGTGTTGAGGTGGATGGAGGGAGGAGGGAGGAATTAAAGGATGGGAAGGAAAAAAAATACCCCAAACTGCAAAAGTTAAATTTCCGGCCAGGTGGCTTCCAAACCATCCAGCAGCCTTATTCAAGGCTTTGAAGTCTTGAGCCAAACAGTTCCAGATCTTCAATATTTACCCTACAGTCTCCAAAAACAAAAGTTGACTGTGTTCCTTGAAGTCAATCTCACCAGCATTTCAGGATGACAGATGGGAGAGGCTGAAAAGAATTATTGGATGACCTGGAACTTCTTGGTAAGCATTTGTTATGCTTGGCTCTCTCTCTCTCTCTCTCTCTCCACTCACTCAACACACACACAGACACACATAGACACACACACACATTTTCATTGTTTTCCTTTAATTTTTAATTTTTATTTTTATTTGAGACAGAGCCTCGCTCTGTCGCCCAGGCTGGAGTGCAGTGGTGTGATCTCAGCTCACTGCAACCTCCGCCTCCTGGGTTCAAGCGATTCTCCTGCCTCAGCCTCCTGAGTAGCTGGGATTACAGGTGCGCATCACCATGCCCAGCTAATTTTTGTATTCTTAGTAGAGAGGAGGTTTCACCATGTTGGTCAGGCTGCTCTCAAATTCCTGACCTCATGATCTGCCCATCTCGGACTCCCAAAATGCTGGGATTACAGGTGTGAGCCACCGCGCCTGGTCTCTTGTTTTCCTTTTAAGCTTACTCTGCCTTCCACCATCAGTTCCTACTCTGCCCCCAACCCAGTCATCTGCTGCATTATTCATCATGTATATCAAGAACTCACCCTGGAACAGCAATGGCTAACCCAGCTCCCTAGTCTAAATTCCTTTAACCCAGCCACTTACATCCATGGACTAAATACAAAGAAATAATAGTAGAGCCAATTCTGTAGGTGTGGTAGAATCTCTATGTAGCTATGGACTTATGCAGGGCAGACCTTTGGGAAGGGGAAATGGGTGATGGGTGAACATAAAATTCTGAAACTGAAACATATTCAGGAGGCAAAGACTCCATCCCAGTCCAGCCTTGATGAGTGCTTGTCACTTGCTTTTCTCCTCACTATCACCCATCTTTCTTTGCTTCTCCAAACCCCATTCATTGTTCAAAGTTCTCAGTGGTAGGTATCACCATCAGAGTCACTCAGTGAATATGTACTGAGAACCTACCATGTGCCAGGCACTGTTCCAGGCTTGAAGCTAACAAAGTGCTGGCACTGCTGGAGCTCATGTTCCAGGAGTGGGGGACAGACAATAAACAAATAAATAAGTAAATCTTCAGTGTGTTGGATGTGGTTCATGGTACGGCTAAAAACACTGCAGGGTACATAGGAAAGAGAGAAGGGGAGCAGGGGCAATATTTGTCATATGGGCAGAGCACAGAAAAAATGAAGGAACAAACGAGAGGCTGTGTGAAAGAAGAGCCTTCCAGCAGAGTGAACAGCCAGAGCAAAGGCCCTGAGATGGGAGGGTGTGGCTTGGCCAACAAGCAGCAACAAGGCAGGTTGGCAGGGCCAGAGGGGACAGGTGGGAAATGATGCAAACCAGAGAGCTTTGGGAGGACTCTGACTTTACTTCTATGTGAGATGGGAGCCTCTGGTGAGTTTTGAGCAAATGAGTAGCGTGATCAGGCTCATGTCAGACTTTGAGCTGCAATGTTGAGAATAGACTATAACTATTAAGGGGAAGAGCTAAAGCAGCCAGACCAGAGTCTTCTTCATCCATCCACACTTAGAAGGAAAGAAATAATGGCGACTTGGACTAAGATGAAGATAGTAGACATTGAACTCTGGAAGTTCTTTGAGGGTAGAGCCAACTGATATACTTACTGATGAGTCAGATGTGAAGAATAAGAGGTGTCAGGGATGACTCCCAAGTTTTTGGCTTTAACAACTGAAATGGGAAACTAATTTCTTCATCTGTGCTCCCAATTACTTTTATTAATGTTAATATCATAACATGTTAGTAACAATTGTGCATGTGGGCATCTCTCCACTAGATGCACTGTCTCTTAACTTTCAAAGGTCTTTTGATAGGCTGGGACTCTACTGAAAGCCATGGACTCTTGCCACTGAGGAGGTAAGTATACATACACAGATTCATGCACACATTTACATCTTGAAAAGGTTTACTTCTCTCCCCAAGTTCATCCATAGAACCCCTGAGTTGTTCACAGATCCAGGATTAAGATTCAGGCACTAGATTTATTTGTTCTTTTAATACATTATTATGGAGCACCTGGGACATGACAGATATAATGGGTGACCAAAAATAGCTAGACTATTTTCTCATGGAGACTGTCATCCGATGCAGGAAATAGACAAGATGTTAGTAAACAAATAAACAAGTAAATAATTATAATTTATAAAAATAGCCATGGAGAAAAAAAACAAAGCAGGGTGATATAACCTACTATAATATAGTATAAAATAAAACAGAAACCATCCAGGTCTTATAAACAGAGGAGATTAATACAAGGAGTTGGTTGAACACATGATGGAAAGAATAAAGGGTAATGAGACCAGAGATGAGCAACATAAGAAGCCCACTACCACTCCCAAGGATGGAGGAGAAGTCAGAAGAGAGGGTACAACTAGAACTCAGACACCTAGACTATCTGGAAGCTAGAATCGAAGAAGAGGTGCTGCTTCACAGCAGTGAGGACTAGGAGTGAGGGCTTGTCTACTGGAGATGCAACTAAGACAGAGCATGAACGAGTAAAGTACTCTGGCTCCTCCCCTCCTCCCACTCTCCAGTTTTCTAGTAGTGCCTCCCCTTGACCAAATCTGGCCAGAGCTAGTTCTCTGTGATTCAGAGCAGAACAGGAGAAGAACAGAAATGGATCAGAGAGCAATCAGGTAAGCAGCTGACACACAGGGGGACCAACTTAGAAAAAGTGGCCACATAACTGCTCAATGAAATAAAAGAGGACACAAACAAATGGAAGAACATTCCATGCTCATGGGTAGGAAGAATCAATATCGTGAAAATGACCATACTGCCCAAGGTAATTTATAGATTCAATGACATCCCCATCAAGCTACCAATGACTTTCTTCACAGAATTGGAAAAAACTACTTTAAAGATCGTATGGAACCAAAAAAGAGCCCGCATTGCCAAGTCGATCCTAAGCCAAAAGAACAAAGCTGGAGGCATCACACTACCTGACTTCAAACTATCCTACAAGGCTACAGTAACCAAAACAGCATGGTACTGGTACCAAAACAGAGATCTAGACCAATGGAACAGAACAGAGCCCTCAGAAATAATACCACACATCTACAACCGTCTGATCTTTGACAAACCTGACAAAAACAAGCAATGGGGAAAGGATTCCCTATTTAATAAATGGTTCTGGGAAAACTGGCTAGCCATATGTAGAAAGCTGAAACTGGATCCCTTCCTTACACCTTATACAAAAATTAATTCAAGATGGATTAAAGACTTAAATGTTAGACCTAAAACCATAAAAACCCTAAAGAAGACCTAGGCAATACCATTCAGGACATAGGCATGGGCAAGGACTTCATGTCTAAAACACCAAAAGCAATGGCAACAAAAGCCAAAATTGAGAAATGGGATCTAACTAAACTAAAGAGCTTCTGCACAGCAAAAGAAACTACCATGAGAGTGAACAGGCAACCTACAGAATGGGAGAAAATTTTTGCAATCTACCCATCTGACTAAGGGCTAATATCCAGAATCTACAAAAAACTTAAACAAATTTACAAGAAAAAATCAAACAACCCCATCAAAAAGTGGGCAAAGGATATGAACAGACA
Source organism: Pongo abelii (assembly GCF_028885655.2). Classification (NCBI taxonomy): domain Eukaryota; kingdom Metazoa; phylum Chordata; class Mammalia; order Primates; family Hominidae; genus Pongo; species Pongo abelii. Next base: position 120,805,927 of record NC_071996.2, read on the forward strand.
CTTCTCAAAAGAAGACATTTATGCAGCCAACAGACACATGAAAAAAATGCTCATCATCACTGGCCATCATAGAAATGCAAATCAAAACCACAATGAGATACCATCTCACACCAGTTAGAATGGTGATCATTAAAAAGTCAGGAAACAACAGGTGCTGGAGAGGATGTGGAGAAATAGGAACACTTTTACACTGTTGGTGGGACTGTAAACTAGTTCAACCATTGTGGAAGACAGTGTGGCGATTCCTCAAGGATCTAGAACTAGAAATACCATTCGACCCAGCCATCCCATTACTGGGTATATACCCAAAAGATTATAAATCATGCTGCTATAAAGACACATGCACATGTATGTTTATTGTGGCACTATTCACAATAGCAAAGACTTGGAACCAACCCAAATGTCCATCAATGATAGACTGGATTAAGAAAATGTGGCACATATAGACCATGGAATACTATACAGCCACAAAAAAGGATGAGTTCATGTCCTTTGTAGGGACATGGATAAAGCTGGAAACCATCATTCTCAGCAAACTATCACAAGGACAGAAAACCAAACACCGCATGTCCTCACTCATAGGTGGGAACTGAACAATAAGAACACTTGGACACAGGTTGGGGAACATCACACACTGCGGCCTGTCATGGGGGTGAGGGAGTGGGGAGGGATAGCATGAGGAGAAATACCTAATGTAAATGATGAGTTAATGGGTGCAGCACACCAACATGGCACTTGTATGCATATGTAACAAACCTGCACGTTGTGCACGTGTACCCTAAAACTTAAAGTATAATTAAAAAAAAAGAAAAAGTGGCCACCTAGGGCCACTCTAAGAAACTGAAATTTAAGTTGACATTGGCTAAATAAGAAGATGAATATCAAGGGAGAGAACATTCCAGGTGGAGAGAATTGTAACAGAACATTCCCAAGATGTTAAAAAGCTCTGTCTCTTTGGGAGTACAAGGCCTCACTTAAGGCCAATCTGGCTGAACAGCTATCCCATTCTTTACACAATCAGAGGAGGAGGTTAGACATATGGCTATTCTTCCATAACCAGCTGCCAGGCGGCATATTGCCATGGAAGCAAGCTTCAAACCAAATTCTACTAGATGCCCACACATTTATCAGTGAGCCTACAGAAAGGCAGTCCTACCACCTGCTCTGTCCTTTGGCACACCCCACAAGTACCTTGCTTGAAATGTGAACTTTGAGGTAAAGGCAAAAATATTCCAACACCAAGATTTATTATCAGGGTCCTCTGCTTAGCAAAGGCACGCAAGGCCAAATGGAGTCATAGGCTAAGGAGGCAACTCAGAAAGTCCTGGATTGCTGGGCTTGCCAGGTTCTTGTACTTTATTTATGCAAAGGCAGAGGGGTTACACAACCTTTCAGCTATATATCTTTTATTTCATCAATGAAAAGTTATTCATCAATGAAAAGTTATTTGTAACATCACTTATACTAATTAATATACCTTCTAAAGCATATTCAGAAATTGACATTTAAAGTACATGCTGAGGCCATTTCTGAAGCATGGATTCTTTATTAGGGCAACTTAAGTATAACCTAGCTGCCCCTAGATTGTACATGGAAACTAACCTGCACACTCAGATAACATCATACCGTTTAAACGAAAGCATAGTAAAGTTAATTACAGACAATGAAACAGAGAGGATGAAAGGTGCCAGTGCTGCTGGAGTTTCACTGGTAAAGATGAGAGTAGATTGACACGAGGCTGCAGAAGTGAGAAGGGGCTGTCTCATAGGCCATCTTAAGGGATGTGCATCTCATTCACACTGCATTGCAGGACTTTGAACAGGAGGTAACGTAATCTGATCATGCTCACTGCTTTGTGAAGAATGGATGATAGAGGAGGGAACGTGACACTAGGTCATTGAAAGTGTTGGAGTTACTGGCATCAACCCATCATGGTGGTAGTATAGATGGAGAGAAATGGAGACAGATGAGCTGTGTTTTGAAGATAGAAACTGAGGAATTGTGTCAGTCTGTTTTGTGTCACTATAAAGGAATATGTGAGGCTGAGTAATTTATAAAGACAAAAGGTTTATTTTGGCTCACAGTTCTGCAGGCTGTACAAGCATGGCACCTGAATCTACTTGGCTTCTGATGAGGCCTCAGGGAGGAGCTTCCAATCACGGCCAAAGGTGAGGAGGAAGCCGGCGCATCACATGGTGAGAGAGGGAGCCAGGAGGGAGGAGGAGGTGCCAGCTTCCTTCCAAACAACCAGCTCTCACGTGAACTAACAGAGCAAGTACTCACTCATCACTGAGGGGATGGCAACAAGCCATTCATGAGGGATTCACCCCCATGATCCAACACCTCCCCCCAGGCCCCACCTCCAGTACTGGAGATCACATGTCAACATGAAATTTGTTAGGGACACACATCCAAACCATATCAGGAATGAGACTGGATGATTCTGGAATGGTGGTAAGGGAGAGGTTGGAATCAAGGATGCCTCCCTGGTTTGTAGCTGATGTAGCTTGCCAGAGAATGGTCTATTTTACTAAGATGGGAGAGGCATAAGCAAGAAAAAGATTTGGTGGTGAAGTGGAAAAAGTGAAGTCAAAAAGGTTTCGTTTTATACTTTTGAATTTTGTGACACAAAAGCAAGGAACACACGCTTGTCTTATTTATCTATGTATCCACCTGCATGGCCTTGACTGGTGCTTAGTACATGTCTCAGTAATTAGAAAGAATAGGCATGCTATTACTTTTGTCACTTATATTAATGTTTAACACCTCTCCCTGCGCCTTCCTCTTTTTCTCCCTCTCCCTACTCCCCTTTCTCTTAACATATATAAAATAGCAGTTCATTTTCATATGGTGGTTCAAATCATCAAAGACAAGGTAAACCAACAATATAATACATTTTAGACAGAATTAAACGTTCTGTAAGGCTTGAGTTGCAAGGGTGTCACCAACAAGAAATTAGAAATCAAACAAGCTCAAGTAAATGCAGTTTGGAGTCTGGATGAAAGAATGCATCCCAAGAAATCCCATGTCTCTGAGATGGATAAATAGCCTTCTACTCCAATTGAAGATCTATTAATGCATTTCCCTCTCGCAATGCAGGTGGTGCCATTGCAAATGCTATCATTCCTGTGAGTAGATGTGGCTATAATTTTCTCATCTGTAAAATGAAGGAATTACAGTGGATTATCCCAAAGACTTGAAAGTTCCCTGTCAGATCCTTCTCATCTTCTAGAGTTATATGGAAATGCCTTTTGGGGATCAGGAACACAACAGCTCCAGCTGTGGCAATCTCTCTGGTAGAGCCCCCATAGAATACACTGAAGGGCACCATCTGTGTAAATATAACACAAGTTGGGGGGAAGCATTGAAATATCTTTATCTATCTATCTATCTATCTATCTATCATTTCTACAGAGAAAGGAAAGCCCTTCTTGCTATCATCTGGAAAAATATTATTCTCCCTTTTATTTCTTTATATCACACAAGGAAAGAGATAATAGTACTCTGTGGCTTACTACATTTTGGAAGCACAGTTTAAGAATTTTCAAGCAAGAAAGATCTACTGAAAGGCTCAAAAGTAAATTAAAATTTAAAAAGTATTCATGCTATGTCTCATAACTTACCAACAAACCTTCCAGGACTGTTCACATATTAAACTGTATATAGTACCTTTTTCCTGGGAAGGGAAATAGATATAGGCCATAACCAGACAGAAAACTTTACTGTGAACACAGGATGCATATTTATGAAGTCCAGAACATTTTACAAAACATGTCATTATAGTCTCCTATTCAATCATGAATCTATCCATGGTTATAATTGAGTCCAATTTGGCCCTGAGCCTCCTGGTAGCCAAAGCAAAACAAAGCACAAAATCAGCTACAAAATACTCATTATGATGAAGAAGGATGCATACCATTTTGAAAGGACAACAATGAAATATTTTGTTTAAATAGCATGAGGCTGCAGGGAGCAGAGAATGATCTGGTAACAGTAACTAACTCCTCCGCAGCAGAGGCTGTGACATTTCATGTGGCTTGTTCTTCACTGAAAGTCAAGGGCATCATGTTAAAGTACAATTCAGTGAAGGACTAGAGCAAAACAGACCTTGAGAGGTGCAGCTGGAACCAAAGATAAAAGCAAATCTAGAATGCACTGTCTGATATGAGGCCATGAACCACATAAAACTGGAAACATTAGTCATCCAAATTGAGATAGACTGTGGGCATAAAACGCTCACCAGATTTTAAAGTTTTTGTGCCATAACAATGAAAATAAGGGGAGAATATCTCAACATGTTTTATATTAATTATGTGTTGAAATGATAATATTTTAGATGTTGGGCTAAATAAAATATATTACTAAAATGAATTCCATTTGATTCTTTATTTCACATTTTTAAATGTGGCTCTTAAAAATTTTTAAATTACATATATGGCTCACAGTTGTGTCTTGCATTATATTACCGTTGGATAGTGCCAGCTCTGGAGAAGTGAGCACTTGCCACTTCACATTGGGCTTGCTGCTTTCTCTCCTTGCCCATCATTCTCCCCACCTATGAACTGAAGGACCCTAATACCCATCTCCAAGAGTTAAGTGGGCTGACTTGCGGAAATTGCCAAATACACTTCCTGACATAGCATATGGCTCAGCAGTCTTCCTTTGCTACTTCTCTGCCCTGAAGCCTACCTTTGGGGCTGAAAGTGGGAAAATATTGTGACTCCTGCAACAGTCCTGCCATGAGATTTCCCTGTGACCCTCCACTCCCTGAGGTCCACGACTGTTTCTCTGCCTTGAGGAAGTGCAGTATTATGTGATTTCAGTGTCTCAAGACAGATAACTCTGGCCCCCTGGAATAACCAGCAGGATGACGGAGGTTGGGAGGGAGGCTGTTTATAGAAGACAGGGGTCAAACACTGCTCAAGGACTTTGTTTAAAATTCTTTTTTAACCACATAGCTCTATGTTTGGGTTTGCTTCTCTCATTAAATAAATATCTGGAGAGTCTTCATGGATCACCCCAGATACGTATGGCCAAGGTTTTTAAGATAATGAGTCACACTCTTGAGTTACGCTTAGTGGATTCCCAAGTTGGGGCATCTAAGGATGGTCAAGAGGGGTTAGTGAGGGATGGGGTGAAGTTCTTCCCAACAAGGCCAAGAGAAGGAGACCCTTTTAGAGTTATGTGCAACATCCCTGCTCACCAGCAAATTGCATAAATTTCTTATGGAGTCAGTTCAGGTCAGCGAGAAGGCACAGGGAAGAGAACGACCAAGACCTTATGATATGAAAGAACAGAATTTAAGAGAACAAGAACATCTTGTTAACTTGAAGTTTGCCCAAGACTCAACTTCGTGTTTGAATGAACATGTGCCGATTATTTCAGATTAGCACAAAAACAATAAATTTGTGTTTTGTTTTAACAAAATATTTTGAAAAGCTGAGGACATATTTGGAGTTCTAAATTTGGCATTTGTAGTTCTAAATTTGGTCCTTGGCAAATTTAAGTCACTTTCAACTCAAACTTTCCTTAAGGGAGAATCAGAGATAGAGGAAACAGTAAATAAAAAAAAAAAATACTTGGGGTAAAAGAACATTTTTAAGTTAATAAACTTTATTTTTTGAGTAGTTACAAGTTTACATAGAAGTTGAGCAGAAAGTACAGAGAGTTCCCATATACTCCCTCCCTTCCACACACATGCAGTTTACCCTATTTTTAACATCTTTGCATTAGTGAGATCAATACATTTGTTACAATTGATGTACTAATATTGATACATTATTATTAGCTAATGTCCATAGATTACATTAGACTTCACTTTATTGTGCAGTTCTATGAGTTTTGATAAAGGCATGATGTGATGTATCTACCATTACAATAGCATGCAGAATAGTTCCACTGCCCTAAAAATCCTCTGTGCTCTAACTATTCATCCCTCCCTCCCACCAGCCTCTGGCAACCACTGATCTTTTTCCAGAATGTCATATATTGGAATCAGTCAGGATGTAGCTTTTCAGACAGGTTTAACAACACACATTTAGGGTTTCTCCATGAGGATTTTAAAAAATTAGGAAAATAACACCTTTCTGTAGAGATGGGGAGAATAGGAACAAATAAAAGGCAACTTTTAGGCTGAGCTACTATCTCTGGCTCGTAGTATCTGAGAAACGGAAAGGACAAACTCACCCTGGAGGAGAAGAGCCTAGGACAAAAGGAATGATGCTGTGTGAGGTGGAAGGGCAGGCACAATCACACAGGCACCTTGGGAGGACGGGGCTGGTGGCAAGGGAGGGGGAACGTTGAGTTTATTCACAAAAACCAACTTGATGACTGAACCATAAAATAAAGTGAAGTTTTGCCCATTTTCTCTACAGAAGACAATATAACCCAGTTTTCCAAAAGGAGTGTAGGTGAAATTTCTCCCGGAAACAGGAATATAATATAATACCATTCAGATCTATTACTCTATTGTTTTTTTCTTTAGTTGAATTCAATTCCTAATTCTTGACTCAAGAGTATAACTTGTCCCTTCAATGGGTCAAACTTGTTATTTTTTTTTTCTAGATAGTTTTTTTCTCCATTCCCATCTTTTTTTTTTTCTAGAACCACATATTCCAGTTCATTTCATTAGGGGATCCTTACTGCAATACAGGGGAGTTTGTGTTTAAAAAAAAGACCCCGAAAAAGCACCATTCTGGAGAAAGCCTCACACTCTATGTGGTATTTGACTATGTGCTCTAATGACATATGCTCATATCTCCTCTGAAAAACACTCAGGGAGCCATGGAGAAGAGGGGCAAAGCATTTTTCCAGCTTGAACCCTTTGGAGTGGTGTCAGAGTTGGAGGAAAAGGGCAGCCATCCTGCTAAATGCACCAGTGAAAGAAAATATTCTGGCAGTGTGAGATGGAAAAAATAGAACCTACCAGAATGACTCTTAGGAAGAGTACTATAAATGCTTAAAGGGAAAATGAAGTCACTTAGGGACAAGGAGGTGAGACCCTCCTTCCTCCAAAGGTTAGGCTTAACTAACCCTGGATATTTGATAACTAAGGAAGATGAGTCCATTTGACTCAGGTCTTTTGTTTCTTGAATGCAGTAGGCAAATTTGGGGCCAGAGTGGAATTACCAAGGACAATAGAAAACGGACTGAGTGTCCCACCCAAGGGTCTTTCTCCTTTTCTTTTTCTCCTATATCACTCAGCTTTCTCTACAAATTCACTCTGAACAAGCATTTGAAGGAGTGTTCAGAGTATCAGATTATTTATTTTCCTGGCATTCTCTAGTGTTTCTCTGGCCCCTGGTAAAGTCAAGTGTCCACATCAAGATGCATCTGTCTGAAAGGCAATGCTGCCCAGTGTGGGTGGCAGCAGCCTGAAATCAACAGGTTTGCTTATTCTAGTTCCTCTGTTTGGAATTTTTATCTTTCTTCCCTCTATAGCTGCCTATCTAAACTCTTTCTGTAAGGTCCAGCCCAAATGCATCTCCTTCAGTAAGCCTTACCTGGGATTAATTTATTCTTCCTTTGTAGATTCATAATTACTTAGAGGTAGAAACAAGGAAAGTATCATGAAACTCTATAACAAGGTACAATGTGATGCCTCTCACTAGAATGTTAGTTCTGGACATCAGCCATGTCTTCTTTCCTATCTTTGTGTAGGACTCATACTGGGTATTGCAGTTCACACAGAAAAGGTACTAGATAATTTTGTTTGTTTGTTTTGTTTTTACTATCTTTACTGTTAATTCAGGGGCTACCTAAATTGCCATCCATTGTCCAAAATCACCCTCTGGGACCAAAACCATGGGATGTGACCCACATCAGCTGCTAAGCAGCCGACGTGTGATGTGAAGAGCTCCAGGGGGCCTGGCCCTAAGAGGATATTTACCATTTAACCATGGAGTCAACGTCTGGCTAGCATCCATCTGTCTTCTCCCAGTAACATCACTCTGGGTTTCCTTTGGGAAACACTCCTCCCCAGTCTTCATTCAAGTAGTTTGGATGGGGCTAAATCTACGCCCTAGTTGTAGAGGTAGATGTATGGTGCAGACCTACCTTGCATTTCACCTTCTTGGACAGAGTGTTTGCTTCCAAGGTGGCCACAGGACGCAGGCTGGATCAATGAGATACAACCTTAGGATTTTTGCTGGAACTCTTGGGAAAGAGAGGCTCTTCTTCAATGGTTCCTAAGCCTTGAAATGTATGTCTAGGGATACCATTCTGTCACCTCATGCCCAGAGCCTGACAGAGAGTAATCTCAACACAGGAAGGAGAGAGCTGACATATGGTAGCAGGTAGAGCTGTCCAATAAAATAGAGAAAGCAGTACAGGGACATGTTTATACTACAAAAAAGTTGTTCATTATTTATATTAAATGTGAATTTAACTGGGTATGCTCTGTTCTTATTTGCTAAATCTGGCAACTTGAGCAGCAGGCAGCCTCCATCTTGGGTACTGCATTTCTGAACCCTTGCATTAATCTACACTCCTGGGCTTCTCAGTTATACGAAGCAGTGGCTACCAGTTTTTTTGTTTGTTTTTGTTTTTTCTTAAGCCAGTTTGACCTGGCTTTCTATTAATTCTGTTAACTTGCAACACAGAAGTTACTCAGTCATGTAGAAGTTCTGCCATCTTTAAGAACAATAGGTGTTCTCTTCTAAAAGAAAATATCCTCAGGAAAATGTCCTGCAGGCACCAGCGGGTCATATCACTGGGGCATAGGCCAGAGAGGTAGAGAGCAAGACTAGGAATCTCTGCCAGCTGTTGGGGGCATGGAAGGTACTCAAAGAGATAATACTTTATGCCTGAAGGGAGTGGAAAATAAGCCAGTGACAAGGCCACCTGGAGCAGGATGGAAACACTAGGGCACCACAAGCTGCATGGGCTAGGATCAAAGGAAGTCACCATCACCAGTGCAGGCAGCTCCAGGCATTCCCTCGTGTCCCCAAGAGTAGCCTACCTTTAAAGACCGCACTCCCACCCTAACTTCTGGGCTATTTACAATGAACAAGAACAGACTCAAATCTACAATACAAACCCTAAGTGATGGAAAAAAGCCAAAATATTCTTGTGGTTTGAGGGGGTAGAGGAAAGAAAGGCAGGGGAGGAAGGAGAGCAATTCATTTCATAACAGCCTCTGTCACTTGCCATCCCCACATGGGGGAAGGACAAACTGAGGGCAGTCTGGGTGGGAGAGCAAACAGAAAAGTGTCTCTCTGGCACCTGAAAGCAAGCAATCTGATCCCAGGGCCCCAGAGACAGGGCTGGAGGACAAAGCTTTGCTGGGGTGAGGGAAGGCAATGAGCTCTGTGGATTCCAAAGCTTTCTCTGCCCTGCCCTGTCTCCGGGCACCAGTGGGTCATGTCACTGCAAACAAACAATATGGGGAAGACTGCCAGGAGAAATGACAAGGGTATTTGCCAGTTGAGAAGGTTTCTACCAGTCAGTCTGGACTGGGCCATCAAAGAGTTCCCTCTTCTTGACTTGGATTTCTAACACATTAGCGAGAGCCTTTTTTTTTTCTTTTTCTTTTTAAATGGAGTGTCACTCTGTCACCCAAGCTGTAGTGCAGTGGCATGATCTTGGCTCACTGCAACCTCCACCTCCTGGGCTCAATGATTCCCCCACCTCAGCCTCTCAAGTAGCTGGGATTACAGGTGCATGCCACCATGTCTGGATAATTTTTATTTTTATTTTTAATTTTTTTGTGTATTTTAGTAGAGAAGGGGTTTCGCCATGTTGCCCAGGGTGGTTTCAAACTCCTGAGCTCAGGCAATCCACCTGCCTCAGCCTCCCAAAGTGCTGTGATTACAGGCATGAGCCACCGCACCTAGCTGCGAGAGCCTTAATTAAGCAACTTCTGTGTGCTGGGGTGCCGGGCTTAGTGGTCATTTACATTCACTGCACAGTTATTTTTCTGGTTTTCTAGCAAAATCTTTTGAAAATGTAAGTCAAAACTAGTATTATCCCTATTTGGGGAAACAAGAAACTGAGGTGTGGACCTCCTTAGATCACACAGGACATGAATGCAGAGGAAGAAAGCCTTGCAGCCATTATTAATCTCTGAATCTGTCATCATTCTTCTTTCCAGAAATCGGCATGGTGGCTTGCAGGCCAATACTGGCAAATCCTCTTTGTAGCAAGTCCCTACAACTAACTACAATGGAATCAAGTTTTTATTATTGCTTTCAAAAATTCAATGTTGTATTGGTGGAGATAATACCAACCCCACAGTCATGGCAACTGAAGGCTCTTATTGAAAGGATGCTTCAGTCAAGCTTGGAGAAAGGTTCAATGTTATCACTTATTACTGATCTTTGGTATTCTTTGTTTAAAAGGTATCATTCCAGTCTTATATATATATATACAGATACATGTATACATTTGCTATTATTACACATATTTTATGTTGTTTTTTTCATATTCATATTCACATAAGATTTTTAAAGCCTTGAAGGCAAAACAAGCTGTTACCTTTCTATTATGATCAAAATTTATAGCTACAAATTAGATTGCATGTTCACCATAATCATCTTCACCAACCTCATAATCAATACAAAAAGCCTCTCACAATTCAACAAACATTATGGAATGCATACTGTGTGTTGAATACCAGGTATAAAGTAGCAGATAAAACATAGTCTTTAGCCTACATATTAGTGATGAACTCAGACACCTAAATGGAATATTTAATTAAAATATAATAAAGGAAATGATGGAGACAGGCAAAGCTTACTATAGATACCAGAGTGGTTGGAGAGAGCTGAAAAGACCCCAAGCTGGGGATTTCCAGGAACACTTCTCAGAAGCAGTGGCAAGTCTTTTTAATTTTTAATTTTATTTTATTGTGTTAAGAAAATTTAACATGGGAATTTGACGGCTTAACACATTTCTAAGTGTGCAGTACAGTATTCTTGACAACCATTTTGTAAAGCAGATCTCTCGAACTTACTCATCATGCTTAACTGAAACTTTATGCCAGCCGACTAGTAATTCCCCACTTCCTCCATCCCCAGCCCCTGATAACCACTGTTCATTCTTTTATTCTAGGAATTTGACTGTTTTACATACTTCATGTGTATTAGTCCGTTTTCACACTGCTGATAAAGATATACCCAAGACTGGGCAATTTACAAAAGAAAGAGGTTTGCCAGACTTACAGTTCCACATGGCTGGGGAGGCCTCACAATCATGGTAGAAGGTGAAAGGCACGTCTCCCATGGTAGTGGCAACAGAGAGAACTTGTGCAGGGAAGCTCTCCCTTATAGAGCCACCAGATCTCATAAGACTTATTCAGTATCACAAGAATAGCACAGGAAAGACCTGTGCCCATGATTCAATTACCTCCCACTGGGTCCCTCCCACAACACGTGGGAATTCAAGATGAGATTTGGGTGGGACACAGTCAAACCATATTATTCCTCCCCGGCCCCTCCCAAATCTTATTTCTTCACATTTCAAAACCAATCACGCCTTCCCAACAGTCCCCCAAGGTCTTAAATCATTTCAGCATTAACTCAAAAGTCCACAGTCCAACGTCTCACCTGAGACAAAGCAAGTCCCTTCTGCCTATGAACCTGTAAAATCCAAAGCAAGTTAGTGACTTCCTAGATACAATGGGGGCACAGGTATTGGTTAATACAACCATTCCAAATGTGAGAATTTGACCAAAACAAAGGGACTACAGACCCCACACAAGTCCAAAATCCCTCCTTTGACCCCATGTCTCACGTCCAGGTCAGGCTGGTGCAAGAGGTGGGTTCCTATGGTCTTGGGCAGCTTTATGTCTGTGACTTTGCAGGATTTAGCACCCTCTCCTGGCTGCTTTCACAGGCTGGTGTTGAGTGTCTGTGGCTTTTCCAGGCACACAGTGCAAGCTGTCAGTAGATCTACCATTCTGAGGTCCAGAGGATGGTGGCGCTCTTCTCACAGCTCCACTAGGCAGTACCACAGTAGGGACTCTGTGTGGGGGTTCCAACCTCACATTTCCCTTCCATAATGTCCTAGCAGAGGTTCTTCATGAGGGCCCCACCCCTGCAGCAAACTTCTGCCTGGGCATCCATGCATTTCTATACATACTCTGAAATCTAGCTGGAGGTTTCCAAACCCCAATTCTTGACTTCTGTGTACTTTCAGGCTCAATACCATGTGGAAGCTGCCAATGCTTGGGGCTTGCACCCTCTTAAGCCATGGCCTGAGCTCTACATTGGCCCTTTCAGCCATGGCTAGAGCTGCTGGGATTCAGGGCACCAAGTCCCTAGGCTGCACACAGCACAGGGACCTTGGGCCCAGCCCACTAAACCACTTTCTCCTAGGCCTCCGGGCCTGTAATGGGAGGGGCTGCTGTGAAGACCTCTGACATGCCCTGGAGACATTTTGCCTATTGCCTTTGGGAATAACATTCAGCTCCTCATTACTTATGTAAATTTATGCAGCCAGCTTGAGTTTCTCTCCAGAAAATGGGTTTTTCTTTTCTATCACATAGTCAGGCTGCAAATTTTCCAAACTTTTATGTTCTGCTTCTCTTATGAAACTCAACGCCTTTAACAACATCCAAGTCACCTCTTGAATGCTTTGTTGCTTAGCAATTTCTTCCACAAGATACCCTAAATCATCTCTCTCAAGTTCAAAGTTCCACAAATCTCTAGGCCAGGGGCAAAATGCCACCAGTCTCTTTTCTAAAACATAACACGAGTCACCTTTGCTCCAGTTCCCAACGAGTTCCTCATCTCCATCTAAGACCACCTGAGCCTGGGCCTTATTGTCCATATCGCTATCAGGCTTTTGGTCAAAACCATTTGACAAGTCTCTAGAAAGTTCGAAACTTTCCCACATTTTCTTGTTTTCTCCTGAGACCTCCAAACTGTTCCAACCTCTGCCTGTTACCGAGTTCCAAAGCCACTTCCACATTTTTGGGTATCTTTTCAGCAACACCTCACTCTACTGGTACCAATTTACTGTATTAGTCCATTTTCACACTGCTGATAAAGACAAACCTGAGACTGGGCAATTTACAAAAGAAAGAGGTTTATTGGACTTACAGTTCCACACGGCTGGGGAGGCCTCACAATCATGGCAGAAGGTGAAAGGCACGTCTCACATGGTGGCAGCAAGAGAGAGAACTTGTACAGGGAAACTCCCCCTTATAGAACCATCAGATCTCATGAGATGTATTCACTATCACAAGAACAGCACAGGAAAGACCTGCCCCCACGATTCAATTACCTCCCACTGGGTCCCTCCCAAAACAAATGAGAATTCAAGATGAGATTTTGGTGGGGACACAGTCAAATAATGTTATCATATAAGCAGGAACTAACTTTAGCATATGCAATCCCTGTATATGTGTGATTCTTTGAATTGCCCTGCAAGCCAATTCTAACATCTTGATGGTTCCCTTATTAATTACTGAGCAATATAAAATCTTTGACATGTGCTCATCTTACAATATCTAGGCGTTTTGGTTTTACCTTTTAAGAATAGATTAGCTAAAGAGAACACACTGCATGTCAGTTTTCCCAGAGCCTCACCATAAGCACAGCTTTTCCTCAACATTATGAAAAAATGAAACTTTTCCTTAGCAACACTGCATAGTTATTTTTTACATTCCTGTCCTCTTAAAGGGAGCCCCCATTTCCTTTCCCTCTCATTTCCCCTTTTATTTCCCTTTCTGCCACTCCAGCCAAGTGATCTTCATCCATTCCCTTGCAAAATTAGTTATCTCTTTTTTTGCCACCCCCACCCCAAAATTAATTTTCTATAAAAGCTGATACTCATCATCATTACAGTGTAGCTGAGATATAAACATTAATTGCACCCTTTCCTACAGCATTTCTCTAGCATTTTGCCAGGGAACAAAGGTTTCAGCTAGAGAAAAAAATTCTAAAGGTTGAGATTTCTGGGAGAAAATCACAGGTCATTTTGTAGTAAAGTAGAAAGGCTTTTCAGATACTCTGAAATCAGACTTTGTCACCTTGTGTCCCCCCACGAAAAATAATATTTTTGAGTGATAACAGTACCAAATAGACAAATCAGGCTGTTTACCAGTGGAACAGCTCCAGGTTATGAAAAATAATGCTGAAGGACAGGGTCCTTTGCTAGAAGAATGTCACTTGAGGTACAATACTCTGTCTTAAACAGTCAAACAACAGACACACAGTAGAATAAACATGTTGAGCACACAAAATGAAGAATAACAATGCATTGGGTGTGTGTGTGCAGTGTGGGAGGGAGGCAGTGTCAACTCTCTGCTGCCACCTGCTCTGGAATGGAAGATGCTGGGTGTTCAGAAGACAACCACATTGACTTTCCTACCCTGGCTCTCTGTGATCTGCCATCTCCAAACCTTTTAAGTCTCCACACAGGGCACATGGAAAAGAAGACAAGCAGCACTTTCTGAAAACATGAGTAATGGGAAGCCTTGATTAAATGAGCAGGCAAAGCCATCCCAGGGGCTTCTCCTGATATTACTTGTCTTCATGATGTGACCTGCCCACTCTCTATGATCCGTAGTTAAATTGCTAAGATAGGTTTTTGGGTTGGAACCAGAAACCATCAGAGTCTCGTGGCCTTAGGGATCAGGATTGCTACCACCTCACGCCCCCACTCAGTTTAAATGGGGACAACTGATGTCTAGGGACACTTCCAGAGGTCTCAGGCTATAATTAGCTGATGAGTATCCAATCTGAGGTCTTAGATATAATGAGCTGTAGCCGACAAGGAGAATTCAGGCACCAGCACTTACCAGATATGGCAAGCTCCACCTCTCTCTTTATTCCCTTCATCTTGCTTCTGCCAGCACTCCCACAGACCTTGTGCAGGGCAGTGAGCCCATGGGAAAGAGCCAAGAATTCCTTCATCTGGGGCTGTGCCTCTGCAACCCTGAAGATTTAGGGCCAGAGATGATCCGCTTTTCAGAACTCAACAGCCAATCTTTGGAAAGAACCTATGACTCAATAGCAGGCACGCGATTCAGCCTGCACCCCTCCACCCCTCTGCCCTCACACCCCCAACTTCCAAATATGGATAGAGTTAATGTCCCACTTCTGGAACACATGTGATTGTACAGTCATTCTTCAATCACACCACCTGAAGATGATTTAGTCCATGGAATTCATCAGAGAACAAAGAGCAAACCAACTGCTGATTGATTGGGGTGGTGTCAGAATCAGAACTAGAACACAGAGTGGGAAATATTAGGGCCAGGAATGCATCAGCTCATTCAATTAATTGTCTGAGAATCTTTGGTTCTAGTTTCTCTTCTGCTCTTCTGTTTTATCTCACTACCAAATGAGATAATTTAAAATAACGTATATAAAAGTGGTTTGAAAATAATAGTATGGAATATAATTGAAATAATAATTGGAAAAACAATGAAATGCACATAATATGGAATATCTATTATGCACTGGCCAAGTGTTTTATATAAATTATTATATCTAATCCTTAAAGCTGAAGCTCAGAGAAGTTAAGAAATTTGCCTATAAACACAGAGATCTGTCTGATTCAGAAGTTCCTCTTTTGACAGTGCAGCTATACATCTCCCAAGCTGTTTACTTGGGGTATTGACCCTGATGGCTGTTCTAATGCTCTTCAGCTTTTGCACTGGCCCCTCTAGCTGTCTTAATGAAATACAAAACAAATCTCTACAGTGTCCCAAACAAACTCCTTCATATGCCTCCACACTCCAGAACAACTAATTGCCAACAAGGAGTTAGTGATGCAATGGCAAGGTGGGTGGCTTTGTATGACCAAGAACAAACAAGGATCTTGCCTGAAGGACATGTACATTCCACCAACTCCTATGCCAGGAGACTCATTTCCTTTCAAATACCACCCATTTCACAGAACGTGTCGCTGCCCTGAGTAAGCCCCACCAGCTCTGTGTCTTTATTTTCCAAACTGGGCTGAAACAGTGGGTGTTTAATCATTGTTTTTATGAGCTCCTGTATGTCAGCACTTTGATAGATGTTTTAAATAGATCAACTCATTTAATGCACTAGTACAAACATGAAATATCCCCATTCTACTGGTGTGAAAACTGAGGCCAGGAGAGGTCAAATTGGAAATTATACATCCCTGATCAGAGCCACTAACCAAGATGCAGAAAGCAATGAAGAACCTGCACAGCTAGGAACTGACAACATGTAGGTCTTGGTTAGTGGCCAACTTATTTGACCGGAGCATCCTTATGGTTATTGAAGGAAGGTTGTACATTATTGTGGTTCCCTAAGCAGGTTGTACAACAATTCTCTCCCTCTCTAAAAAGGCTGATGTCACTTCTTTAGGTGATGTTTTGTGGTATATGATAGGGCTGGATCACATATCTTTTAGACATCTATTATTTCATTACATAAGTCTTAGGCTCAAAGGAATTTTTAGGAGTCATTTAATAAAATAACATGCGTTGAATCCTTCCATCTTTTTAATACTTTATAATTTCTTTCTTTTTTTTGTTTTTTGTTTGTTTGTTTGTTTTTGAGACAGAGTCTCTCTCTGTTGCCCAGGCTGGAGTGCAGTGGCGCGATCTCAGCTCACTGCAACCTCCACCTCCTGGGTTCAAGTGATTCTCCTGCCTCAGCCTCCTGAGTAGCTGGGACTACAGGTGCCCACCACCACGCCCGGCTAATTTTTATGTTTTTTAGTAGAGATGGGGTTTCACCATGTTGACCAGGCTGGTCTCGAACTCCTGACCTCAGGTGATCCACCCGCCTTGGCCTCCCAAAGTGCTGAGATTACAGGCTTGAGCCACCGCACCCAGCCAACACTTTATAATTTCTAAGCACTTTTACATGCATTAGTTCATTTGACCCTCACCACTCTTAGAAATTGTTTCTACCTTGAAGAATTTTGTAAGAATTCAATGGAAAGTGTTAAATGAGAAAATGTACGTTTAGCACAATGCCTGAGGTACATAATATATGCCTGCTAAATGTCACCTATTATAAATGCTAATTCTTTGGAAGTGGTAGGCAATGTGGTCTATTTCCTACCACACTCCCAAGGATCTTCAGAGGATAGAGAACTGTGGGTTTTTTTGATGACCACGTCTTTCCCTCAGTTTTGCCATCCTATGTTTGTTTCATTTGCTTGTTTTCTGGTGATAGGTAAAACTCATGTTGTCATGTACCAGCATTCTCCAGTTAGATTGCATTATAATAAGGTGATAACTCTCTCTCTAACTCTGGAAACGGGAAGATCTAGTGTTTTCATGGCTGGCAGATCTGAGAGGCTGACATCAAGGACTGACTTGTTGCTCATGATGGCCTTTGGAATTCTCAACCAACAGCTTTGTAGAGCTGGGTCAGGTCAGGCAGTGGATTAGTCCACTGGACTGAGCTCTCCACTTGGGAGCCAAGAGACACGAGTTAAAGTCTTCTTCTTAACCACTGAGTCACTAAGACTTGAATCGGGCTCCTAGCCTTCCCTGCATGAATCCTTGCTCCTCAAAACCACTGGCTTCTGCTTCCCTCATTTGTGCTTCATAAAGCCCCACTACATGAAGTTGGAGGAATTGCTTCAGGGGATGTAGACTTGAGGTATTTATTTCTAGTCAGCTTAAATATTTAGCCAGCCACAGAGTAAACAAGATCATGGATTATCCTTGGCAGTTAACCCCAAAAGAAAGTCAAAAATAAACTGGGAGCATGGGCTTAGAAGTCATTCCCTGGTGATACTCTGGCCTGTGGGGACTTCATTAGGCACTGTCTCCACCCTGAGCATGACCCAGCCCAGTGGCCCCAGCCTTCATGGATTCACAGCATACAGTAGCAGACCCACCCTCAGCACTCTCCCTTCTTCCTTCCTCCATGGGGTTCCAGGATGAACTCAGCTGCAAAGTGGGTCATTTGAGCCCACAGTGGAGATGACGGCTATCATGGTAGTGTATTGGGACCCAGCCCAACATAAATGCCTGGTGGGGTAATTACTGAGATGAGACTGGATTTATACCAAGCCATTTTTCTGTTGGTGTGGATGTGAGGCTACTGCTTCACCCTGGGAAATCATAGCGTTCCTGTTCATGTATCAAGACCGTCCTCAGGAAAGCCCTGAGACAAAAGCTCAAGGCTAGCTGTCTGTATAGAAAATGGGCTCACATACAATCCACCAGGAAATACCCCACTTCTCTACTGAGCAGAAGCTCTGGGAGGAGAAGCTTTGTGCAAATCCCCCCTCACCTCCTCTCTCTTTCTCACACATACAAGCACACATACATATATGCCACCCACCAAATCTAAGGGAATATTAACATTAGAAACAAATATTACTTTAAAGATCTGGGAAGAAATGGAGCCAAATAAGATGGATGAGCCTAAAAGACCACATGGCAATTCTCAGGACTTACTAGCAAATATCCATCCTGCTGAATGTGACAGGACTCAGTGGGGTAGGTGCGATGGTACGGGTGGTGTGTATGAGTTCAGTTGTGTCCCCATAAAATTTATATGTTCACATTGTAACCCCTAGTACTTCAGAATATGACCTTACTTGGAAATGGGCTCTTTCCAGATATAATCACATTAAAATGATGTCATTAGGGTGGGCCCTAATCTGATATGACCGATATCCTTATTAAAAGGGAGAATTTTGATACAGGACATGCATAGAAGAAAGACAATGTAAAGAGAAATTATACGACGGCCATCTACAAGCCAAGGAGAGAGACTTGGAATAGATCCTCCCCTCACAGCCCTCAGAAGGAGCCAATCCTGCAGATACCTTGATCTTGGACTTCTAGGCTCTGGAACTGTAAGATAATTAATTTCTGTTGCTTAAGCTGCACAGTCTATGATACTTTGTATGGCAGCCCCTGCATGGGTGGAGGCAGAAGCATTTTCCTAGCCTGCAGAAGAAAGCACTCTGGGGGATTTAAAACATGGACTCTCTCTTTATTTTGGTCTGAGGCACACACTGTAAACACTGGAGCAACATTTAGTAAGAAGGTTCCAGGCCTCCACAACCATGTTACACAGTATTGATGGAGAAGGTTTCAAGAACTCTCCTCCTAATCCATTCCCCCAACATGCTCTTTTCTTAGCCAGGAACTTAAGTAAACAATGGCATAGTCCTGGAAAGTTCTATGGGTTTTATTTCTTCACTGTGGATCTGCCATATGTTCATCTGTATTCAGATGCTTGAACATAATTTTTGGACTAACTATGAGCTCCCAACTAAAGTTCCCAACATAAGGAGACTAAGAGATTATCTGACCCCATGCTCTCATGTGATCAGTGAAGGAACACAGACTTATCAGAAGCAACTAGCAGGAAAGCCCCCAGCTGATTGATACATTCTGTCTAGTGTCCTAACTCCAAATCCAAGGCTTTGTCCTACACAACACATTGGTTTCCCGCCACATAAACAACTTTCGGTGTGAGAAATCTGATTTCATTCTCCCTTACTGTATCTAAGGTTCCCTTCACTTAACCGCCTCTTCGGTGAGTAAGGAATAACATAGACCCTTGCCTTAGAGTGAGGGCCTTTGAGATCATCTAACTCCAGTACAAAGTTGATGTTATGTGGTTTGTCAGTCTCTGATTAGACACTTTCAGATATGGGAAACTTTACTGCTTCATTTCAGACAGCTCTAGAAATTCCTTGAGATGAATTAGAAATTCATCTCAGATTAGAGATTCCTTGAAATGCACCCCAAAACATACCAGGCTTTTGAGGGCAGAGGTTTTTTTGTTTGTTTGTTTTTTTAAGTCACTCAGCTTGAGCCAGTGCTGGGGGCCTTTGATCCTCCAAAGTCTCTGTAATGATTAAGGTGGTTACATTGGTTCAGATGGCACCTCCTTTCTCCTGGGGATCACACCAGAGCAGAACTCACTTCTGGATGGTGGAGCCTGGTGCCCCACTCAGAGGATGCCAAAATTGCCCAGTCTTTTGGGCAGCAGGACTTGAGAGTGACAAGGGGTAGTAACTCCAGTTTCAAAGAATCTACACAGCATTTGAATTGAAGAGCCGAGATTCTACCAGTAAGAAAGAGCATCTGCTTCTTTGCAAAACGCAGGTAAGGTGGCAGCTAGGCCACAGTCGGGGCCTGCTCAGGGCTGCTCCATCCTGCATGCTGCAAGCTGCCCCTGCTGCTGGCTGCTGGCCCCTAAGGGAGCACTGCCGCAGGAGAGGAAGTGGAAGCGCACCAGAGGAGAGGAAGTGCATGGCCAGAGAGGAAGCGCAAGGCAGGAGAGGAAGCCACAGCAGGAGAGGAAGCACATGGCAGGAGAGGAAGCCACAGCAGGGCTGTGGGTCGTATGGCCTTTTACAGCCCTTCCACCCAGAGGATTCCTTTTGGGTACCCCTCTCCCACTCCTTTAAAAAACTCCACTGGCGGCCATGCATAGATGAGATTCTAAATACTTTCAGGCTACCTTTCTGGAGGTCAGAAAACATGGTCATATAGCCCAAGCCTTGTAAGCCTGCATGGGCTATTGAATTTCCATGGACATTTTGTTTTTGTGGGCCTAAACAAGAAGGCTAAAGTTAGAAAGATAGTTGAGCTCAGGGGGCTCAGCATTCTACAGGCTTGTATGACTAAAGAAACCCACTTCCACCCACTCCATCCCCTTCCCAGTCAGGAGAAATTCCTGGTCGATGAGTTAGAGAGACTGGGTTGGAATAAAACAAAATTCTTCACTGGACATAGCTGTTTGGACTGTGATTATTATTATTTTTTATTTATTTATTTTTGAGATGGAGTCTCACCCTGTCGCCCAGGCTGGAGTGCAGTGGCACGATCTCAGCTCACTCCAACCTCCACCTCCTGGGTTCAAGCGATTCTCCTGCCTCAGCCTCCTGAGTAGCTGGGACTACAGGTGCATGCCACCACGCCCGGATAATTTTTTGTATTTTTAGTAGAGACAGGGTTTCACCGTGTTAGCCAGGATGGTCTCAATCTCCTGACCTTGTGATCCACCCACCTCGGCCTCCCAGTGTTATTTTTAACAATAAAGTAACTGCTACCAAATATTGAGTGATTACTGTAATGCCAGGCATGCCTATTTCTTTTAATCCTCCAAAGTGCCTGTGAAATAGGTAGCAATTGTCATGTTAGAAGTGACAAAGACAAGATTTAGAGACATCAGTAATTTGCCTACAATTACTAGCTGATGAGTGTGAGGCCAGAATTATAATCTAGGCATTGTGACAGTGGAGTCCAGTGTCTTACTGTTTATAGTATGCTTGTGACATGTTGTGAAAAACACACGTAGATGTATTTGCATAGATTCATAAAGTTCACATTACACATCCATAAAATCACAGAGAAGCAATTCTATCTTGATATCTATTTCTCTCCCCCTCTCTGTATCTGTATCATTAATATCAATACCTATATGTATACCAACCTATATCTAAATTGATTTGCATCTTCCCATCCAGCAAGATCTTGCTTTGCAAATGAAGTTGCCTTCTTACTGCTTAAGACTGGTGGAAGTCATTGGTTCCAGAACTAAGAAAGGGAGGAAGTGTGTGGGGCCAAGGTAGCATGGCAGTAGTAAAGAGTGAGCATATTGCCTTAGAGTCTCAAAAATACCATTTGAGACCAATTTTGATACTTAGAATATACTATGCTTCTAAATAACATACTCCCTTCTTAATTTAACAAATACTGTAAAAATTTCAGAGAATAATAAAGTCATGTTCTATGAATCCACCACCCAGGTAGCACTTGTTGTTATTTTCAGCATGAAAAATCAAAAGAATGCATGCACATGGTTAAAAAGTAAAAACATTAGAGCAAAGGGAAGAAAATAAAAAGTAAAAGCCCCTTCTCACCCCCATTTCACCTTCAGATCCTCTCTCCAAAGACAACTGCCAATAAAGCATTTTTTCTGTCTTTTGTACAAACAAGTTTACACTCTGAGAACTATGCCACTTGTGTCTCCCTTTTTTATTGGTATATACTATTTCATGGATACCTAAACTCCTGTAGTGCATCTGGACCTGATTCAAAGGTTTTGATGGACAACCAGTGCTATTATTAATGAAATATTGATAATAAAAACTCACTTTTATTAGGCATTAATTATGTGTCACTCACTCATCTAAGCACTTTATATGTATTTATTCATTTAATTCTCACAAAGTTCACATTTGGTATTTGGTTGGGTACCTCCCTTTGCCCACCATCTCCCCAGTCCACTGTGCACCTGACCTGCAGGAAGAGCAGCAGCAGCAGCTCCGTTGTCTCTGGCTTCCATGTGGGATCAACCCATGGGTGGCACGGAGGGTGGAGAGCAAAGTGGGGTGTTTGACCTCTCACCTGCTGTTGCCCCCTTTGTGGGCCAGCTCCTGTCAGATGGTCCATCACACACAGCTCTCTCCCTGCATTTCAGAAACTGTCCCCTTCTCTCACAAATACCAGGCTGAGGAGTGGCAATGGCCCACCACTCCCACCAGCCAGGAGCATGGCATTGTCCCTTCTGGCCTCTTTCACCCTGTCTGTGTCATTGTAAATAGGCCTTTTTTCTTAAACTCTCTTTAAATCACTCAACTCGAGAGTGTACCTTGTTTTCTGCTCGGATGCTGATTGATAGAAATATGTGCCATTGATCCCCATGATATCACTGAGAAAATGGAGGCACACAGCCCATGGTGGACATAGGACCCAACCCATGAATTTGCTCCCCAGAGACTGTGCTCTCACCCCTGCACTCCCTCATCTCTACAAGGTCACCCATCTTAGGGATACACCTCTAGGTCTATTCATATGACACCTCAGTGGCTCTTAGGGCTTTGCCAATACAAACAGTGTTTCTGTAAATATCTTTATATGTCCATCTTGGTAAATATATAGAATTATATCTATCGAGCATATTCTTAGCAATGCCTAGTCAATGTGTATATACAATTTTTAATTTGAGGGGAGATTGTCAAATTGCTATAGTAGTTAGTCAAATTAAATGTACTTGTATACCATGACCTGGTAATTCTACTCTAAGTAGATAGATTTAGATATAGTGATAAGGATATAGACATATCAAAGAAATGCTCAAACATATCCATAAAGAATGTTTATTATAGTTTTGTTTTGTTATTTTATTTTATTTGTACTGTCTTTGTTTGGGGCAGTGGCGAGAAGTTGGTGTTGGTGATAGTTCCTCATTGGGAGGGTTCTTAGGTAAACTGTGGTGGATGTTCACCATGAGATTTTGTGCAGCAGTTTGAAGCAAATGTATGCATAATAATATTTTAAATATAGTGCTGAGTGAAGAAAATAAGATGTATGCCACAATGCTACTTTTGTACATTAAAAAAGAATCCACAAGAAACACTATCTCACATTTTGCAAAAATACATGCAAAATGACACACATTAAACAAACAGGGAGGGATTGCCTAGGAGAGGTGGGTAGATGGGTATAAAGAGGAATGACTCAATCAATCAAGCAGTGGAGGGGAGGAGGGGGCCATGATAGAGAAAGATATTGTCACATTTCCTTCCAGAAAGGTCATGCCATTTACATTACTCCCTACAATGTAAGAGAGTGGCCATTTTTTCCATAATATTTCCAATGGTGAATATTATGAAACTTGCAAAAAAATTTCCACAAGCTAATGGCTGTTATCAGACCAAATTATTTTTCCAGTCTGATGATTTGTGTTTTTCCATTGTGAGTGGAGTCAAACCATTTGAATGTCTTTTTCTGTAACTCAGAATACTTTGCATTGTTGGAAATGTCCCATGCACTTCAAGGGGTTGGCAGATCCACCAGGGCAGTCAGACAAACAGGTCTTCCGCCATCCACAGGCACAAAGGAGGCCACGTGTCCAGTGGACACACAATCCATGAGTATGAGTGCCACGGTTATCCCCAAACCTCTCTTTAGTTCTGACAGCACCAGTGTCTTGGTGACTTCATGACCTCTCCAGACCAGAAGGCCATCTGTGCTTGGTTGGCAACCCCAGCTGCATGATCAGATTATTTCAAACTCTGTTTCAAATTCACTCGCACTAAATGCACCAAAAAAAGCACTGTTCTCTCTGTGCTGAGCTATTTAATGTTGTGGGGCTGTTTCCATGAGCCCTTTTTGTTTAGCTGGACTTTTTTTTTTTTTTTTTTTAACCCTCCCCCCTTCCACCCTTCCTTTTTCTTTTTTTTTTTTTTTTTCTTTCTTAAATGTTCTTTTCTTGGAAGAAGTTGTTCCTTTGCCAAACATAAATGAAACTTTGGCTCCAAGTTCAGCTCAAAATTTACTAGCTGATAAATTGGAAGTCGGGAGTGGGTTGTGAAGGTGGGAGGAGAGGGGAGAGCGGGAGGGAGGTTTTCATTTGGGGGCAAGTTCAAACTTGGAATCAGAAGCTATTAAAGTGTCTGATGTGTGCTGAGTCATATGGAGGCGGGGGCAGGGGATGATGCTGGCTCCTTGCCAGACACACGCACTGCCCAGGTTGATGAACGAGCCTCCAAAGGCGCTACAACAGGATTATAATTTCACTAGCATTTTAAACATAATATTAGAAGCCACGTGCATGACACCGAGCAAGCAATCAGCATGGGCCTCTTGTGTTTATGAGACTGGTCTTAGAGTATACATCTTTCTTAAACTCTATATTCCCACTCAGCTCTACCCCTTTCTCCTACTCTCCCCTCCCTCCTCCAACTGAGTCTCTCTAGGAACTCCCTGGCTCCCCATTCAACCAGGGGTTCTATGGAGCCATGGAGAAGACACCAGTGCTGAGAGGAGAAGCTTTCATATAAAGATAATGATGATGGTGTTATTCACTCATCTAATATTGAAAGGAATCCTATAAAGTAGATAATGTTATCCCCATTTTTACAGATAAGGAAAATAAAGCACAAAGACAAAGCTAGTAAGTGCAGAGCTGGGATGTCAATCTAGGATTTCTGCATTCCTAGCCTCTCTAACCTCTGCCCCTCATTCAAGTGCCTTCGTCTCACCATCCTGCATTTCCCACAGGATGGTCCCAAGGTTTCTGACCTTGGCACACGCTGTTCTCTTATAAGATAGAGAAAGGCAGTAAAGGGTAGAGACTTCCAGGTCTTCAGCCCCTTCCATTACACTTCCTTGCTCAAATCTTAGCACAAAATCCATCCTAATATTCATCACTCCTTTTTTTCTTCCAAAGTTTTATTATGGAAAATTTCAACCACACAGAAAGTTGAAAGAATAGCACAGTGAACATCCATGTATTCACCATCTCTTTCCCTTCTTCCCTCCCTCCCCTCCCTCCTCCAACTGAGTCTTTCCAGAAGCCCCCGATTCAACAAGGGGTTACAAGGAGCCATGGAGAAGACAATTAAGGGTTCTACAATTAAGATTTTGCCTATTTTTTCCATCATATCTATGCATCTCTCCATACCTTTATTCCTCTACCCAATCCATCTTATTTTTTGATGCATTTCAAAGTACGTTGCAGACATTAGTACATGACACCTCTAATCACTTTTATGTTCTTTTCCTTTTTACTTTATATGAAATAAAAATCACAGTTAACAATTATCAAGTGCTTACTGTCAGGCACTGTGCCAAGCACTTTCCTTGCATTACATAATTTGAATCTCATGGTTACCCTATAAGTACAGTTACCATCTTCATTTTACAAATGAGAAGAACTGAAACAGAACAATGGTGTCAATTAACATTTTAAAAGTGTTTCTACGGGCCATTCACAGTGCAAGTACTTTTCATGCATTATCTCAGTTAATCCCTTATAGCAATTTCATAAAGGCAATACTATTACAGATGAGAAAATTGAGACTTTGAGAAAAAGATCCTGCAACCTAATAAGCATCAGAACCTGGGTTTGAATTAAGGGAGTCTGACTCCACTATTCTTGGCTTCGCCCCGGTTAGCAACCGTATTGTAGCATTTTTCTTTGCTATTGTGTTTTAGTTTTTTGTCTCCACTAATGTTTTTCACCAGACTGTGGCCTCTCAAGGTCGAGTCATGTTTTAGTCTTCTTAGTTCCAGGCCATCATTCAGATACAAGTAGGCACTTCATAGATGTTTCCTGAATGGATTCATAAACAATGAATAGCAATAGCTGAAAGCCCCACATCTTAGAATGAAGTAAAACAGTGGTATGTTCATGACCATTCTAGAAAATGCAAAGAAAAACTGATGATAGGTGCTGCTGATAATTTCCTGAGGTTTTCTTTACACCAATAGGATGTACAACTAATCAAAGGCCCTCCACATCATGCAGTCTGGGTAAACTGGAGATGGGGGAGACAGCCTGGGGGAGTTCAGTGCTCTTGCCAACCAAGGCAGGAGCACACCCCCATACCCTTTGGCTCACCAGGCATCTTTTATAAGCCCACTATGTGGCAAACACCAGGCTAAGGGATGGGGAGGACATAGAGGTTAAACCTGCAAGGCCCCATCTTACAGAGCACATAGGCTAACAGGGCATAGGAAGAGACGAGCACATTCATAACCATGACAAAAGTCATGATGGGCTTCACAAGAAAGAGACAAATCCATTTTTTAAAGGACTTCCAAGGAAGGAGAAATTAGATTATGCTGTAGAGAAGAGGCTCAGCAACACGCTGTTGGAGAAATTTTATTTGGGATGGGCACAATTTTCGATAATAGAAATGTGGCAGGGAGTAAATGAGCAAAGGTGGGAAAATGCAGTCCCATGATGCTCCAGTTGTCAAGAACATCGAAAACAGACCCCCAGGGCCAAGTTACCCCCTGTGGAGTAAGAAAACAGACAACACTAAGGCCAAATTCATGCACTATGTATGTTTTTACCCACAGCAGCACTATGGAAGAAGCAGTGACTATAACCTCAATCACAGGTTGAAGCTCATTCAAGGTGCCTGCAGCAATGGATACCAAGGCTCTCCTGGGTGGTGCCACAATGCAGCAAAAGGCACAGTATGGGAGAAGAGCTTGAAAGACCACACAGATGGAGTGTCCCAATCACCTAGACACACGCTGTGCAGTGCTCACAGTTCTTTATATTATCTCATTTGACCCCTATTAACAACAGATCCCAGAGCTGTTATTGGCCCCAGTGTTTCAAATGAGAAAACTGAGGCAATGAAAGCTTAATGACTCAGTCAAGGTCACATGGCCTGGAAGAAGCGAAATCATTGCCTCTAAATCTAATTTTCTTGGTGTTGTCTCATTAATGGATAGGAAGATCAAGGCTTTGGAAAAGAGTGTCATGCTACAGAGATAATGCTTTTTTTCCCCCCCAAAATCTGGGTACTTCACAGTGAGTCTAAGAGTTATTAACTGCCTCTACTAGAGTTAATGAATAAAAAAAAAAAAACTATGACTTTTGAGAAATTAGTCAAGTCTGCCATTGGGATAAACTAGATGCTTATTTCATAGAATTTACTCAGGAGCACCTTTTGCTACAGCTTTGTGATTGCGAGCTTGGCCTCTGGAATCAAACTGCCTGGGTTTCAATCCCAGCTTACACTTACTGGCTGTGTACCTTTGGGTATGTAACTTAGCTTCTCTGTGCTTCAGTTTCCTTATTTGCAAAATAAAGAGAATAATCGTATCTACATATGCAATTAGTAAACTTTCAATCGTGTTTGGTACATATTAACTGTCTGACAAAAGTAGCTTGATTTGTCATTTGTATCCAATTATATCACTTTTTTGTTGGGTGCCTTTGGGTTTCAGAGAATGGAGACCTGCTTGGATGACCTCAGATGCTGGGGGCTTATTACAAAGATACATGGCATAAAAGAAGACAAGGGGCCGGGCGCAGTGGCTCACACCTGTAATCCCAGCACTTTGGGAGGCCGAGGTGGGAGGATCACGACGTCAGGAGATCAAGACCATCCTGGCTAATATGGTGAAACTCCGTCTCTACTAAAAATATCAACAAATTAGCCGGGCGTGGTGGTGGGCACCTATAGTCCCAGCTACTTGGGAGGCTGAGGCAAAAGAATGGTGTGAACCCGGGAGGCGGAGCTTGCAGTGAGCCGAGATTGCGCCACAGCACTCGAGCCTGGGCGACAGAGCGAGACTCTGTCTCAAAAAAAAAAAAAAAAAAGAAGACCAGGAACTTCACAACTGCATGACTGGCCACATAGATCTGGAAAATCATTCTTTATCTTTTCAGCTATTGCATGCATAAATTGCCATATTGCCAAACTAGTGTTTGTCTGCTTGTCTGCAAAGTAAGAATCCTTTACTCATGTTACTCATTTTTCCTCCCTCTCTTCTTTTCTTCCTTTTGTTTGTTGTAGAAGGTTGAGTAAATTGCACTCCTCAGTCCATGGCCCGTTATTTATCTTGTTTGCTTATTTATTTCATCTCCATTCCTTCATCCTAGTTTTTCTTCCTCCCTCCCTTAGGCAAACACTCTTATTTGTGTTTAACTTAGATCCTTTGGTTTGTATGTGTTCTTAGAAAACATTCATTTTTTAATCCATGTATTTTTAATTTAAAAAAATGGTACTTTGCTATATATCTCTTTTTGTTCCTTACTTTTTTCACCCAGCACTGTTTATCAATTCATCTGTGTTATTAGATGTTCAGCCAGGCTGTTCATGCTCACTGTTGCTTCATTTTCCATGATGTATACTCACCATATGCTGCCTACCTAATCTGCATTGATGGATTTCCAGATTGCCGCCAACTTCCTGTCACCACAAACAACACTATAATGAACATCTTCAAAGATAACTCCTTATGGATCCAGGTGAGATATCCTTGGAAATACATGTAGGGTCCATTTTAATTTGACTAAGTTGTGTCAGATTGCTCACCAGAAAGCCTGTTCCTGGAGACACTCCCAGCAGCAGTACACAAACTCCCACACCCACACCAACCCTCTGGCATGCTGCAATTCTCCAACCTTGTAGCCATTGCTTCTCCGTCGTTCTCCTCTTTCCACAATCTTGCTGCTTCCTTGGGCTGTTTCTGCTCTCACTGCCCACCTACCCCATCCTGCTGCTACCTGTCCTCGCCGCTTTTTTCTCTGGCCTCCCCTACACCCCATGTGGTTTCTTCGTATTCATGGCTTCTGCTTTTTGAATAAACATGTTTGAATATTTTCTAGTATTCTTTTTTCCTCCTTGTCTTTCTCTTTGACCTTCAGACACTCTAATTGGGCTCCTTAGTTGCTACCCAGTCTAGCAACATCTGTGAGGTGAAATTCCGGTTTTGGGGGTGTTTTTCTTTTTTTTTTTTTTTTTGAGATGGAGTCTCGCTCTGTTGCCCAGGCTGGAGTGCAGTGGCACGATCCTGGCTCACTGCAAGCTCCGCCTCCCGGGTTCACGCCATTCTCCTGCCTCAGCCTCCCAAGTAGCTGGGACTACAGGTGCCCACCACCACACCTGGCTAATTTTTTGTATTTTTAGTAGAGACAGAGTTTCACCATGTTAGCCAGGATGGTCTCGATCTCCTGACCTCATGATCCACCCACCTCGGCCTCCCAAAGTGCTGGGATTACAGGCATGAGAGGTGAAGTTCTTTTTTTGGGCCACTTCTTATGACTGCTGTGGATCGGCTCAGATGTCTACCCTTGGCCCAACAGATGTCTCCAGGATGTTGAAGGTCACCGGTCTAAACCCTATTGACCCCTGGGGAAGGAGTATCTGTTACAGGCTCTTTCCATAGAAGGTGGCTATGGCTATGGCAGGCATTCAGAGTTCTACGGACTGCTCAGTATACACATTCATTTGGTATTTTGTTAAATTCACGATTTACCAATTTTGATGTGAAGTGGCCACAGTTACACAAGAAAAACACCAACCTTGAAAATTATTTTATATGTAAATGTTACCAGAAACGGGTCCCAATCCATACCCCAAGAGAGGGTTCTTGAATCTCATGCAAGAAAGAATTCAGGGCGAGTCCATAGAGTAAAGTGAAAGTGAGCTTATTGGGAAAGTAAAGGAATAAAAAATGGCTACTCCATAAACAGAGCAGCCCTGAGGGTGGCTGGTTGCCCAATTTTATTGTTATTTCTTGATGATACGCTAAACAAGGGGTGGATTATTCATGCCTCCCCTTTTTAGACCATATAGGGTAACTTCCTGACGTTGCCATGGCATTTGTAAACTGTCATGGCACTGGTGGGAGTGCAGCAGTGAGGATGACCAGAGGTCATTATCGTGGCCATCTTGATTTTGGTGGGCTTTAGCCGGCTTCTTTACTGGAAACTGTTTTATTAGCAAGGTCTTTATGACTTGTATCTTGTGCCAACCTCCTATCTCATCCTGGGACTTAGAATGCCTTAACTGTCTGGGAATGCATCCCAGTAGGTCTCAGCCTCATTTTACCCAGCTCCTATTCAAGATGGAGTTGCTCTGGTTCAAAAGCCTCTGATACAAACACAGTGGGAAATCACCTATTCCTTGCCCATTGTTAATCTTGAGCCCCTGTTTTCCTCCTTACAGTACTTCCTCCACATGGTATTGGAGAAATTATGTCTTAATCCAGAGAATATGTTGTTCCCCTTGCCTGGAATATTCTTTCCTAACTCCCTTTTGCCCTGACTAAAGTGACCCCATTCTTCTGACATTAAATGTCACTTCTGGTAAGATCTTCACTGACCTCTACTCTAGGATAGGTTCTCCTACTGAATGTCCCCATCTCCTATCCTCACACACACTACACTTTATTATAATTACATGTTGTCCTGCCCTGCAAGATATGAGTTACCTAAGTATATAATTGCACCTGTTCCTTTCACTACTGCATTTCTACTGTTCAGCAAAGTACTTTGCATCTAGTATGTGCCCAAAAAATCTGTGGCTGCCTTTGTTGAATGACAGAGAGGGATATCTCTGGGAGATTGAGTTTAAATCCCTGTCCTGTTATGACATCTGAGACAAGTCATAGTTCCTGTATTATCTACCTCACAGGGTTTTTATATATGAAAATGTTTTTTCAAATTGTGAAGGTCTACAAAAATAAGACAAAAGCATTTGATGGGAAAAGACCCTCAGATAATTTTGTGCCTCTTCAGAGAAATTTAAATGATTTAAATGCCAATTGCTTGAGTAAGTGAATAAAATAATACTCTCATCCTAACATAATTTCATGAATCAAAGATTATCATCAAAGGGGTGTTAGAGACAGAGAGACTCTGGAGCTTATCCTTTGTTCTACCTGGAAACGAATTGACTTGGAATCTACGTGACTTGCCCAAGTCAAAAGCTGTAAACAAACAGGGCTCAGAAAAAGGGTCTTCTCTAGGCCTGCCCTTCACATACTCAGAAGCATGTGCACTTGTAGGAGGAAGCCTGTCCAGCTGCACTTGGTCTCTGAATGCTTACAGCAGCCAAGCAGCCTCCTCTTTGGCTGCTACCAAGCTGACCTTTGATTCGAGCTTCCCACAAGCCATTATTTCTTAAAATCATGGAATCATCAAATTCTCTAGTGCTTTTTTTTTCATTTTTTTCTTTTCTCTGTGCTTCACACTGACCCATTTCTTCTCATTGACCTATGAAGAAGTAGCAAAAAGAGAGATGTGCACATTGAGTCAGAGCCTTTATGTGCTATGATCCAATATGTACCACACTCCCCACATTAGTTGGCTGGAGAGCTATCTGGGGGTTTGAGAATCTAGACCTCTGATTTCCAAGCAAGTTGAAGTTATTCCCAACACACATGGCTTCCCAGTAAGAAGAATTCTCTATATTTCTGTGTGTGTGTGTGTGTGTGTGTGTGTGTGTGTGTGTGTTTCTGGTTGCTACAGGAATTAGAAGCAGTGGCAAAAAAATAATCCTAATAAGGAGTCCTTTGTGCCCAGCTGTTATAAAACAGGATTTTTCACAAGCATTTACTCTCTCCCCACAACGAAGCCTTAAAGTGCAAAAGTTCACCCTGAGCATTGCCCACTGCTTTTCTTTAAACCTTCCAAGAGACACACAAGGCTCTTATTTTTCAGGGCCCATCTGGCCATAAATTGCAATAGACATTAATTTATGAAAACAAATGACACCAGCCTACTGCACGACATTCTGAAATGGGAGTATTAGGCAGGGCAATAAAGCAGGAATAAAATAAAAACACTCAGACCCCGTAGCTGCCCTGGCAATGCCCCAAGCCACACAAGGACCCTCAATATCCCTGTTCCAAAATACTCTGCTCTTGCAAAGTTATGGTTATTTGATCATAAGACATGAAATTCACTTTTTTGGCCAGAGTGTGGCAGGAAATTAAACATATCCAAGCCTTTCTCCATGTGACCAGAATCACCATTCTACCTGCAGAGTTTACATCAATGGTGATAACCACACATAGAGCAAAGGAGCTGGATTATCAATACTGACAGATGATTTCGCTGGTGGTTAATCCATTCTCCCCAGAGTCTAGAGGAGTTATTTCATTCTTGGGACTCTTGTCTAAGATTTGGTGTGTGGAAATTCTAGTAGAGTCAAGGGGATGGTTTACAGGCATGCAGAGGAAAGGTAATTTTAACCTCCTTATTATATACCTGCAATTGCCAGCATTAAGCAGACAAGCAGTGCCAACTCAAATACCATAGGAAAGATGCAAAAAAAAAAGGGCTGAGTAATGTGTCTGTGACTCTAGGCAAGACAGCTGGCCTTTCCAGTTTTCTGTTTTTCTGGATGCTTGAACCTAATGTATCTTAGTTTTTCAGACATGCATACTGAGGGCAGTAAGACGCACATATACATGCAAGAAATCTTTGTGCTCTGAGAGACAATCAATAGGTATAACTTTAAAACTCATTTTCATTTTATTTACTTGTTTATTTTTTGAGACAGAATCTCGCTCTGTCACTCAGGCTGGAGTGCTGTGGTTCAATCTTGGCTCACTGCAACCTTCTCCTGAGTTCAAGCAATCCTCGTGCTTCAGCCTCCCAAGTAGCTGGGATTACAGGCATGTGCCACTCATTTTCATTTTAAAAGGCTACACTTAGCATTAAAAATTAAATGGAAGCTGGAAGAGGGGTTATAGTCTTCTCCCGCCAGTCTCTGTTTCATCAAATGAAAAGATACAAGACTCATCAGACCCAAATGGGG
This sequence comes from Pongo abelii, assembly GCF_028885655.2. Classification (NCBI taxonomy): domain Eukaryota; kingdom Metazoa; phylum Chordata; class Mammalia; order Primates; family Hominidae; genus Pongo; species Pongo abelii. The sequence goes on from NC_071996.2 coordinate 120,838,861, forward strand.
GTTAAAAGATCAGCCTCTTTATGCTGAAGGATATACCTAATCATTCTCTAAAAGTAGAACTTCTAGAAAATTTTTAGAGAGTAGGACTTAAACCTTGAGCTCAATGGAACTTCCTTCTCCTCCTACTCAAATCTTGGTCTCAGGACTCACCTATTTGGACAGCTGAGTTGAGAGTCTGACATAAATTCACCTGCCTAGCCACCAGCAAGGTAGCTACAAGGAAGCACAGGGCTGCCCCATATCCTCTCCAGGATATCCTTTCCGGGCCCTCCATACTAGCGGACCTTGTCTAGAGAAGTTTATCTCATAGAATTTCCTATGAGGAGGAGATTAAAGACTATGATCCTGCAATTCCGCTGAGAGAACACAGAGCCAAGAAACTAAGAAACGATGCCACGTGTGAACTGCATATGGCATTTAACACTGTCCCCTATCCACTATTAAATGTGGTTCCATGAAAGTCAGGTCCTCAACAGTCAGGTTAGCTAGTCCTCCCACTTTGGGGAGGGGCAAATAAGCAAGTGGAGAGAGAAGATGGAAGTATTGTATTCTTTCTTTATAAGTCAAAATGCAAACATGAGAAGGAGAGTATAACTGTTCCTCCTCTCAGTTGGAATTTCCTTACTGGAGGAATTCAGGAAACAGGAACATAACCAGTGAAAGAAACTTTGGCAAGACCTTCCTCAGAATGTTTCAAGACTGCGAGATAACAACATCTCAAGTGGGACAGAATTCTAATTTTTCTCTCTTGAAATGTTTCCAACCTTGGAACTGCATTCATGGTAAGATATCTGATTGATCCCATCCTGCAGCCTTCTTGGTTGGTCCTGGGGGTGGGTGGGCAAAAAATAACACCCCTCCCTATAGAAGGCCATGTTTTCCCTGATCTGCTGGAAGGTGAAGTGATGGCCCAAGGCCTAACAGCAGGGTCCTCACCACTGAGGAAGAGAGAGAATGTTCTGTAGATTTTCCCGAGACTGACATATATAAACTGTGAATCATTCACTTGAGGACAGGATGGGAAGAGCTGATGGAAGCCAAGGGGGAGAGAAAGTACAAAGGAAGATTTCCAGAGATAAAGAGAACAACTCCTCAGTGAGCCAGCTTGGAGAGAACAAGTGGAGGGAGGCACGTCTTCAGCCTGTCGTTAGCAGATGTTTACTAACTCACTGTGGTACTGGAGCCAGCTGTGGCTAACTGAGGAACATTTTCCATCCCAGATCCTTTGTGGTGTAAAAGAATAAAGTAGAAAATGGATGGCACCAGATTGTGTCCATGATTTATCATTTTAATCTTGTCACCAAGAATTGAAGAGACCCAGGCTAGGGCAAAGGAAAAGGCAAAAATATATATATTTGACATGAATCAGTTATTTGAGGTCAATCCGGGAAGTTTTTTTAGCACACAAAAAACGTCTAAAAGAAAGAAAGAATAGTAATCTAGTAATCTCTCATGGCAAACTTTCAAGGGTGAAGAATTTAATTTACTAAGGATGTACAGCAGCACGGTGTAAGGATGGAACACTAGCTCAACAACTTAATAGGGATAGAATTCCTGCGATGGCAGAGTTTCTCCAGAGGTCGCTTGACCGTTACTCAGACTCTAAGAAGAGCTGTTGTCAGCCCAAACATGGCCATGGTCTGTTCTTATGACTATGACTTGTTCCTGCAATTTGTAATATTTGGAATCAGCATCCTTTAAGAATTAGAACTTACGACAAATTTTCTTTCACCTCTTTCTTCTTCTCAGACTCTTTCCTATTTGTTCCTGCTTCAAGACTTTTGTACTTGCTGCCCTTGTGCCTAAAATGCTCTTGCATCAGCTCTTTACCTGGCTGATTTCCTTTCACCCTTCTGGTCATGGATTAAATATCATCTCCTCCAACAGGCCTTCTCTTATGGCCTCATCTAAAGCAAAGACAATTTCCTATGAGATTCTATCCCATTACTCTGTTTGTTTACATAATAGCAATTAACACATTATCAAATTTTAATAATTATCAGATTATCAAAGAGGAACTCAAAAGGGAAATTAGAAAATATTTTGAACTAAATGAAAATAAAAATTTGTGGTATGGCACTAAAGTAGTACTTTGGAAAAAATATATTGCCAAATGCTTAGATTAGAAAAAGATACAAGTCTCAAATCAATTACTTCAGCTTCTGCCTAAAGAAAATGAAAAAAAAGATACTTACCAGGGGAGATACCATGATCATCAAGAAAATGAAAAAAGAAGAGTAAATTAAATCCAAAGTAAACAAAAAAGAAATGATAAAAATCAAAACAAAAATCTATGAAATATAAAAGAGTAAAACAATATAAAAAATTAATTAAACAATGAAATAATAATTGTTTCTTTAAAAACATCAATAATCAACCTCTAATCAGACTGATCAGGAAAAATCAGAGAGCAAGAAAGGACACAAATTACCAGTATCAGGAATGAGAGGTGGTATCACTACAGATTCTACCATATGAAAAGGACAATAGGAAAATATTATATATAACTTTATGCCAATAAATTGACAACCTAAGTGACAGGCAAATTTTTTGAAAGACACTGTGTTAGTCTGTTCTTTGTGTTGCTATATGAAGAAATCTCTGAAACTAGGTAATTTATAAAGAAAAGAGATTTGATTGGCTAATGGTGCTTCAGGCTGTACAAGCATGGCACCAGCGTTTGCTCAGCTTCTGGGAAGCCTCATGGAGCTTTTACTCAGGGAAGAAGGCGAAGCAGCAGCAAGCACATCATATGGTGAAAGCAGAGCAAGAGAGAGAGTGTGTGTGGGTTGTAGGAGAGGTTCCAGACACTTTTAAAAAACCAGATCTCAGGAGAACTCACTCACTGTTGTGAAGACACAACCAAGCCACGAGGGATTCACCCCCATTGCCCAAACACCTCCCACTAAGACCCACCTCCAACGTTGGGGATTACATTTCAACATGAGATTTTGCAGGAACATATGTTCAAACGCTATCAGGCACAAACTACCAAAGCTCACTCAAGGAGAAATAGGTAACATCAGCACAAATAACTTTATATCTAATAAAAAAAATTAAATTTGTAGTTAAAAATCTTCCCACAAAAAAAACTTCAGGCTTAGATGTCTTCACCGGTGAATTACATTTTAGAAAGAATTAATACCAATTCTACATAAACAACTCTAAAAGTTGAAAAGGACAAAATATTTTCCAACTCTTTTTATGAAATCGGGCTTACACTGATACAAAAGTCATACAAATACATTATAGGAAAAGAAAATTACATACTAACTGTCTTCAAACATAGATGTAAAATGTCTATACAAAGTTTTAGCAAATCAAGTTCAACAATATGTACAAGGAATTTTACAAATGACCAAATAGGGTTTATCCCAGAACTGCAAGGTTGGTTTAATATTTGACAACAAATCAATGCAATTCACTACTATTAGCATACTTTAAAAAATAAAAATCATATGATATTTCTGATAGATACCAAAAAAGTATTTGACAAAATTCAGTGTTCATTCCTTACCAAGAAATTAAAATTAAAATTAAAAAACCACAAACCTTCAGTCAACCAGGAATAGAAGAGAACTGCCTCAATCTTACTTAATGGTAAAAAGCCAAATGTTTTTCTCCTAAGACAAGGTACAGGAAAATCATGTCTGCTCTAACAGTTTCTATTTACTGTACTATGGGTTTGAGTCAGGGCAGTCAGACAAGAGCAAGAAATAAAAACCATCCAGATTGGAAAAGAGGAAGTGAAACTTTCTTTATTTGCAGGCTACATGACTGAATAGTAGAAAATCAGATAGAATCTACAAAACATCAATTGGATTTCTACATGGTAACGATGATAAAATAGCAATTGATGTTAAACATAATATTGTTTATAGTAACATCAAAAATATGAAATATTTAAAGACAATTCTGACAAAATATGTGAAAGGGCTATGCCCTGAAAATTACAGAACATTGTTAAAGAAATCTTTAAAAACCCAAATAAATGGAGAGATTACATCATGTTCACAGGTCAGAACATTCATGTTGTTAAGATGTCAGTTCTCTCAAGATTGAGCTATAGATTGAGTGCAATCCGAATCAAAATTCCAGCAGATTTTTGGTATATTTAACAAACTGTTTCTAAAATTCATGTGACAATTTAAAAGATCTAAAACAAATTTAAAGCAAAATTGAAAAAGAAAAACAAAGTTGGATGACTAACACTATCTGAGCTCAAGATTTATTGTAAAAGCTGAAGAAATCAGGACAGTGTGCTATTGGCATCAAGACCAACAAACAAACCAATGGAGCAGAAGACATGGTCCAAAAATAGATCCACTCAGAGATGGACAACTTGGTTTTTTACCAAGGTACAAAGATCATTTAGAGTAGGAAGGGTAGGCTGCAAAAAATTGTGCTGTAACATTTGGATATCCACATGCCAAAGAATGATCTTCAATCCATATTTCACATCATAATAAAAAATTAACCCAAAATACATCCCACTATGTAAAATCTAAACTATAAAACCTTCACAAGACAGCACAGGATAAAAACATTTGTGAACTTGAATTAGGCAAAGATTTCTTAGGTCTTATACCTAAAGCATAATCCATAAAAGGAAAATAAATCATATATTGGCTTTCAAAGTTAAAAACTTCTCCTCTTCAAAAGACAGAATTTTGTAAATTCTGTAAAGAGAATTAAAAGATAAAAGGCAGCCTAGGAGAACATATTTGTAAGTAATACATCTGACAAAGAAGCTGTATTTAGAATTCATAAAGAACTCTCAAAATTCAATAATAAGAAAGCAAATAATCAAATACAAATGGTCAAAAGATTTGAACAGACAGTCACTAAAGAAAAAGTATGGTTGGCAAATAAATAGACGGAAAGATGCTCAACATCAGCAGTTGTTAGGGAAATGCAAATCAAACTAGAATTAGATACCACTACAGAGTTATTGGAATGGCTAACATTGAACACACTGACCCATTTCATGTGTTGTCAAAGATATGGAGTGACTGGGACACACACATTGCTGTTGGGCATAGCCACTTTGGAAAACAGTTTGGCAGATTTTTAAAAAGTTAAATATATACTTACTGTATAATCCACAATCCCACCCCTAGGTAAAATAATCACTTATCTTCACACACAGAAAACCTATACATGGATGTTTACTGCAGCTTGATTTATAATTGCACAAAACTGTAAATGACCCAGATGTCTTTCATCAAGTAAACGGTCATACCAGATTTGGCATATCTTGTACATATTATGGTACTCTATTCAGTAATAAAAAAGACACATTCTTTTTTCTATTGATGCAATCCATAACACAGGTGAATCTCAAAATAATTATGCTGAGTTAAAGAAGCCAGATGCCAAGAAAACGATGCATCGACCAGGCAAAATAACAAGTGCTCTGCCCCCACTAACCAATGGGATTCAAAAATGATTTTTTTTTTTTGTCAGTTGTTCCCATGGCATGAAACACTTGCTCAGAATCCATACCTCTTGATTATGCCGTTAGACAATAGCTTATTATCTGTGTGCATTTTGGGATCATATACTTTTATTTCATTGGACAGTTCTCATCCCTATTACCACCATCGCCACAAAGCCATCTTCAGAGTTATGATTTAGAACTCAAGAGCTGCTAGACCTATGAATTGGGCAGCTCAAGAATTCCATGGTTCAACCCTGAAGTTGCAACTTTGATGCTTCTAGCTGGAAGTGGGACAAACTTGGTCATCTAAAGATGACCCCCAAATAAATAAAATTCCTGATATCTGCTCAGACTACTCCTGCCAGAAACCTCCAAAGTCAGGTTCTCCAGAAACAGCCTAGTCCTGGATTCTGACTCATTCAAGTCTTTCCCCTTACTTTCTCCTGAAAATGTGGAGCACAGGGAGCTGCTCCTGTCCAGAGTGTGGACAACTGGAGTGAGATACTTGGCAGGTGAAGCATTTGCCACCACCTTCACATATAGGTCTCTACTTTGTTTTTGCCTTACCCTTCCAGTTTGAGCTGAGTTGTTTTCTTCATAGCCTTTAAAACCAGGTTTGATTTCTCATTATTTTTTTAAATCATATCATCAAGTCAATGATTTCATGACTGTTTTTCTGGCTAAAACCCCCAGTTTAATTAATCTCAGAGGAATCTTTTTGTGTGGTCTCTCCTTACGGTCATCTCCCATCTCATCTGTCCCATCCTTATGAGGGGGATACAGCCGCTCAGCAATCGTGATTCTTCCATGCTGCTATCCACCCTTTCTGTCTGGTTTTCCCGAGTTGCAGGGATTGCACACCCATTGGGATTGTGAGACTTCTCAGAACTAGCTTCTTCACAGAAATTCTTTCTAACTCTTCCAGCCCATGGAGCTGCATGTCAAGTTACACATTCTTAAAAGGTTCATCACTGACTAGGATCTATCTCCCAGTTCCTCCCCAGTACTCTCCAACCCTACCACTCCTCTCCAACTCAACCTACTGGCATCATTGCCTGCTCCAAACTGTGAGTGGGAAAGTGAGAGGAGAAATTTCTGCATCAGGATCCATAAGCTGAAGTGAGTGGGAGAAGGACTTGAATACAGTCTGTAAACACCTCAGGGAGAGTTAATTAAAACCTGAGGAACCAGAGATACCAGATAGTCCTAGCATATCTCAACAATGGCAACTTAGCAGTTTTTATTAGTGCCACAATCATACTAAAGAAGGAAGTGAGTGGAGAGGTGCAAAGAAAACAAAAAGAAAAGAGAAGATGGTGGGGAGGACAGAAGCCTAGCTTTTGCTGACTTCTTGGACTGTTTAGTTGAAATCCAGGAGTTCTGAGAAAGTTTAGTCATGCCTCTCCAGCTTTGCCCATCGCTGGACTTTTTCAGGGTTGCCACTGCCAAATATTTGAAAATTTTTGAGAGATTATTTTTTGTGGAAATATAGCCAAAAGTTTCAGGGAAATAGACAAGTTTCTAAGAAGCTGGACTCCAAGAATGGGTTCAGTGTGAGTAGAAACGAATATTTTAAACAAATCTAGTACTAAGACTATGGCTATATTCAAAAGTGATTAAAAGTATTTGAGGATTAGTGAGAAAGATACCAAGTGGTATCAAAGTGTTTATTTTAAAGATGAAACAAAGAGATTAAGCTTCTGATGTGTTGATAGAAGGCTAGCCTGTTTTAATAAAACTATTCTCCTTCTTTTGCTTTTTCTCCCTCTTTTTATTTTCATTTTACTTATAATCCACTCCCATTAGCCTTATTCACAGCAGTGGCCCCAAGCAGTCTCAACCATGCGTCTAAGATTCTATTCAATTCACTACTTGGTGTCAGTACAGCCCAAAGTGTCACCTCTTGGGATGATGGCCAAAGGTCCTGAAAACTGATACAAATTTACAAAAATAACTCACCATCTGCATTTCATATCCTCATTTTCTTCTTGTCCATCTATGCTTCAACTTGTACCTCTCTTCCCTTGACAACCAGAACCTCTGCATTAGCACGCAGTGAGCACACAAATAAGATGATCATTTTTCCCGAGTTCTCTCATCTCCAGCCCATGATGTTTTACTGTTGCATAAGATTTCACTCCAGAATGTCCTTTGGGCCTGACATTCCTAGACGTCAAACATCCCTTCCCTACTTGATTTCAAAACTGTATTCCATAAGTAAAATTAAGTAGGACTCCTAAGGTAACGTTTTCTTTATCTGCTAATTAGTGGCTTTCTAACTTTGCTAGACCAAGCCCTCCAAAACACAAATACAGAGGGAGTACAAGAAGGCGACATAGAAAAAGAAAGCAAACATCTAAGTACATTCAGGGATCTCTGTAACATTCAGACACAGAATGTTAGAACCTGGAAGGATCTTAGGCAATATGGTTCAATTCTTGCCAGCTTCACAAGTTGTAGCATTAGCTAGGTGAGCTTGGACATACCATTTACACTCTCCAAGCTTCATTCAGTGACAGAGCCAGGTTTGGGACCCAGATATTCTGACACTTTTCTTCCATGAAACCTTTCCAATTACATAACCTACAAGTGTGCTCACTCCTTAGTGCAAATGTAGAAAAACAAGCTTTGTGTCCATCAGGGATGAGCAGTGTACCCCCTATTGAAAGTATTTTTGCCAGACTTGGTTGCTCATGCCTGCAATCCTAGTGACTCAGAGGCTTGAGGCAGGAGGATCTCTTGAGGCTAAGAGTTCAGGAAGAGCCTGGGCAACATAGAAAGACCCAAAATCTAAAATAAATAAATCAATAAACAATAGTCAGGTGTGGTGGGGTGCACCTGGAGTTCCAACTACTTGGGAGGCTAAGGCAGGAGGACTGCTTGAGCCCAAGAGTTTGAGGCTACAGTGAGCTATGATTATCACTGTACTCCAGCCCAGGTGATGAAACAAACCCTCATCTCTAAAACTAAAATAAAACTAAAGATAGATAAATAAATAAATAAATAAATAAATAAATAAGTATTCTCAGCACCCACAGCTGCAGCTGTGAATGGTCAGATCAGCTCCAGAGGGCCACTGTGGGAGAGGCCCCAAAGCAATAATACGGAGTCCACCATCAGCTCTGAAACCACCAAGAAGCAGCAGACCTTTAGGAGAGATCAGCACTGACCATAAGTTTTCCTTTTCTAGAGAACTATTTTCTCTCACAAGCCCTCATCCCTTATCAGGTCCCCAGACCCAACCCCCAGCCTCAGCTCTAGAAAAGTGAATCTTTAAAGACCCAACACTTGACCTGGCTGGCTAAGGGGTAGAGTGCTGTTCATTCATCATGGAAAATTTCCTAAGGAAAAGAAATGCATTTATCTTAATTCTGCCCTTATGTTTATACGATTCTTTTCCTGAGGACTTCTACTCTTAATAGAAAGGAGAGAAAGAGGAAGAAAAGAAAATCTTTAAAGAACATACTTTATAGCCCTATGTACTGGGTCACGGCTGATAAACTAAGCCCCTTCAAAAGGCTTGAGAGCAGAGTAATTTAGATTTCCATTACCCAAATAACCAGGGCTGTGTGCTCAGACCATTCCCTGGGTATATTCTCCTTCTTTGGAGGCCACCTATTTCAGCCCATTAGACTTGCCTGAGAGGTTGTCTTGGGGTTACCATTGCTTCCCAGGACTTTAGCTGAACTCTGGGAAAGGCAAGCTGAGGGACTATTGAAAAACACAGACAAGAAAAACGGAGCTAGTATAAACAACAAAAATTTACGTTATGCAATTGGCAGAAGTTTGCCAGGGAGGATTTTGAGTGCTGGAATATATTTTTAAATCTCCATGAATAACTTAAGATCTAGGTCAAGCCAGGGGCAGAATGAAATAAAAATAAAGAAAATAAAATGAGAGAGATACTGATTTGATTCATTTTCCCATCTGTGAATACCCTGAGATGTAGGCTAAGGAGAAATGCTTGTTAATTTGTGCAAGGGAATTTTTTCTCTGGTTTACTGTGTTATCCTTCCTTTTGGCCTTTGTCGCTCAGTTCCAAACATCTCAGTACACTGATGCCTTAAACCTGCTTTGCAAATGCTCATGTCTAGTATTTTGCTTTCTTCTTTAAGCTCAAACCTTTGCATTCTCAGGCCTTCCATCAGCTTCATGAAATGCACCCCAGCATTGCTCTCTTGACCTGGGTGTCCTCTCCTCAACCCTACCCCTCTAACACCTTAGCCTTCTAACCACCTACAGTCAGTCCCATGTGGAGTTCTGAAGACACAGGTCAAATCTGCCTTTTGAGCTTTCAGACTTCTCCAGCCCTGTCTCCTTTCCTTCCAGGGATCTAATGACCATACTGTATCCCATATCCATGCACAAATCACCAGCATTTTCTTGGGCAAAATTACCCTTCTCAGAATCCAGGGCATAGCCTTCTGAAATTCTCTGTATCTGCTTCCCTCAGAAATCCTGGTAATAGGTAAGAATTTGAAAACAATAAATTTAGGCCAAGTTGTTAGTACCTGAAAACTGACCTCATAGGTGAGCCAATTGGGCACTAACAATAACAATGCAATTTTTGATTTTATTCTGTCTCATTCTATCTTCACAGTCACCCTGTGAGGAGGCATAGAGACATATTACAGATAGCTGAGGTCTCAGTTAGGGGCAAGACTTGTCTAAGGGGATGACAAAAGCTTCTCATCCCACTCAGAGTGAAACTAATCTTCTTAGCATGGCCTTCAAGGCCTTTCATGGTCTGCCCTGTCTTTCCCTCTCATCTCATTTTCCATGACTCTCTGACTCTTATTTTCATATTTTCTGCTAAAATATAATTTTCAAAAGTTTAAAAACATCACTTTCATAAAAGAATAAATTCAACTCATTAATTAATGAATTAGTAACCTGTTAATATTGTTACAAAAAAGAATTTGAAGAACAAGGTATGTAGGGTGACAGAAATGTTGGCGTGAATTTACTGATAGATGCAAAACTGCCTAAAATCCAATAGGAAAACTAAGTATAATGTCTGGAGCAATAAAATTGACAAGCCTTTTAGCTAGAATAATAAAAAAAAAAAGAAAGAAGGCTCAAATTATGAAGTCAGAATGGAAGAAGAGACATCATTACCAACTTTACATAAATAAAAAATTTTATAAGGGAATGCTATGAACAACTACATACCAATGAATTAGATAACATACCTGAATTAGATAAATTTATAGAAGACACAAATTACAGAAAATTACTCAAGAAATATAGAAATAATGAATAAATCTTTAACAAGTAAAACAATTGCATTAGTAAGTTTAAAACTCAGCAAACATTCAAAGAAAAATTGATACCAATACTTCAGAAACCCTTCCAAAAAACACAAGAGCAAGGAACATTTCCCACCTCGTCATCTGAAGTCAGCATTACTGGGTCATCATACAAAGTGACACCATAAGAAAACAAAATGTCAGATCATTATCCCTTATTAATATAGACCCAAAAGTACTCAACAAAGCACAAGCAAATTCATTAAAACAACATATAAATACATATATACACTAAAACAAAGTGAGACTTATCCAAGAAATGCAAGGTTTGTTTAACATCAAAAAATTACTTAATGTAATATGCCATACTAACAGAAGAAAGAGCAAAGCATTTTCTTATGTCCTTTCTCAATGGACACAGAAAAAAAACTGACAAAAGCCCAATGCCCATTTAAGATAAAAATGCTCAACAAACTAGAACTAGAAAAGGACTTTCTCACCCTGATAAAGATCATTATGGAAATCCCACAGCTAATATCATACTTAATAGTAAAAGACTGAATGCTCTCCCCATAAGATCAGGATTAAGATGAGAATGTACATTCTTGCAACTCCTATTCAACATTGTAAGGGAGGGTCTAGCCAGGGCAATTATTTAAGAAAAAGAAGTGAAAATGAAAGTCAAAGTTTAAAAAGGAAAAAGTAAAACTATCTCCATTTGCAGATGGCAAGATTTTCTATATAGAAACTATTTACAATTTCACTAAAAAACTATTAAAACTGGTAAATGAGTTGAGCAAGTTTGCAGAATACAAGATCAATATGCTAAAATAACCTGTGTTTCTATGCATCTGCAGTAAAATTTCTAAAATGAAATTAAGAAATCAATTTTGTTTATAATAATATTAAAGAGAACAAAATACTTAGGAATACATTTAATAAAATATACACCAACATCATTGAAGGAAATTAAAAATTTAATGAATAGAAAGATAGTCCATGTTCATGGATCAGATGACTTCATATTTTTTAAGATGAGTATGCTTCCCAATTTAACCCACAAGTACAAAACTATCCCAATCAAGTTAGCAGCTGCTTCTTTGTAGAAATCACTAATTGGTCCTTAAATTCATTTAGAAATGCAAAGGACCCCAAAAATCTAAAACAATCTTGAAAAACAACAATAAAGTTAGATAACTCAAACTTCCCAGTTTCAAAATTTACTACAAATCTATAGTAACCAAGAAAGTATGGTACTGACACAAGGCTAGATGTATAGATCAATGAAACAAAATTGAGAGTGCATAAATAAACCATATTTTTATGATCAGTTGATGTTCAACAAAAGTGCAATGACAATTTAATGAAGAAAGAATACTCTTTTTAACAAATTGTGGAGGGACATCTGGACATCCCCATACAAAAGAATAAATTTGGATCTCTACCACATAACATATACAGACATAAACTCAAAATGAATCATAAACCTAAATGTAAGAGCTAAAACACTAAAACTCTTAGAAGAAAACAAAAAATAAATCTTCGTGGCTTTATGTCAAGCAATGGTGTCTTTGATATAACATCAAAAGCACAGGCAACAAAAGAAATAATATAAATTGGATTTAAAATTAAAAACTCTTATTTTGCAAATAATACCATCAAGAAGTGAAAAAGACAAACCTCATAATGGGAGAAAATAGTTACCTATACAAAATAATACAAAAATATAGCTATCCATACAATTGAATATTATTTGGCAATAAAGAATGAAGTATCGATACATGTTATAGCATAGATGAACTTTGAAACCATTATGCTAACTGACAGAAGTCAGTTTTCAAAGACTGTATACTGTATGTTTACATTTACATAAAATTTTCAGAATAAGCAAATCTATAGAAACAGAGAGTAGATTAGTGGTTGCCTAGGGCTTGGGAGATGGAGAAAGCAAAACATGAAAAAGAATGAGAACGAGCTGCTAATAGGGATGGGGTTTCTTTGTACGGATGAGGAGGAGCAATAAAATGGTCTAAAATTAGATCGTTGTGCTGTTTGTACAAGCTTGTGCACATACTGAACAATACTGAACTGTAAGCTTTAAACGGATGAATTGTATGGTATAAGAATCATATTTCAATAGAGCTGCTTAAAATGTATTGTTTAGAATTCAGTCACATCTCTATTAGACAAAATTCATTGTATTTCTTTAAGGAGGATCATTTGCATTACTGTCAGTTTTCCACAAGTAAAATAACTTAGAAAATGGAAATTCAGTTAAAGAGAAACATCTCAATATAATCAGATATCCCCAGAGGATACCCTAGACAATGCTCAGCTCTCTACTGAATGGATACTTAGGTATCTCTTGCCCATTTCCAAGTCCTGCAATTTCCCTTGAAAAATATGAAGCTTGTTCTAACCACAGGACCTATACCAGTTCTATCCTCTCTACTTCAAGCATTCTTCATACATATATTTACCTGGCTCATTCCCCTTTTTCATTCTGGTCTCTGCTCAACTGTTAGCCTCTCATTAAGAGCTTCCCTAATCACATGTATTAGTTATGTTTAACACATTGTCCCACAAAGCTGTGGCTTTAAATAACAAATATTATCTCAGAGTTTCTCTAGGTCAGGAATCCAGGATTATCTTACCTGGGTGGTTCTCGTTCAGGAACTTTCCTTCCACCGCAGTCAGAAGGTTGGTAGGGGCTGTAATCATCTGAAGGTCTGACTGGGGCTGGAGAATCTGTTTCCTAGATGGTTCCTTTACATGGCTGTTGACAGGAGGCCTCCATTCCTTGCGACATGAACCTCTTTATAAACTGCTTGAGTATCCCCACAACATGACAGCTAACTTCCCCAGAGAAGACAATCTAAAAACAGGAGGAGGAAGACACAGTGGCTTTATTATCCAGCCTGAAAGCCATATATCATCACTTCTACTTTATTCTATTTGCTAGAAGAAGTCACTAAGCCAAGCCCACACTCAAGGGGAGGTAGCTTAGGCTGCGCCTTTTGAAGAGAAGGTGAAAGAGTTTGCAGACCTATTTTAAAGCACTAGAACACACCCCTATACAAACACATCTCCTTGTCTGGTACTTTCTACTGCCTTATTTGATTTTTGCTTCCTTCATAAAATTGGTATTATTATACTATATATGTATGTGTGAATTATTGCTTTCCCCACCACAATATAAGATCAATAAAAATATTGCATTATTTCACACTGAATACTCAGCACATATAATAGTACAAGACATATATTAATTCAATGACTGTTTTGTTTCCTAATTAAATGAACATATGGATGAAGTTATAAATTACAGGAGCAGAACCAGGCTTGGAAACTAGGTACTATGACTCCTAACCTATGCTATTTCCCAGTATTTTACCTTAGCGGAATTCTAATGGTTGAAGGCACCTCAACAGTGATTCTGTGTGAGGAAAGGGATCCTCCCAGTCCTCCATGACATCACTCAATTGAGACCTCTTCCACCCTTCACAGATCTAAAACAAACCCTGCTGACCAAAATTCAAGAAAGTCTTTCTTTGATCCATATGCACAAACAAAAATCCTCTCATCTTTTAAGAGTCTGCACGGGGCCTTGGAAGGGTGGGATATGTCTGATACCCCCACATTTTCTCCTCTCTTTGTAAAGAGAAAGTTGAATAGCACTGAAGCAGCCTGGAGCCCAGGGTTTAATACTAGTATTGCAAGTGGGTTTAGGAGTAAGAGACCTTGAATGCTACCTTGCTTGTTCACTCCTGTTTATTCAAGATTTAGCAGCATTTCTGAAGCCAAATATTGATGCTCCTTGGCTCTGGAGAACAAGGAAATCCACACACAATTAGGAAACAGACGGTAATGGAAAGTACACAAGATTGGGCATCCAAATACTTTGTATCTATCACTAATTTGCTGAAAATTTTATTTTTCATACCTGTAAAATGGCAGGGTGTGGCTGAGGAGAGTATAGACAACTTCAAATTCCTATTCAGGTTCTACTGTTTTATAAGTTCGGACATGTCTTAGCATCCCTTGGATAGTCTTTGCCAGTTTCTTTCTAGGTATTTCAACAACAATCAGCATGGGACTCACTTTCATGTTTCTCTCCCTTCTCTAGCAGCCTTCAGATTCTAGGAAGATGATATGTATAAAAGAAAAAAAAAGCCATTTCTCAATGATCTTTTTAGTACAAAGAAAAGTGATGGGAGACATTTAAGACAAACTGCCCACTTCCCGCACAATGTAAGGCAAAACACCAACTTCAGGGGACTGGAGAATGGAAGTCTTATCTCTTCCCTATCACCTCCCAGCCAGTGGGAAGTCAGAAAGAATGGTGACTCCTCACGCTTACAGAGGGCACTGTTATTTCAGACTATGGTGAGTTCCCCAGCTCTCAGCAAGGGTACCATCTCACCACTCCCCTTGGTGCCCTTGATGGAGCTTCTCAATCAACACCAAAGGAGACGCAGACTTTAGGGAAACTCCAAGCCTTAGGAACTACCTCATTAAACTGGTGTCTTAGCTGAAGAGACAGTGGTGGGGGTGAAGTGGCAACAAGATGTTCATATGCGCCCTCTGATTAATTTACAGGGGGAAATTGTCTTATAACTTTCCACCTGAGTGTCTGCCTCTGCAGAGCCATGGAGCAGTGCCCTGGAAACAGTAATAGTGACGATAACAATGAGAACAACACCCACTCTGTTTAAGCCTTAGCCCCAGGCAACTTCCTTACCTGATGTGACACCAGAAGGAAAGGACATGGCATTTTCTCCCTCGGGAATGTCTGGGAAATCCTATCCTTGCTTGGGTCTTGGGCTGCCACATTTCAATCAAAAGCAAAATGGAGAAAGAAGAATTTAAAAAGTTATTAGGAAGCAAGGAACAAGTGAAAGGAGAGAAAACTCAGTTTTTTTGCTTTACGGCCTGTGATATATGCAAGCTAACCAATTAAAGAATGTCAGAGCTAGAAACGTTCTCAGAGATTTAGTTCAATGTCCTTCTGTTTTAGATGAAGAAATACCACAGACAGGTGAAGGAATTCATTCACAATCTCATGGTGTGAGGATCACTCGATGGTTAGGAGTTATGGTTGCAGACAGAAATGAACGGGCCTGAAGAACGGAAGAAACAGGTGAGAAAGCCAAGATGCTGATTTCTATTGAGTTTTAGAAACCATGATCAATAGTATTAGTGACTCTTAAGGAGGGCGATAAAAGGGACAGAGTCCAGGATGTTTCCAGATTTCTAGCATGGGAGACTGGTTACATCTTGGTGACATGTATTAAGATGGGAGATACCAGAGAGGAAACAGGTCAAGAGTTTGAGACTGTGTGTCTTATTCGAGAAGGAAATTCAGTTGCAACACCCAATAATCAATCAGGGTTGGAACCCAGGAGAGAGGTTCCGATTTGAGAGACAACATGTACTGTGGGTGACAATCAAAGCCATGGGAATGGATGAGGTCTTTGAGAAGGAATTTGTAAAGGGAAGTGGAGAACAGGGCATCTGAAAGAGATGGGTACTTGAGAGGCAGAGAGAGAAAAAAGAAATGGGGAAACTGAGGAGTGGCCACTTGTGTTGGGGGTAGAACCTGGAATAGGGTGTGGGAGTCAAGAATAGCTCACTGCAGAATCTAGAGTCCATGGAGCCCACATGCGCTTAGCCAGGCTCTCAGACCTTTTGCTCTTTCCTGGTCAGGATGAGGCAGGAAAGTCTCCAACATATTTGCTCTGATTTGCTCTCCTGCAGGTCCCAATATGAAGTTTTGAGGCTCCTGAAGCAAAGTCAATGTTCTCAGATACAACCCACAGTGAATGCCTCTAGAATCAGCCTCTGCTAAGAGATTTCCCAAATGTTCCATATAGCCCATTCGTAGTGTCCTGCATTGAGGGTCTGATGTGCAGATGTGTCTCTTTAGATAAGGGTGCTGCTCTTTCGATATCTGTTGAATTACAATGACTTGGGCTGTGTCTTGTTTAGAAGACTCAGAACTTTGCAGAAAAGATGAGAGAAAAAGCGAAGAGAGGAAAAAGAGTAAGGAAGAGCACGGAAAAAAAAAGCAGTTAAAATAAACATCTAAATAGAAGTCTCTGTGCTTTCAAAGCTTTGATTTCTCAAGCAAAACATTTCTTAAGTGAAAAAGCCACCCCTTATTCATTCTTTATTTTTACCTTTCTAGTGTTTGGTGTAAAGTAGGAGCATAAATTGTGTCCCATGAATTCATTCAAGAGTCCTAATGCTAATTCTATCACAAAAACCCAGCACAAAATGCCCAAGCATTCATTATAACAGGGTTTGAGACCCAATGTGCTGCTCCTTCATGCTTCTCCTGAGAGCAATTTTCCTTGGTTACCCTCATCCTCCCTTTCATTGGCTTCCCCAAGCTCTGGCTTCTCCAAAGCATTTGAAGAATGAGTAGTCATTCTTCATGCTACCTGTTCATTTTTTTCAAAATGAAAAGTTGTACAAAGTATGCAGAAAAGCACAAAAATATGCATTTGTCTTAAGAAGCCAGGGCTGTCCCAACATATTACTCCCATAAATTTCCACTGTGGGTTCCCAGATGGGTTGGATGGTGCTCATGATTCTTCAGCTTATTTCATGCCTTATGCAGCCAGCTCCTAGGGAGGTATGGAAAATGAGAGAGCCCAGTCTGGAACCTCAGACCTTCGGACTGCCAAGGGCTGGTAGGGTTTCCCCAGCATCCAATCTTCATCCTTATAAGGGTCTGCTCTGCCAAGGACCCATTCTCTTGATTTCAGCTCAATGATCTTGTCTGCCTTGGCAGGGCCTGCTCACCACAAGCTTGGATGTCATGGAATTTTGGGGAAGAAAGAGGATTAAATACTTCTCCATGTTACTTCTTGCCTTCGCTGAAACAGTTGACTGGACTCTAACACTTGGTTTGGGGAAGAATTTTACCCCGAAGCCATCTGGCAAGGCTAAAGACATGTCTTTTTATATTCTGCTTTCCTTGGGAGTAATAGGCCAAGAGAGATTCATGTTTGTCTCACAAAGAGGAGGTGACCGTGGTTTCTGGCGACACCTTGCTTTAAGGCAGTGGAGTCAAGAGGAAAGAGGCTGGAAAAGCAGAATACTTACTCTACCTCCACCCCTCACTCCCCTGGGGACTTGTCTATGGTCAAATCCCTAAAGACTCTCTTTTCACATTGATAAATCAGGGGCAAGAATCACATAGCTGACCCCAATTTAGTAAGGCCAAAACAAGAGAGGAGTAGTGAGCATTTGAGAAGCACTGACATGGAAATTATAAACAATGAAGCCCTCTATACACAGGCTCTTGGCTGAGCTTTAGAGGTGGATTTCTTCATCTGGTTTGGGGCATGTCAGTTCATCCATATAACTCCTGCACAAATCTGATCCAAAGTGTGCAACTCGATTCCTTCTGCATCTCCTTCTCTCACCTTGCTCATTTCTACAGGACACAGTATATTTCAGCACATAACTGCACATCAAGTAAAATTTACTTGGAAGGGGTGGCAGCTAACCAGAATTTGAGTTCTTGTTCAGTGACATGGAATGTATGAAGCAAGGGCCTGGCTAAACAGCTTTATATAATACGACCAAGTAGGGTAGCACCAACAAAGAATTTGACTAAGCCTTTGGAGCTTCTTGTCCTGACCAAGTTCACCTGTAGTGAGGAGAGAATACCCACTCATGGATCACTCAGGTGGTGACAAGGAGATGAGGTAATGCCTTTACTTTCACAGCATATGAGTGGCCTCTCTGGGCTGTGGGCAGAAGCTGTCATGGCCTGGAGGCAGGTCCTGCCATTTTGAAAGTGCCTCCATATCACCCTTCCACATTCCTTTTGTTTTTGTAAATGTATGTCTGTCTATATAATCTCCCCCTCTATCCTGGCGGGAAACTAATTTTGTAATGGAACAAAATCAGTCAGCTAGAGTGTCCACTAAATCGCTGTTGAGATATACAAAGGGGCTGGGTTGATATTTGATGTAGAAGAAAGAAAGAGAAAGTGGCCCTGAAGATGAGCCTGGGCCAAGAGGAAAACAGATCAGCACCCAGAGACTTGGGAGGCACAAGCATGACGAATTTCTAACTTCTGTCTTGGTGCAATGTCAACTAAATGTGTCTTTCCACTTTACATCTCAAAACTTAGGTAATGGGGTAGGAAAGCTTAGTGTAACTGAGACAGAATTGAGGACAATGAAGTCTGCTGGCCTGGCTTCCCGCTGTAATAACATGCTGGATATTCATCTCAGCTAAGCCACTTCAGACAATAAAGGAAAGGTCTTAGGATGTCAAATAATTAGTACTAGGCCTATGTCGCTGCTGTACGTTGTATTTATGTCTCACTGTGTAACACAGAGCAAGTCACTGCTCTCTGGAATTTTTCATCTGTAAAATTATATTACAGCTAAGAACTGACCTACCAGAGGGCAAGAGAGTTCCAGCCCTTTAACACCCTGGTATTGCATTAGGGTTGCTCAACCCAAGGGTCATGATGCATAACTCTCTGGCCATGGAGCGTCGTTTGTGTGGCTAGAATTTCCTGCTGTGCCCCCAGCCCAATGCCAGGAAATCTCTCCTCTGTTATTTTATTGATCTTTTGTTCGTATGTGTTGTTTCTTCTTTTCTTTGTAGGCTATGAGAAATTGAAGTAAAAGAGGAGGGCTAGTGATCTAGTAGGAACTGGATTTCAGTTTTGAATCTGAGCACTTGGTGACAGGAGATAGGGTGTTGATAGGTTCACCCATCACCTAACAGCAGAGCAAGGAGAAGATAAGATGGGATGCCAAGCACAATAATAGATTTCTGAAGGGTCCCAGGGCCCATGCAGAGGGCCCAGACCCACACAGATCCCTACAGTAACTTAGGAGCTGGCACAAGGCAGTGAATTTAAGGGCAGTTGGTCCTTCACTCTAGGTATGTCCCTTTATGGTTTGGGAGCCAGGTGTATGCCAGCTTTTCAGGGGCAGGCATTGAAAGCTGCTGTGGGAAGCACAGCTGGCAGACCCTCCAGATTCTCGAAATTTCACCACTGTCCCTGGTATGTTGGCTAGGCCTGCCTCACTCCTTTCCCTCTTACTGACTCTCAAGAAAGGGATGCCAACCTGTCTGCTTTGTCTGGGAGACTTCCGCTGTGTTTCTGAGAAATACTGGCTATTGAGAATACCTTCCGGCCTCTGGTCCTCCCCAGTTCAATCAGCCACAGACAGGGCACTTGTTCCCTCCTTGCACCTTGAGGGACAATCCACCCACCTGCCTCCTCACTCCTCGCTCTCAATGTTTACCCAGCCTAGGCTGGAGCCCACTTGAAATGGGGAGGGCCAGGGCAACTCTCTTCAGAAGCAAGGGGTGTGGGCGACTTTGTAATGTCTGAGGCTTTGGGTTTCTGAAAATGTCACTGTGTTTTTGCTGAGTCATGGCCAGTTTTCCTGATCTCCATTTTTCCTCTTACTGCTTTTGCCCCTTCTGTCTGGTCCTCATTCCTGGAACTCAGATAGCACAAAATGTCTCCTGGGAATAGATGCACTGAGGCACTGCTACCCTCTTTCTCTCTCTCTCCCTATCTCTCTCTCTCTTACACACACCCACACATACACACACACACACACACACACACACACACACACAGAGGAAACCTCATGAAATCTACAGGAAAAAGTATTAGTTTGGTGCAAAAGTAATTTGCGATTTTTGCCATTCCTTTCAATGGCAAAAAACACCATTACTTTTGCACCAACCTAATATTTGGCATTCAATTACTTCTCAAGCGACTGATTGCCTAATCTCTTTTCCTTTAAAAAAATGTATGTTCTACCTGTAGAAAACAATATATAGTTTTGTTTTTTAAATTATTCAAACTGAAAAGTATAAAAAAGTTTAAAAAATCATTCCAGTATTCCATCATTAAGACCACCCTTGTTACTTTTATGTAAGAATTGTTCTTGTGATCTCTCAATGTATACTGATAGGCGTAACTTTCTAAAAATGAGATCTTACTGCTGTTTACTTTTTAAAATCAAAAGTATTAAGTTTACCTGAATTTAGACTAAGAAAAAGATTATTAGGAACCTTTAAAAATTCCTAATATAAAAAATGTCACTTTAATACATGAAATATTCATTCCTAAAAGGATTCTTTTTGTTTGGAGTAGGGGGAGAAGTTGCAAAACTTTAAGATATGGGAATGACGATATTTTTTAACTCATTTATTTTAGACCCTGGCTTTTAGGGCCATGGCTTGTATTTTACACTTGTTTAGAAGCTATGTTCTTCAAAAATAAAATTAGAACTCACCAGGTGTTTTAATTATTCTTTACACTCCTGCTTCAACACTTTTGCATCGTGCTTGCTATCTACGTAACACTAAGAATCCCCCTCCACTGGGACAACCATCTAGAAAGGGGGAAGAGAAGGAGAGGTTAAGGAAGAGACTGAGAGGATCAGATCTCTAGAGAAAATCCATTTGAAGCAAGGTAGACTGGCTTTCTGCCTAATTCCCCCTTTCTTTTAGCAATAACAGTTTAATAATTAGCTTTAGCCAGATTTCTAGATAATTAATCCTCCCACCACAACCTGCCCTACACCATTGTGACTTGGAAAAAAATTAACCCCATTTTAATGGTACTGATCTACTTACATATGTTCTTATAAAACTGCTTTAAAAATTCAGTATAAGTAAGTGTAACACTTAGAAAGCTATGGGGCATGTTTCAGTACCAAAGCATTACTGAATTCAAAACAGCATGGGTATACCGGTATTCCAACCTGTACTCACATCTCTTCTAACATTTCAGGATGTGCCATAAGATAGGTCAAGGTTGCTTATTAAATTTTCAATCTTCTCCTGTTCTTTGGCATCCCAAACTCCCTGACCCCTCATACTTCCTACCCCAGGAGAACTTGCCCTTCCATCCACAGCATTTTATCCCGCCATCTTGGTCCCTCAATCTTCCCCCCCTCCTTTTCTCCCCTTCCAGTGTGCTCCACAGTAGTCATGAGCCTGGGCGCTTGCAGCTCCCGCTCAGGAATGCGCTTGCCTTGCTTTCGTCCTTTCTCTTATCAGAGAGGAGTGGGGAAGCCAGAAGATGAGCAAATATGCCCTAAGAGGGGAAAGGCAGGGTCTGTCACCTCCACTCTGCTGATGATTGGTGTCATGTTGCACTGGCTTTGTGGCTAGGCCCTTGTGAAAGGTGTGAATAGTGGTGGGGTGGGGGACAGATTGTTTGAAACTTACCATCTGTCTGCCGTTGGTTTTGTTGGTTTCTCTACTCCTAGAAGCAGAGGAAAAAGAGGGGGAAGTTAAATATGTGGTGATGGTACTACCTTTTAATCAGCGTCTCCAAATATCCTCCAGAGCAGATTTTCTCAGCATTGGCCAGCATGAAACGAGGGTCTTTTTAAAGATCATTTTCTTTCTTGGATCAAAGTTTCTTTGTTTGTGATTCTGAGTTCCGTTCCTGTGTGTCTCTGTGGTAGGGCCTTGAATAGAGGACTAGGAGAAGAATAAGAAGAAAAGTGTATATCAGGTGCTTTTAAAAAAATCAATTCAAACGAAAATTGCAAAAGGGTGCCTGGACAGCTAGGCTGACACTGACCAGAGCTGGAGAGAGAGGCTCTGCCTGGTAACAGAGCTCTGATTGGCCGAATCTGTGCAAGGAATAGCCCTATAGGGACGGCTCTGAGCTGTGCTTCTGCAGGCAGCTGAACTTGGCAGGCACAAGCAAGCCCCGCAAAGACACGCTCAAAACAATCCAGAGTACAGACAGCTGCTGGCGAGAAGAAGCTGTGTACTGACAGCACTTGGGGTTGTGAGCCTGCCACTTAACTCTACAGCCTACTGCCTCTGCCTCTTGTGGTTAGATTTCTGTCTTGCAGATGATTAACTCTTTGAGACATGGTCTTACCAACAGTGGTAACACAGGCAGGGAGTGTCTTTGAAAAACAATTGGCCAGGGAGTCAGGGGTCTAGGTCTATACCAGGCATTAAATGCTGTATGTATTAGCATGAACAGGGTGTCTGCTTGACACTGTGGTACATGCTCCACACCACCAATCCCTCATACAGCCCAAGGAGATAGAAACAGTTACGATCCCATTTTCCAGAGAAGAGAACAGAATCAGGCCCCGCACACACAGTCTGCAACTATTTGGGGGCACATGTGGACTCTCAACTATCTGCCAGTCGACAGCAGTTCAGTGTCAACTGGAAGATAGGCTGCTCTAAGGGAACGATGTCTTCTGGCCAATTTTGGGCTGAAATTGAAGTATTAGGTAAAGCCAATTGTTCCTATTATTAAAAATAAAACACTGGGAGAAAAGATTGAAAAATGAATATTTTTTAGTGAGGAATTAATAGATATTTGTATTCACAAATTGAGTACTTGAATGCAGTTTAAAATGAAGGGACTGGCCAGGTGTGGTGGCTCATGACTGTAATCCCGGCACTCTGGGACTCCAAGGCGGGAGGATCACCTGAGGCCAGAAGTTCAAGACCAGCCTGGCCAACATGGTGAAACCCCGTCTCTACTAAAAATACAAAAATTAGCCTGGCATGGTGACATGTGCCTGTATTCCCAGCTACTCAGGAGGTTGAGGCAGGAGAATTGCTTGAACCTGGGAGGCAGAGGTTGCAGTGAGCTGAGATCACGCCACTGCACTCCAGCCTGGGTGACAGAGCAAGGCTCCATCTCAGAAAAAAAAAAAAAAAAAGGAAGGGATTGTATCTATATGCATGAAAATATACAGTTCAAAAACATACTGTTTACTGAAAACAAATTTAAAAACAATTCATGCAGTGTATTATTCAGCCAAAATTTTACAACTACAAAACAATACCATCTATTATCTGATATATAAAATCTGTAATGAGCTAATAAAAACATGGACTGGAATAGTATATATCAAATTATTGACAGTGGTCATTGCTGGAGAGAAAGAATCAAGACTAGGATGGAGAGGAGGAACAAAATGGCTTTCAATTTTAACTGTGAAATATACTATCTGAAGCCTAAGTGAAAAAAGTAAACATTTTAAATATGAGTAGGGGATATGTGTATCATATTATTCTTCTGCTTTTTCTGAATTAGAAAAAAACAGGAGGGTCTTTCCCGGGGGCATCTTCATTGTGCCATCCTGCTCATGCGATGGGAAGAAATTCATCCCTGGTGTTATTGCTCCTAGGAACATCCTGTGGGAGATGAAAGTGTGTGTGCTGTTTTGAAATTAAGAGCAAAGCAGGAAAAGTCAAGAGTCCTCTTTTTCAGAGAGAAAAACTTGCAGAACCTGTGGAGTTGTTACCCCCATGCTGTTGAGAATCCTCACTCTCCCCTTCCCTTCTCAGCCAGAAAGCAGCCTTTATTATTTTTTATTTTTATTTTTTGTACAGGGCTCCCAGCCAGCCTCAAGGGTCTACGTATGCTAATGTGATTGCTGTGTTTTTCTAACCACTTCAAAGGTTGTGTTCACTTATCTGTGAAAACAAGTTCTCATTCCTTGCACCCTATTTGCCTTCATGTCTCAGGAAATAGGGATGGGCAAATCACTCGCCAGGGGGGGAAGAAAATAGAGGAATGTTGTACACACACCCTACTCTGAAGACCAGAGCGGAAAGGGAACCTATCTGTGTGTCCCAAGGGGGCTGTGAGCAGGAGAGAAAGACAGAAATACAGCAGAGAGATGTGACTTACATGTCTTAATCTCCCCACGCCTGAGGTGAACGCCAAGATCAGAAGGAGGCATAGTGAACATTTCCAACTAGATATGGAAGGAACCTGAGAATATTTGGAGGAGGTGACCAGCGACACTATTTCCCAAACACAGCTTAGGGGAGGCTGGGAGCATCTTGGAAGAGCCCCACACAGAGCCATATTCAGCATGGCCTGAGTGAGGGTGGCAACTTTAGCAGTGGAGCGGGAAAGTGACCAGCTAGACAAGCCTCCAGCAGCACTGCTTGCACTCCATGGCCTGCCTGGGGTGAACAGTGGACCTAAGAATTCATAAGTGCTCCAGAGAGGGACAAGGAGGTACTAAGAGGGCCCTGAGTTAAGAAAAAGACATCACATTGCCCCCAAATGCCACTGGGGACCAGTGGTGCAGAGTGAATCAATCAGTGACTGTGATACACAGTTTAGTTTGTCCTCTGTCATAAGAATAAATATCAGATATCATAATCGGGGAAAGCACAAAGAAGAGAGAGTTTTTGAGAGCTGTTTAACTGGAATTTAAATTTTTCATGTTCACTTTAGTACCTCTTTAAATGCTCAATTCCTGTGAAAACATATAGTGTAACCCAGTGCTATCACTCTAAAAGCTGTGGTAGAAGGTGTGGAGTTTTAAATATGGAAGAGGGTATGTGCTAAATAGAAAAGGTAAATAGAAAGCTTTTTAAAAATCTGGGTAAATGCACACACATATCCACATGCAGGATGCACAAATGAACCCTATGAGGGCTCTGACACTAAGAAACTGGCAGTAACTGGACTACAGATTCAGCAAGAACAAGTCCACAAACTGAGCAGGCAGTTAATGAGCTTAGCACCCAACATCCCTGGCTCAGAGTATGGCCCTGGAATTCTTTGTTGCAATAAAATATAAAATAGAACCTGAAAAGAAGCTTGGCTATGAGCAAGTAAGGCTTCCTTCATTTGCCTGGTCCCGCAGGCCCTCTGTTGCAGTGGCGGCAAACCCACCCAGATGGGTTGTGCTCTGCAACTTCAAGCAGCCCTGTCACCAGTGAGGGTGGTGGCAATGCTCCAGGCCCCTTGGGGCAGGGGAGGTAAGAAGGCATGCCATCTGGTGCTGCCCCCCTTGCTGACCTGGGCAGTGGGCACATTCCTCAGTTCCCTCTGACCCATGGGCTGTCCTGAACTGAACTCTGCTCAGCTCCATCCCCTCTGCTCGCCTGCTCCCTGCAGAGTGAGCCCGCCCCTTGCTGGCTAGGCTTTCCCTGCCTTATTTGGTTTAAATTACTTTTTTGAACTTTGGTCTCATTATTTTTGGACCATCATTTGGTCTGGAAGATTTTCTTTCCACGGGTTCCTTCTGTTCTTCCTTTTCACCCTCTTGAATGTGCTTCCCAAGGCCTCTTTTTGCAGTTTCTTTTGGGTGGTTTTTATTACCTTCATGCATCTAATCTGAGTAGGAAGAAGCTCCAAGATCATTGTTATCTTCCCGCTTGGAATCCCGCTTGTTTGGTTGTTATGGGAGCTCCTCCATTTAAAGGGCTGGGGAACTCTGCTTCTCCAGGAGCTCATGACCCAGCTCCCAGAATGGCCTTTTCCAACACAACATGAGAAACCAGCTTTAGCGGCAATCCTGCAGGGCCACAACCCATCCTCACTCTCAGAAACAAACCCATAGATCTGGGGCCGCCCCTCTAGGCACACACCTAAAGATACCATGGCACTATTTCTTTCTCTCCTCTTATAGCAAGAGTTTGATTTTGTAGTCGAACTGGTTTGGATGGTTCAGGCTGCAAGTAACAGAATATATCTCAACTGACTTGAGCAATTAAGAAAACATTATCTCCTATAGCAAAAGTCTATGGGTAGGACAATTCTGAGGCTGGTGAATTCAGAGCTCACAGACATCAACAAGGCCCTGGTTCTTTCTGTCTTCCTGCTTTAGCACCCTCATGTATGGGCTCGTCCTTGGGTTAGCTAACCTACTGGTGAAAGGTGACTACCATAGTCTTACCCAGTGCTATGGTCTGAGCGTTCATGTCCCCCCCAAGTTTCCATGTTGAAACCTAACCACTAATGTGATAATATTAAAAGGTGGGGCCTTTGGGAAGTGATTTGGTCATGAGGGGGGAGCCTTCATGATTGGGATTAGTGCCTTTAGAAAAGAGGTCCCAGAGACCTGTCTTGCCCCTTCCACCATGTGACGACACAGTGAGAAGCACCATCTATGAACGGGGAAGCAGGCTCTCACCAGACATAGAATCTGCCAGTGACTTGATCGTGGACTTCCTAGATTCCAGAACTGTGAGAAATAAATTTCTGTTGTTTATAAGCTACTTAGTTTATGGTATTTTGTTGTAAAAGCCCAAAAGACCAAGACACCCAGACACCACAACATCCAACAGAAAAGAGAGCTCATCTATTCGCACATGAATACACCTTTCATGGAAACCCCTCCATGGGATAAGGCCTTCTCTCACATCTTATTGCCCGTGCCCAAACCAATTCCTATCAAGAAGAACAGGACCACTATTGACTCGGATCAACCATAAATAAAGTTCTGGAGTTGAAGATGGGGCTCCATCTTTCCATAAGTTCATAACTTCACAGAGGAAGGCAGAGGCCTGAACCTACCAGTAGCCTTTTTAAAAGAGAGAAAAGGGGGAATGTGTTGATGGGTGGACTCACAGCTCTGTATGCTACCCTGTAAGGGAAAATCCAGATTTCTGCCATAAAGTTTTTGATCCTGTATTTCTGATTCACCCTACTTCTCTCCAGTAACTCTGATGTTTTTTGTTTTCTAATGTCTCTATATTTTTTATGTCTCCTGGGGAGGCAGAATAGTATAGCAATTAAGTACTTGAATTTAGAGTTAATTAATCCTGGATTTGAGGCCTAGCTCTACCATTTACTAGCTGGGAACTTTTTCAAGTTACCTTATCTCTCTGGATTTTTGTTTTCTCATTCAGAATAGCAAACACTAATAGCAACCACTTATATAGAGATTACTATATACCAATCAGTCTCCTAAGTCTTTGCATATATCAACACATTTAAGCTGCACAACAATGCAGTGAGATAAATACTCCTACTCCCCACTTTTAAAATGAGAGAGGCTGGGTGCAGTAGCTCATGTCTATAATCCTAGCACTTCAAGAGATCGGGGTGGGAGAATCCCTTGAGCCTAGAAGTTGAAGACCAGCCTGGGCAATGTAGCGAGATCCAGTCTCTACAAAAAACAAAAAACTTAGCCAGGAGTGGTGGTACACACCTGTGGTTCCAGCTACATGGGAAGCTGAGACAGGAGGATTGCTTGAACACAGGAGGTTGAGGCTGTAGTGAGCCATGTTAGTGCCACTGCACTCCAGCCTGGGTTAAAGAGCATGACCTAGTCTCAAAAAAATAAATAAATAAATAAATAAACAAACCAAGGCACAGAGAAGTGAGCTGCCACAATCACACAGCTTGTGAGGAGCAAAGCTGTGATTTAACGCTATAGAGTCTATGACCCCAATCACTTCATCACACTGCCTCTCTCCCCCGCCCCCCACCCCACCACCCAGGAGTTTAAGAGTGGAGATTTAACAGGCAGAAGAAAGAGAAAGGAAAACAGCTCTCTATCCAGCGTGAGAGAGAGGACTTCTGAGAGGAAAGGCCCTCATACTGTCTCTTAATGAAACACAGAAGCAATCAAAACAGTGCTCACAGGCTGAAGATTATTAAGAAGATAACACAGGTCAAACATTTAGCAGAGTGGCTTGAACACAGCGTATACTCTAAATATTAGGTAAGAAATTCTACACAATCACTTCACATGTATACAAGTCAGCCTGGCATATAGTGAGAGAATTAAACAGCTCCTTTCTGGTCCTCCTTGGGCCAAACCTCTCTCAGTTTCACAACTTGTTCTAGAACCTAGCCCGTGGTTTACTTACTAAGTATTCCTTTTACTTTCCTAGCTATTAATAGAACAAAGCAAAACCTCTGTGAGTACAAAATTATGTGATCCAGAGCCTCAGCCTGTGTCTACCTGACTGCGACCTAGAGAGTCCTGTCCAAATCCTTCTCCAGATCTAAAGAAACCCCCCATTGCCATAAACTCATACTGGTCTTAATTCTGTTTCCGCAGCCATACAGTTCTACTTCTCATTTTATTCTCCTTCAAAAATTGTGAAGTATTTCTAATACAGGATATAAAAAATTCTAGAGAACAAATTAAAACACACACATGTGCCACAACCAAAATTTTGAAAAATATTAATGTTATCATATATGTTTCAGGCCTTTTAAAAATAAATAAAACACTAAAATACAACTGAAGCCCCATCCCCTCATTTTCTTCCCCTTTTTGGTAACCCCACACCTAAAGATATGTATCCCACTTCCATGAGTTTTTATATTTTTAGTACATTTTTATACAAAAACATTTATTATTGTTTTGTGTACCTGGTAACTTTAAAAATAAATGATGCCATACTGTTTATAAGATTCTGCTCCTTGCTTTTTAGTAAATCAATGTTTATTTTCACTTCTTTTGTATTTTATCCTTTTATGCTTCTTTTTTAAATCTTTTTTTTTTCTCCTTCCCTGTCTTGTGTTGGATTAATAGGGCTTTAGCTATTCTCTCCACATCAACACCTTTTCACCAATCAGCTTCTGACTTAGACATTATACTGTCTTTCTTCCTTCCTTCCTTCCTTCCTTTCTGTCTTTCTTCTTTTTTTTTTTTTTTTGAGACAGAGTCTTGCTCTGTCACCCAGGCTGGAGTACAGTGGCGCAATCTTGGCTCACTGCAAGCTCCACCTCCTGGGTTCACGCCATTCTCCTGCCTCAGCCTCCCAAGTAGCTGGGACTACAGGCACCCGCCACCATGCCTGGCTAATTTTTTTGTTTTTTTTTTTTTAGTAGAGACAGGGTTTCACTGTGTTAGCCAGGATGGTCTCAATCTCCTGACCTCATGATCCACCCACCTTGGCCTCCCAAAGTGCTGGGATTACAGGTGTGAGCCACCGTGCCCGGCCTGTATTTCTTATATTTTAATGGTTACTGATAAATTGTTAAATATACATATATATACAGTCTTGCATCACTTAACAACAGGAATATGTTTGAGAAATGTCTCATCAGGCAATTCTGTCACTGTGCAAACATCATAGACTGTACTTACACAACCCTAGATGGTATAGCTGATTACACATCTAGGCTATATGGTATAGCCCATTGCTCCTAGGCTACAAACCTGTACAGCATGTTTTGGTAATGAATACTGTAGAAAATTGTAAGTATTTGTGTATCTAAACATATTTAAAGATAGAAAAGGTATGATAAAAATATGGTATTATAATCTTCTGGGACCACCATCATATATGTGGTCCATCATTGACCAAAATACTGTGCAGTGCCTGACCTCACAGAAATTTTTGCTAAGTTCTAAATTTATTCATAATTTCTAGAATCCTCTTAAACAAAACAGAAATCTTAGTATGTTTTAACTAGTTTATTGAGCACTCCCTACCACCAACATTCTTTGATGTTATTGTCTAGACTTTTGGTCCCATTTTTTAATACAAAATTTATTTTTATGTAGTTAATAGTTAATGCACTTTTACTGAACTAATTTACAAATTTTTCTCTCTTGCTCTCAATTGTTCTCTCTGATTTCTCTTTTCTCTTTTTTGAACTAAATGCAAGGGTCTGGGAGCAGTAAATTTTCTTAGTCCTTTGGTAACTTAATGTATCCTTATTTTGCCCTCACAATTGAATAATTTAGCTGGGATGAAATTCTAGGTTGACTTTTTTCTTACTGCTATGAAGATATCAACTCATCTGTAATGGGGGGTCTAATCTAGCTGAAGATCATTCTTTTATGAATATAATCATTAATCCTTTGTGAGTAAGCTGTCTTTTCCTTCTGGTAGCTTCTAATATGCATTTATTTTTATTATTCATGTTCTACAGTTTCACTACAGCGTAAATAGATGTGGTTTTATTTTCATTTGTTCTGTTTGCATTTTATATGAACTTTCACCAAAAGATTCACGACTTCAATTCTGGAAACTTACATCATTCTCTATTTATTTTCCCTGGAACTCCTAATCAGATGCATATTGGAGTCTCTCAATCCATTTCTATACCCCTTAACTTCCCATACAAACATTAATATGTTTGTATGCACATATATGCATAATTTTTCTTTTTGTCTATATTTTGTTTATATTCCTGAAGTTCTACTTTCCCATTGTAATAGATTATTCAGAGAAACAGAACCAATATGGTGTGTATATATAGAGAGAGAGATTTGTTATAAGGAATTGTCTGACACAATTATGGAGACTTTCAAGTTTAAATCTGCTGTGTGGGCCAGCAGGCTTGAGATGCAGGACAGCTGATGGTGCAGATGAAGTCCTATTAAGTGATCTGCTGGAGAATCTCCTCTTACTTGAGAGAAGATTGGCTTTTGTTCTACTCAATCCTACTCATCTGATTTGAAGAGACCCGCTCATGTTATGGAGGGCAATTTGCTTTACTCTGCCAATTGAAATGTTAAATTCACCCAAAAATATCCACACAGAAACACCCAGAATAATGTCTGACCAAATATCTGGGTAACCCATAGCCCAGTCAAATTGCCACACAAAATTAATTATCATTGCCATTTAAATACTCTCTTTTTATTGTTTGCTCTAAACTCTACTTCAGAATTTATTCAATTTATTATTTTCAAAAATAGCAATGTTTTAGTACACAATTTACTATTGTTACTATATCCTCTTATATAGGTTTAATTTTTGCTTTTTGTTTCATCATTTCTTATTTTATCTTTTAATTTTTATTATACTTCATCTCTGACAATCCTAAAGACTTCATTTTAAATCATTTTCAAATTGTCCTATCATTTTCATTTCATCTGAAGTGAATTTATTTTCCCACATTTTATTTTGTTAAGTGCTTGTCTTATGGTTAATATTCCCATGTGTCTCGGATTTTGGTTTTATAGGTTCATGTTCTATGAGTCCACTTCAGGTTATATATGGGCAGTTTGGGATTTCTATCTTGATATTAGGAATATCAGATTTAATCTCTGTATTAGTCCATTTTCACACTGCTGATAAAGACATACCTGAGACTGGGTAATTTATAGAGAAAAAGAGGTTTAATGGACTCACAGCTCCCGGTGGCTGGGCAGGCCTCACAATTGTGGTGAAAGATGAAGGAAGAACAAAGGGACTTCTTACACGGTGGCCGGTAAGAGAGAAATGAGAACCAAGCAAAAAGGGCTTCCCATTATAAAACCATCAGATCTCCTGAACCTTATTCACTAGCACTAACAATATGGGGGAAACCACACCCAAGATTCAATTATCTCCCTCCAGGTCCCTTGCGCAACATGTGGGAATTATGGGAACTACAATTCAAGATGAGATTTGGGTGGGGAAACAGAGAAACCATATCAATCTCTAAGCTAGCTGGTGCCTTGACCTAGGCCTTCCCTCAGGGGCTGTGCTCCACCTTCTTCTGCCTTCCTAGACATGCAGTTTTATGTAAGCCATAGATTTATGTTGCAGCATTTTCCCCCAGCCTCTTCATGACTTGACAGCAAAAGCAGAAATATGGGGATTTCTATACCCAATTTTAAACTAACAGAATTGCATATGCAGCTCCCTCTGCCTACTTTTTTGACCCGTGGCCCCACCGGGCTGGAGATTCAACTACATTGACATGGCTTGTATTTTACTGATCACTGTGATGGGTCAAAAGCAGAGTAAAGGCCTCAAAACGTGAAGTGATAACATGGTTTTGACTAAAATTCTCCCATTTCTATTCTCCGTCTATTGTTACAGCTTCTCTAATGTGTTCTCTTTGTATTCCTGGCATTCTCTGGAGGCTTCTGATAAAAACAGGGTCTTTAATTGACCCCCTTTTCCAGTCAGGTCCCCAATAAGAAACAGATGTTGTACTCAAATGGGGTAATTGAGGAGAGTTTACTAAAGGGACTGCTTGCAAAGATGTAGTCCTAGCTAAGACAAATTGGAAAGGATTGGTGAAGCTCCCAAGCCAACAACAACAGGCCTAGTAGAGAACTATCACTGTACTATAGGAGAGAGCTGCCTGGCAGGAGTGCTAGCCTTTGATAGACGAACATGGTCCACTACTGAACGTTAACTTGGTAAAGAGAGAGACAAAGGAGTAAATACTCCCAACTCCTTCTCCTGCCCTTTGATCCTCTGCTTCCAATTGGCCAAACTCAACAGGAAATCAAACTGCAAGGGACCCCTTAACATAGTCAAGAAAGGTCAGCCTCTCAGGGCACAGAGTAGGGCAAGGAGTGGATCTGGATGTGGTAAAGAAAGAACACGCAGAATATAGAATAGCCCAAGACTACATTTCTCAGGTCAGTTCCATCTTAACAATACAGATATAAATCATCTTCCTTTTCCACTTCCCCCTCTTTAGCTAATGCCTTTTTTACTTTTTTTTTAAATTTCATAGGTCATTTCTTGAAAGAGTTGTCTAAAGGCACTGTCTGTACTTTATTCTTATTTGCTATTCAACCTCCTGTTGTTCAGTTTCTGACTTTATAGCCCCCTGAAATTTCTCTCCAGGAAGTTACTGCTTTCTTGCTGAATTAGAAACCCAGTCCAAACTTTTGGATGCTTATCAACTGCATCGAGGCACTCCTTGCCTAAAGCCTTCTCCCCTCTTGATCTCTGTGTGACCACTTTCTCTCAGTTCCCCTCTCCTGAAACTGCAGAGGCAGCATGTAAGAGGAGCAACTACCTGGGCTGAACTAAGACCTGAAGGCCCCAAGGGAGTGAGGCTAGTGATAGCCAGAGGTGTGGTGCAGGGTGCAGGGTGGGGAGCATGTCCCAACAGAGGAAACAGCACATGTGGTATCCATTGCTTCTTATTTGCCATCAGTGGCTGCATGGTTGACCACCAAACTCTATAGGGTCACTCTGAAGAATAGAAAAAGCTGAAGTGGTCTAGAAGAAATTAGATTTTCTATAGGAAAGACATAAGAAAACTTGGCAGAGGTACCTGTTTTTAAAAATACATAAATCTCGGCCTCAGCCAACACTTATTTGATGTGACCCTTTCACCCAAGACCACTTTTTCATCCCACTAGAGCCTCAGTTCTCAGCACTGAGCAATATCAGCTGATAGCCTTTCATCCAGCTGGACAACAGAACTGTGGGACTCCCAGCAGAGACAAGGCTGTCAGTGAGGCCTGTCCTGGTGGGCTGTCATCCTACGTGGAGAGGTGAGAAAAGTAGGGTGGAAGAGGAAGCAGTGCTGAAGACTGAGGAGGCAGGTGGAATTCAAAGTTGGTCTTTTTTTCTTTTCCAAATTAAAGAGATGTTTTCTCTGCCACAGCTTCTGGGCCCTGATACAGCAATAAGTCAAACACCAGCATTCATCCTCTTGCAAATGGGAACCACCTCCCCACCTTGGAGCACAGACAGATTGCAGTTGAGAGGCCCAGTGGAAAAAGCTGAGTATGGCTGGGCAGCCTCACACAGGCCTTTGCCTCTAGATCCCCTTGAGCTCCCTTCCCAAGAGTCCTTGACAAATATGCAGGGCTAAGAGGCTGTCCAAGGAATGCAGCCGTCTCAGCCATTCATTACCAAGGCTCAAAACCACAGGGGCAGGAAGAGCAGAGAGAACTGGGTAGGATCCGTCTCCGGTGAGGTTTGGAAACAGGAGATACCCCTGACTGGGCAGGCTGAATTGATGTGGTCTGGCCTAGGGGCAAGGGGATGGACAGAATGACCATCACCACTCTCAGCCAGCCTGGTGGGTCTATGAAAAGAGATGTTTGATTCATTCTCGGGCTCTACCCAAGTGACTCTGAAATATTCCTAGACAGTTGCCAGGACAGTCAATAGTGGGTGAAACAAAGACCCAGAAGCCAAAATTCTGGGCTTCCGAGCTGCTTCCTTCAACCTTCTTTAAGTGTTTTCCTTTATGTTTGTTCCTTTATGGCTTGTTCCCCTTCTCTGATAAACCGTAAGACCCCTGAGGTCAGAGGTACTTTCCTCTCCTGCCCACTCCTTCCCACTTCTGCTTTCTTTCTCCTGAAAACCTGTGCTAGGACACCTTAAAAAGAAGAATTCCTGATAGACCCAAGATGATTTGTCTAATTTGCAACTGGTCAGCCACAGGGCTATGGAGAGGGTGAGCAGGATTGGGGCTGGCAAGAATGATGAGAAGGAACAAACCTGGAACCATGATTACTCATTCATGGTCTTCCAGTTTACACTCTACTGTGATGACCATGGAAGAGAAAAAGAATTAGTAAAAAAGAAAAAAATACATAGACAGACTGCCCTCCCAGACACAGAAAAATGATTTTCTTACCTGTAAGAAAATTCCACCAAACATGAAGATTAAATGGGGACCTAAAATCTGATACCTACCAGTATCTGGACACACCTGGATCCTGTGGATGTGGCTCTGTGCAGACAGACAAGTTGGAGGGGCAGATGGAATTAGTCAAGCAGGCAGAGTCAGAGAGAATAAGTCAGGAAAGCCCTCCCACAGGAAGAATTTTGAGTAAGGATTTGTGAATGAGAAATCCAGAATAAAAAGAGGCAGGTACAGTCCTCTACAGAGAACTATGGTCAGCAGGGGATATTCACATGAGAGCTGGGCATGCAGACCAGGACCAGGAAACATTCTAGGACAGCCCAAAAATAAGGGGAAGTGGGCACATAGTGAAATGGGGCTGGGGGAGTGAGGTGATGCAGAGACACTGTCCTAAAAGCTCAAGCTGAGGAGACTGGATTGAGTACAAAGGGACATTGGGAGCCAAGTCAGAGATCCATCCCAGCATCTCTGGAGGTCTGTAAGAAGCTGTGGTCTCTCTCTTCTCTCAAGGAGAATCGCAGGAGCTCTGATGCCTCAGAATTTCCCATGCAGGCAGACCAAGGGGAGAAGGAGAGATGCTTTCTCCAAAGAGCTCAAGAGGAGTCAGGAGAAGGTGGGATTAGCAGCCAGCAGGAAAAGGCATGGACCTCTGGTAAAGCCTTTAGAGATATCTTCCTTTCTCCTGCGGTGGGTGGGGGGAGGTTGTGATGGATATAAAGAGGCCTGATGGAAAGTCTGGATTTACATCAAGTGTGAGGGGAAGGACACTGGAAAGGACGGCAGTACAGGAAAGTCAACACGTCACTGGCCTTCATTGTATTGGCCACCCAGGACTGAGTTCCGGCATGAGGCTTGTCCATGTTGTTTTTTGTCTGCCCTACACCCACAGCACAGATGGCCCATGGTGTGGAGGAGGCTCATTTCAAATCCATCTTCAGTCATCTAAAGTGCACTAAAGTTCAACAAATGATTTCAAGTCCATCTTCAGTCAACTTCAGTGGACTTTTAAAGTTCAACAAATGATTTTTCAATGTCTATCTCAAGCCAGGCACAGGTTTGTTACTGGAAAGCAACACAGGATGTTAACAGAATGGATGTTTCTGTCCTAGAAGAAATGTCTGCATTCTACAAAGAAAAATGGCAGCCAGGCACCATGGCTCATGCCTGTAATCCCAACACTTTAGGAGGCAAAGTCAGGAGGATCATTT
Organism: Pongo abelii; assembly: GCF_028885655.2. Classification (NCBI taxonomy): domain Eukaryota; kingdom Metazoa; phylum Chordata; class Mammalia; order Primates; family Hominidae; genus Pongo; species Pongo abelii. The sequence goes on from NC_071996.2 coordinate 120,874,804, forward strand.
AAGGCCAGGAGTTCAAGACCATCCTGGGCAACATAGCAAAACCTGACTTCTACAAAAAAAATTAAAACATAGCCAGGCATGGTGGCTTGCACCTGTCATCCTAGCTACTCAGGAGGCTGAGACAGGACGATTGCTTAAGCCCAGGAGTTGGAGGTTACCATGAGCTATGCACTCATGCCTAAAGCTAGGCAACAGAGTGAGACTCTGTCTTTAAAAAAATAATAATAATTTTTTAAAAAAGGAAAAATGGAAACTAAACAAGTAAACAAACGGGCATAATCATTTAGTTGCTGCTAAATACTCTGAAAAAGATAAAATATCCAGACCAGGCCAGGCGTGGTGGCTCACGCCTGTAATCCCAGCACTTTGGGAGGCCAAGGATAGTGGATCACAAGGTCAGGAGTTCAAGACCATCCTGGCCAACATGGTGAAACCCCGTCTCTACTAAAAATACAAAAATTAGCTGGGCATGGTGGCGGGTGCCTGTAGTCCTAGCTACTCAGGAGGCTGAGGCAGGAGAATCGCTTGAACCCAGGAGGCAGAGGTTGCAATGAGCCGAGATGGCGCCACTGCACTCCAGCCTGGCAACAGAACGAGATTCCATCTAAAAAAAAAAAAAAAAAATCCAGGCCAAAGAGGGAAGGAAGTGGCATGCTAGAGAGTGACTGGTAGTGCCAGGAGGTGAGCAAAGGCCCCTAGGAGGACTGGATGTCAGCGCTGGGACAAGAATGGCAGCAAGGGGCAGCCCAGGGGAGAGGTAGGGAGAGCGCCCCCTCAGCAGAAGGGAGAAGCACGCTCAATGACCAAGTCTGCTGCTGGTGTTTCAGGAAAGGGTTCCTGATCTAGACCCCAAGAAAGGGTTCCTGGATCTCAAGGAAGAAAGAATTCAAGGCAAGTCCATACAGTAAAGTCAAAGCAAGTTTATGAAGAAAGTAGAAGAATCAAAGAATGGCTACTCCATACACAGAGCAGCCCTGAAGGCTGCTAGCTGCCATTTTATAGTTATTTATTGATTATATGCTAAACAGAAGGTGGATTATTCTTGCCTCCCATTTTTAGACCATATAGGGTGACTTCCCGACGTTGCCATGGCATCTGTGAAGTGTCATGGTGCTGGTGGGAGTGTAGCAATGAGGACAACCAGCGGTCACTCTCGTCACCATATTGATTTTAGTGGGTTTTAGCCAGCTCCTTTACTGCAACCTGTTTTATTAGCAAGGTCTTTATGACTCGTATTTTGTGCCAACCTCCTATGCATCCTGTGACTTAGAATGCCTAACCCTCTGGCAATGCAGCCCAGTAGGTCTTAGCCTTATTTTACCCAGCTCCTATTTAAGATGGAGTTGCTGTGGTTCAAATGCCTCTAACACTGGGGCTTATAAAAAGAAAATTAATAAGATATTCAATGTTCAGAGTGACGGCTGTGGCTAAAATGTCACACCCACAGACAGAAAAGAGGAAAGAAAAGTAAGCTATTGAATGTTTAAGTGGGACTTAACAGAGGCCAAGACAGGGACAGAAAGACAAAAAGAAATGGGCAGCGGGAGAACAGCATGTCTCCTATGTGTGTGTGTCTGTGTGTCTGTGTGCGTGTGTGTGTCTGTGTGCGTGTGTGTGTCTGTGTGCATGTGTGTGTCTGTGTGTCTGTGCGTGTGTGTGTGTGCATGCATGCAACTCTCATAGTTAATTGGCTTGTGCCCATGGAGTTGGTAAGAGTGCGGCCACTAAGCTCACGCCTGAACACTGCTATAGGGGGCTGGGCAGAGGCTGAATCTGTCTCCAGGAAAGTAATTTACAGGAGTGGAGAGAAAAGCTCTGTGAGCCAGCGCCTGGGGCCTCTCCACTCTCTGGGACAGATCGCTGCCCGTATTTTCAGGGTCTGTCTTTCCACAAGATGGTCAAAGCCTCAGGCACAGGGCTGTGCTCAGTAAGTCTACAACAGCCACGTCAAGCAAAAGCAGAGACTTTCTTTGCACCCTCAACCTTTATTATTGTTTCAAGTCAAGGAAATAGGGAGATGGCTGGCACTGAACACTGGACTAATTTCCAAGATTTGTGGGTTCCAGGCCTGGCTGTCCCACTAACTCACATATGACTTTCCCTTTGTGGGTTTTACTTTCCCTATATAAAAATTAGGAGACTGGATGCTGATTTCTAAGGGATTTTCCAGCTCTGATAGCTTCATAAATATAGGAAGTTCATAATAAGAAGAGATACATGGGAACTCTAAGCAGCTACAGCATAGCAACATCGAAAATCAAATGGACCAGGGAGATGAGATATATTGGTTCAGAAAGTATTTGGCTGCAAGTAGCAGAAAATGTAACAAAGAATGGCTTAAGCTAAAAGGGTGTTATTTTCTCTTAGAATAACAACTGAATAGGTATAACCTGGAGTCTATGCTAGGTAGGAAAGAAGTGAAGTTTGGTTAGGGGTGATTGGTATTCAGCTAATGCACTTGGCGGATAAGAAAAACATGATAACTTCAGAGGCATCTGGCAAGCAAGGGAGAGAGGGCCAAAGAAGACCAGTGTGGTCTGTGCAGGGATTCAGTGGTTACCATATCAGAGGAAGAGTTTTGGGAGACAAAATCACCTGCAGGTGGCCTTGAGACAGGGTTGCTGAAGTGCAATGAGGAAAAAGAGGAAACCAATCTCATCTGGACTTTGTTCCTTTCTTAGCATCCCTTAGAGATCACAAGTTCTTATTTTTATTTTATTTTATTTTATTTTTGGGAGAGATGAGGTCCCGCTATGCTGACCAGGCTGGTCTCCAATTCCTGGCCTCAAGCAATCCTCCCGCCTTGGCCTCCCAAAGTGCTGGGATTATGGGTGTTCCAACCCAACCACAAACTCAATCATCCCCACTCCACCCTCTTCTGCCTTTCCCAACAGATACATCTAGAACATTAATAGAAGAGGTAGCAGAGGTGAGAACACATCAGCACAGATACCAATACCAGCCTGCCCTGAGTGGACAGTAACCGGCCTGCAAATGGCAAAGCTAGGAAGGAAAGGAGGCTGGTGGCATTGCAAGTCTCTACCTCAAAAGAGGAGGCACTGGGGTGGCAACATTGCCAATGGGCTAGAAGTAAGAGTGAGAGCCAGAAGAATCTACCCCACTGTCTGCCAGGTATACCACAGAAGCCAAGCAAACTGCTTCTTTCCTGGGGAGGGTCTCTGTGCTCCAAGAACCACGCTCATCCTAGCAACAGGAAGCTCTTTAGTGCCAGCCTATTGCAATGGACTTCAATGGCTATTTCTCCTGTTAATGCCTTTTCTGTTTTGCTCTCTCAAGATCTTAACTGCAACTGCCCCTATTACTCCAGCTGAGATTACAATTTTTGAGAAACCTGCAAACAGGACAGCTTTAGAGTGTACCCCAAATACAAGGACATAGAATCAAATTCCATGAACCCCTATAAATCATGAGTCCACTGGAATGGAAGCCCCATGGGGGCTAGACTTTGCTGTTTGCTCACTGATGATTCTTGAGTGATAAGAACCAGGCCTGGCACATAGTAGGTACCTTCTATGTGTGTTGAATAAGAGCAGCTGTGTCAGAGAGCTGCTCCAGCACTGCACCCAATAACATCCCTCCCTGCCAGTAATCAATCATCTTGCCAAAGACCAGGTCCTTTGACTCTTCCTTGCCTCTGGTGAAGTTTCTGTGCACCTGAGGTTAGGGAGTGAGCTCTCTTCCTCTTCACAGCCTGGTGTCCTAGGTACCTTGCCTCTCATAGAACTCGTTCCTATTTCTCACAAAGTCTTAACACTCAGATACCCAGCTTGCCAGCATTCAAACATGATGCTTTCCTCTGCAGCCTAGAAGACAACCATACTTGCCTTCTCAGGGTCAAAACAGCCTCAGAGCCTCCCAGAAGCCAGCTCTTGGGTTTCTGTCCCGCCCCCTCCCCTCTGCCACTTGCTAGGAGTTTCCACAAATGCTGTGGCCATGACTCATTTACTTGTTTGATGAGGCACAAAGGGGTCAAGGGGTGGAGGGAGCAAAGAGTCCCAGGCTGCCAGAGACTGGGCAGCTCAGGAGGAAGCAAACTCTAGGCAAACAATCACTCTTGTTTCCCCACTGCCCCACCAGCCCACCCATTCCTCATGGAAACAAAGTGGATCTGAGGTGAAACATCTGTTTTGCTTTGAGCAGATTTCATTTGTCTTTTCTTTTTCTCCTTTGTTTTAACCTCTCTCTGCCACTAGGAAGCTTGCCAGATCAACCTCACTTAATCCATCTCCTCAGGGACAACCAGCCTTCTAGAGGGACATTTTCCAGTTGACAGACTTTAAGGGATGATTTGTCCCTTTTCCTCCCTTGGACTACCATGTATCTGAACTGAGATCAGAGCATTAAACAATGTCTGCCCATTCCATTCACCCAACAGTTTTCTATTGAGAGGGAAGTACCAGCCCAACACTGTGCTAGTTGCTGGAGATACAATGATCAGAAAGACAGACATGGTCCTTTGGAAGCTTGCACTTGTATTCCAGTGCAGGAGACAGAAAAAGGAGCAAACCAAAAAATAAATAAGTCACCACAACTTGTGATACATGCTCAAGAGGTTAATAACCAGGGCATTTGGAAAGCTAATCATGGGGGCAGAGTCACAGAAGGTCATAGAAGATCAAGAAGTTCATTTCATGGAGACGACATTGAAATGGAGATACTGAGGATGACAAAGAGATAGCTATGGAAAGAAATGAGTGAAGAGGATTTTGAGAAAAAAAAGAGTAATGACTATAAGGGACAGAAAAGAGCTTAATGTTTTGTTATACAATTCTCAGAACTGTATAACAAAATTTTTATAAAAACTCTACTGACTTAAAACAGAGCTTAGTGAGGCAGAAGATAGTGGCACAATGAGATCAGAAAGGAAAACAGAGGCTAGTGTGGCAAACCTTGCAGCCCAGAAGGAAGCTTAGATTTTATTCAAGGTGCACTGGGAAGAACATCACTAAAGAACTCCGAAGAAGGTCATGGGTTCCCTGAGAGAAATCCCTGGGGGCCTTACTAGAGTGACACAGACTCACCCCTGCCTCATCCCCCAACTTTTGTCCTCACCTCCTACCCCCATGCCCAGTCCCAGCAACCGGGGTGTGGGTGGGCTAAGATCATGTTTAATTATTTCACAGATTCTTCCCTCCTCTGATAGAGGCCGTGAAAAGACATACAGTTCAAATCAGTCCATTTGGCAAACTCTGAGCAACTGGAAATTTTGGTCAATAGTCAACACTCAGCAAAAATGAGATTTTTGAATTATTGGAAGTTTCAATGATCCAGCCTCTACCTGTCTCCCATGACTGTGAATAATCCCAAATTTGTTATAGGACAGCACAGGCTTTCTTCAGCCAGAGGATGTTAGCCAGATATTTCTACTCTGGGTGGCTACAAAAAATGATATCTAATAACTGCCCAGACTTCTTGTGGTTGGAGACTCATGATACACCCAGATGTGCAGAGAAATTGTGCTTCTTTAAATTTTTATAATGGATATGACACTCCCCAGATCAGTGCTTTTCGATAAAATGTTCACATTCTCAGACTTCATTGCTCTCCCACCCTGTCTTTTCCCAATATGGTTTCTGGGCATAGGGGAATGGCTTCTTGTGTCCTAAAAGCAGTGAGGAGAGAAGAGGCCCTTGTATCCACAGATGCCCTCTGGATTCTTGGTGATCAATGCTGTAGAGTGGGACCATTTAGGAAGATGGTTCTATACTGGCCAATCTCTTGACATTGGCTGTGGAGGGCCTTGGCTGACACAACTCTATGGTCTAATTTCTCTTTTGGTTTGGCTGCAGCCCAGTAGCCCTAGCTGGTGGACCTGGCCCACCTTGGCTCCTGCTTTCATTATGGATGGTGCTGAGAGCTGGCTAGGACTTCCTGTGGTTCTAGTCCAGGTGAACCATTCCATACCTACAAGGCCTCTGTAGCCCTGCTCCAGAAACCCAGTCCCACTGCCCTCAGTGAGCTCATTTTTAGCATCTCAACTAGCTTCCCATCCCCAAGTCTAAATCCCGTCCATACCTCCCAGGACCCAGGACAGCTTGAGAGAACAAATCCCTTGTTCTTTCTCTTCCAAATCATGGGGACTCAATCAATTTTACTTTGATGTGGCCACTGCCAGGTTGGTGCTTTCCAGGTGAGCCTCTCCAAGAGGTAGGGAAGATGTTTCCTAGTCTTCAAATTTTATTAAAACTAGATATTTTGGATCTTTCTTAAGTGATTGCTCTCACCTGTCATTCCATGTCCTACTCAACGTCTTCCTTTTCCTTTTCCTTTTTCCTCATTTCTTTTCCCACAACCCCTTGAAGAACAAGCCTGGGTGGCCAGCCTTTGGGCTGGTAATTTTTCTATGTAATACATTCCTTCTTCCCGAGTTATCCATCTTAGTGATAATACAAGACTGTATATTTATGTTCCTCCCCTTTTTATCATCATCTGTGGCATAATTCTGAATAATTAATGGAATCTAAAAGGAGCATCTACTTGATCTTGATCTTTGAAGCATTTTCTTTTAGGTGGCAACATATAACCTCTATTCTTTCTCTCTAGATCCAAATACACTATCAGGTTTGGAGTAAATAGAACTTTGCAAATACTGTTTATTGATTTTCAATATTCATATAAATGTTCAAAAAGTTAAAAAGACCTTATGGTTACAAAATGGCATGTAAATATTATAAACTTGTAAATTTCAAAAGGATGGGATGCTTGACGAATACTGGAAGGTGAGTGGGTCAGAGAAAAGAAGAAGGGAAGTGATTGGACACTGACTTTATTCAGAAATAATGGAAAAACAAAAATATTTTCTAAATTTTTCAGTGTATAGTGTTTTTAATATATTATTTAATATAATAAACACACTTAATGGAGGGAATACTGGTAATAGGATAAATTTCTCAACTATAATACTATCAAAAGATGTGACTGAAGTATTAAAAGATGCTATTAAACAATTTTTAATGAAGGTAAAAACATGATATTTACATTTTTGGAGACAACCAACAGAAGGTCTAAAACTAGAAATCACTCTATGTTTTCTTCTGAGGAGTGAGGCTGGTACAAAGAGAATCATTTTACTTTTCACTTTATACATTTCTAAGCAAGGATTTATTTCCCCATGAGAAAGCCCTCGTGGGGAAGACCATATATGACATGAGTGTCAAAGACTGAAGAGTGTTTCATAGGAGACAGGAAGTGGGAGTTGGGAGGTGGTGCAGGGAGGAAGCCTCAAACACAATAGTCCAGTTTTGAAGACTGCCTGCATAGTGGTGGCAGGAGCAGGGAGGAAACAGATTGGGCACAGGAGCTGCCAATCTCAGAACTGATTTTTGGGGCACATTCTGACAAGACAGACCCTACAAAGAGGCTCAGCCGGGTAGGCATGGCCCTGCCAAGATGCCCTGTTACCTGGAAACAAGACACAGCAGTGTGAGAAGGGTGCAGATAGACGTCAGTATTCAGGTGTAAGACAGCTCTCCACCCCAGCCCCATGATGAGGAAGAACCCGGGCCATGGCTGTGGGTTGGGAGTTGCAGGCAGGGACACCAAGAAATCCATCCAAGCAAAGTGACCTCAGAGATCAAATGAAACAAATATAAACAAAATTCCAATCCAATAATCTGGATGCCAAAGAGTATAACCCAAGCACTCCGTGGATCCTCAGCACTCAATCTTAGGTATGGAAAGAAGGAGGAGGAGCAAAGGAAATTTCAGAAAAGACATATCAGAGCTTGGAGGAAAAAACATCAAAGGCCAAGAAAACAGCAAAAGCAAAGGCACAAAGAAGGGATAGCACCAAAATGAAGGAGATGATTAGCAGTGTAAACATGAGTAAAGCCCTAGGAGAACAAAGACCATTGTGAGAAAAGCTATTAAATCCTAGGGCTCATAAGAATTCTAATTTCCTCTCTACAATAATACTATTCACCCCCTTTTTTCTTCCTCAAATCCCATAAGGAATAAGGCAGATGCCAAAGGAGACACATCCTGGTGGTGATTCTGATGATTATTAATAAAGGGAGGGAGGGGCTATTAGAATAGGGAGGGAAAGAGCACAATCCGAAGTCTTCCCCAGTTGACTCTGAAGCACTTTCTCCATGCCTATCATCACTGCTCTATGAGCAGCAATACGATATTCTGCTCACACGACCTCTGGGCAGTTTACTCTCTCAAGTCTATGTTGGGCATGTTAGGTCCACAGTGGCTGAGATTAGTTGTGTCCTAGCTAAGACCTCTTTGCAAGTTGTTTCACCATCAAAATTATGTTTCAACTATTTTCATTCCTCCCTATCTCAAATCTCCTAACCACCCAAAGAAACTCACACAAATCCAAACCACTTTGCACGACTCAACATGCAAATATTTCCGTGAACTGAAACAGAGAAAGAGGTTAAGTCTATATGTGTTAGCCGCCTTTCTTTCCCTACTGTGCCCAAAGCACTTGTTTTCACTTGCTCAGTGAGACTCAAAAGACTAGGTGGCCATTCTTTTTCTCTCTGCAGATTAGAAATCTCACTTTTAGCAAGGTTTTGATTCTGTTAAAATTTCATTTCAAGAAATCATTTAGAAGAACCCTGTGGTTTGTTGTAAAATTTGCTCGTGCAGAAAACTGAAATTTTTGGTTAACTAGTATCAGGAATAGAGAGGTTCAGCTCTTTAAACACTATCAGTGACACTCAATGATCAGCCCAAACTACTGGCCTTGTAATGCCTACTTGTTTGTAAACCTGCAAACCTATGCTGTTGGTTTCAGGGAGACAAAAAGAAAGAATAAACCATGGCCTGGCCCCCAGCGAGTTATACACAGGGACTAGAGCAAGGATTGTTTTTGTAATTTACTGCAATTGAAACATGGAAACAACCTGAAAGTTCAGCAATAGGGAACAAGTTAAATAAAAATTAAAATATAATTTAAGTATAATTAAATGTATATATAATTTTAAATACAATTAAAAGTGTAATCATTATAAGACTGAAATACCTAAAACTATGCTGATAACAAATAATCTCCAAAATATATGGCTCAATAAAAAAGGAAGCTAAGATATAAAACAGTAAATATAGTGCGCTACCACTTGTGCACAAGGGAACTTATACTCGTTCCCTCATCCTCACCCCCACACACTCTCTGTGCCTCTATGTCTCTGTACATATTTATGTTGTCACAGAATAGCCCTGGAAGGATTCTCACTACACACACACACACACACACACACACACACACACACACACAATAATGGTTATCTCATTCAATAACTTTCAGAGTTTTAATTAATTAAATAGAAAATACATTCCCATGGTTCAAAAATCAAAAGGAATGGAATATATATATATATAAACATCTCCATCTCCTGTTCATAGCTTCCAACCAGCATCCCTCCAAGGAGGCAACCAATGTGACCAGTTTCTTGTGTATCCTTCTAGAGATATTTGATTCATTTCTCTCTCTCTCTGTCTCTGTGTATGTGTGTGTGTGTGTGTGTGTGTGTGTGTGTCTCCGATATGGTCTGGCTGTGTCCCACCTAAATCTCATCTTGAATTGTAGTTCCCATAATCCCCATGTGTCATGGAAAGGACCAGGTGAGAGGTAATTGAATCGTGGGGGTGGTTACCCTCATGCTGTTCTCATGATAGTAAGTGAGTTCTCATGTAATTGGATGGTTTTATAATGGGCTTCTCCACCTCCTTTGCTCTCATTCTTCTTCTTCCTGCTGCCATGTGAAGAAGGACATGTTTGCCTCCCCTTTCACCATGATTGTAAGCTTCCTGAGGCCTCCCCAGCCCTGTGGAACTGTGTGTCAATTAAACCTCCTTCCTTTATAAATTACACAGTCTAGGGTATGTCTTTATTAGCAGCATGAGAACAAACTAATACAATATTTTTTGTACCTTTTTTAAACCATGGGCATGTGTTGACTCTATTATTTATTTATTCTTTCTATTAAAGTCTAGATAATTTTAAAATGACCCATGGGAAGCAGACATGCAGAGAACAATGGCATGTTAGAAGACCTTGAGGAACTCAGATGCTTTCATGAGTTGAAGCACCAGGAAAGGCCCCAGAGAGAAGAAAAGGTAGACCTTATCACACCTTATCAAGTGTGTCTATGCAGAGAAAGACCTGGCAAGAGTGTCTATGCAGAGAAAAACCTGGAGATCAAGCTGCTCAATAGAAGAAGTGTCTAAGATGAACTAAGAATCTGGCATTTGAGTGCTAGGTATTTAAGACCAGACACAGCTTTCAGTGTCATTTCTATGAGGGAAAGACCCTAGATTCAAGGCGAGGCCCAGTCAGCACCTTTAGATAATCCTTCACCTGGCCAAACCGAGATAGAGGGGGAGAGTGTGGTTAGCATTAATGCTCAGGACTAAACTGTTTATGAAGCTATGTAACCAAATCCCACACTTTTCAGAAATACCAGTGTTGGTTTGGGCTTTTATAAGAGTTCCAACCCTTTTTATGACTTTTTCTCCAGCCTCTTTCTTATTCTCCTTTTGCTTTTGGTTTCACAGCATACTTTGGCCTGCTCCCCTTCTCTTCGATTTGAGCCAATTCATTGTTTCTCAGGAGAAACTGACTAAGAAGCAATTGCTCTTTGGACACGAATTCTTTTCATGGGGTGTTCTCACTTAATATCAAGTTCTCTCCAGCTTCTAAAGGCAAGAGAGAAATACCACTCAGGTCCCCACTTTGAGTGAGACCAGGAAGAGAGTCAGAGTTCTGAGAAACTTCAGAAATCCATGCTGTCTCAGAATGGAGGACCATGATCCACCTTCCAGGCCCTCATAGGTCATTCCCAGTCCGGAGATGTCAGGAGCATCTGCCTTCCATGGTGAGGCAGGGATCCCTTTGATTCATTTATGTCAGGCCACATGTAAGGAAGAGGGGAGTCACTGTCTATTTTACTGCCAAATATCTGGCAGCAGTTGGATCAGGGTTAACCCTTCTCTTCCAGTACAGACATAACTATTCCCTGAGCCTGCTGCAGTGTCCAAACCACCCCCAACACTCATTCCACTGGAAGAAAGCACTGAAGACCAGCAACAACCAGTTACATGACTGGCAATTCTTGTAAAGACAAGTCACAAAGCCATCATCAGACATTTGCAACTGAACTTCTAGAAAGCAAACTCACCCTTTGAGCCAAACTCAAACTTATATTTAAGTTCCAGCATTCACATCTAATGGACTGACATCTTGGCTTTGTCAAGATGTCAGTCCATTAGATGTGAGGGCTGAAATTCAAATATAGGGGGAGGTGGTGAGAAGATGTGACAGAGACATTAGAGCAGACCTATAGGGAAGAGCCACAAACTGAACTGGAACAGACCTCAGGAATTACCTAGCTCAACCCCATGATTTTACATTCAAGGAAATTGATTCCCAGGACTACCAATGTAATTGCAAAGCTAATTACTGACGGGAACAGGTAAATTCACTTTCGTACCAGGGCTTATTCCATGGGATTGATTCATGGAAGCATGCCACTTAAGAACTGAAGTGCTCAGGAATGAAGGTCTGAGATAAGAGTCAAGAATTTCAGAAGAATTGAAGGTACTTACACCTGTTACAAAAGATAAGGCAAAAAAGTCAGGTGTTCCAGTTATTGGTGTGCGACACACCACTCCAAAACTTAGCAGCTTTAAAATAAGAACAACACTTCTTTTGCTTGTGCATCTGAAATGTTGACAGATCTCTGTGGGGACAGCTCTTTTCTGCTTCACTCAGCATCAGCTGGGGAAGCTGAAAGGCTGGGATCACCTGAAGACTTGTTCACTTGTGTGTCTAGCTGTTGATGCTGGGACATAAGATGGAGCTGTGGCCGGAGCCCTGCATGTGTCATCTTCATGTGCTACTCGGAACATGGTGTCTGGGTTCCCAGTGGGGTGTCCTGAGAGAAAGGCAGGCACAAGCCAAATAGTTTTTACAACCTAGCCCTGGAAGTCACACAGCATAACATATGCCACATTTTATACGTCACGGCAGTCACAAAGCCTGTCCCATCTTCAAGGGGAGGGAAATTAGGCTCCAACTTTTGATGGAGGAATGCCAAATAATTTGCAGGCGCATTATAAAACCACCACAGTAGGCTACTTTTCAAAGCTAATTTAGGGGTTTCTTCCCAACTCATTACTGGGCCAGCCCTGGTCAAGATGTAAATGTAGGGGCTTCCTTGGGCCAACAAAAACTCCACAATGGTGGAATATCATTTCTCATTATCCTGGCTTCTGGAATTCCTGAGTCATCCAGCTCACCCCAGATTCTGTAGCTTAAGACTTAGGAATCTCAAGAATAGAACACAGAAAGTGAGTCAGCTCATTTTCCAGGTTCCTAAAGCTGAGAATTAAATTAAGTCCATCAGAATAATAAGTCAAGTGGCTAGTGAGAGTTCCAGTGAGGGAAGAATAGAGAAGCCACCTACCAACCTCTGACAAACAAGAAGAGAGTAATAATTTTAAAGTTCTAAAAAGGAAAAAAGAAAAAACCCCACAAACCTATGGTTTCAGATTTCCTAGGAATTCACTGGGAGAAGCTGGATCGGTCTCACCTTTTCTGGCTACTGATTACAGATCCATGGACACAAGGACGACCTCCCCCTCTCAGGTTTAATAAGGCCAGGCAAGATGCTCTCCAAGTTTCGCAGGCAAGGTGCAACTTGAGGGGACCAGAGTGCTCCCTAAACATTCATGTTTTCTTGGTGAGCTTTCTAAGTGCCTCCATCTCTCACCCTATAGCATTCTTCAGAGCCCAAGTAGAACACCTTCTGTCTGCCTATATTAAAATGTGAAAATTCATCACATTAATCTCTTAGTCTTTCAATTCCATCACCAAAGCTGGGGGTGAGGCGGGGACCCAAGGTCCTAAGGACACAGTATGATGAAGCCACACAGAATGGACAAACTTTGACAAATGAGGATGTCGAAGTCAGGTTATGGGCTACAGAAATTGTAAAAGTGGAGGGAAAGAGGAGAGGAAGGTACAGAATACCTGGGCAGGTGAGTTAGAATGAAGAGGAAGAATTACTTAAAAAGTGGAGAAGTATGAGCAGAACAGATAAAAGGAGAAGGAGCTCTAACACTCAACACAGATGATGAAAATTTGCTTCCAGGAGGGGTTAAGGAGCTGAATTCTCTACCTCTGTGAAAATCCACTGAGACCCACCATTTGTGGGCATTTATCTTCCATGGGTCTGATGTGTTGGATAGATAAGTACAAAGGGCCAAGGGAAGTGCGACCTACCACCTGATCTCATTAATTCTGCTCTCTCTCAAGCACACGTTTTAGGTATTTTGTTATGCAACTATTGTGCAAAAATCATAGCCTTTAGATTGCCCTGACTCTGGCCCCTAAGGAGTTAAAGTACATCTTCACCCTTCAGAAGACTCAGGGTCAGGCCTTTATGAATCACAATCTTAGAGTTCAAGGGGACTTTTGAGACCACTGTGAGGATCCCCAATATGACTCTCCCATCAGAAGCAGCTCCCTCATCTCCCAGAAAGCAGTCTCCTGTGGGCATTGTGCTCTCAGGGGATCTTGGAGGAGTGAATTGGGCTGGAGGACAAAGCCAAGATGTCAGTCCATTAGATGTGAGTGCTGAAACTCAAATATAAGGGGAGGTGGAAAGAAGATGTAACAGTGACAAAAACAGAGGAGGGGGCAGACAGAGGGGAGAGGGAAGGAGAGAAAAGAGACAGGAGACAGAGAAAGAAAGGAGATGGAGGAAAGAGAAAGAGTTCAGGCACACATTTGTATGTGCGTGTGTGAGTGCTCATGTGTGTTTAGAGAAACATCAGGGAGATGAAGAGAGACAGAGAGAAAGTGAAGGGAGGCAAAGCAGGGGCGAGGAAAAGAGGGAGAAGAGACAGGAGAGAGAGAAAGAGAGAAGAGGGAGGACAGAGAAATTGTGCAGGCACATGTGTATGTTTATTTCTATGTGCTCATGTGTGTTTAGAGGGACAACAGAGAGGAGAGAGACAGCAAGTGAAAGACAGAGAGAGGGCAAAGAGGAAGGGAAAGATGAAAAAAAAAAAAGTTGACACCTGAAAAGTCTTTCCTTATGTTGAGGCCACAGCAAATCAGATGATAATGAAATTCTGCATAGATTAAACGCCCATCAACAGAAAACTTGGAAGCAAATGAGGAATTATATCACAGAAACTCAGTGTCATGTAAATCTCACTGAACAGGGAAATCAAAATGTTAGCAACAATTACATTCTTCTTATAACAAAATGGGTTCCAAAAATGGAAAAAAAGAAGAATGGAAACACTTCTGGAAATAATTAAAGGGGGAGCAGGGATCATGGGTCGGGGGAGCTGGAGACAGAGGGAGGGGTGTGCTGGCAGTGATAAATATAGAACCATAATTTAAGAGACAGTAGGAAACGCTTTGTGTGTGTTAATTGGAAATGCATTCTGGAGGCTGCAGTTTGCTCACCATGAATGTCATGACCTTGGGTTCCTTGAGGGAATATGGTCTCCACCCTGTCCCCATGGTGAAGAGAAGAAGCGAGAAACCATGTCATTCAATGGATGAAAGAAGTTCCAGTTTATATGGTGGAAGGAACCATTTTTTTTGGTCTTGTTTTTTGTTTTTCTGTATTTCATTCTTTGGATTAAAGAGAGAAACACCGTGGGATTACAGCAAAGTCATCTTATTTGCCAAGGAAAGAGACTCAGAAATGAGACAGGTTGAAAACACTCTCATCCCATGCTGTAGTGGCAAGATGGAGTCTCCTCTCTGCTTTGGCCTCCTGAGATTCTGGTTAATCAAATGAGCATTTGGCCCAATGTAAATGGAGGTGCTGGGAACTGACTTTGGAAAGAGCATTTATACCACTTCTCTGGGACGGTTCTTTTCCCAGAGACCTGGCTGTGCGTCTCAGGATGGAGAAGAACGGGTCAGACTGGCTCACTGGAAAGCTCTAGTGAACTGCAAGTTGAAGTCTGTTATATATTTGGAAGAAAACTCTTGGTTTCTGAATGAGCAAAATGATCAAAGATAATCCTTCACTAAATTCCTGGCAACTCACTTCTACTCCTTTACTTATTTTTAAAATTGTTTCCTCCTTCTATGCTTAGTTCTAAAATGCTCTTGTTGTGTTCAATTGTGTTCAAAGATGACCTGAGGCAGTGATGCACAGGCTATAGTTGTATCCCAGATGTAAGAACATTAAGAGAAAAGCATGAACTTGATAAAAACACAGGCTCCCAAACCATCCCAGACATACCTAATCAAGATCTCTGGGGCTGGGAGGGTGGGGGTGAGGAGGGCAGGAAATCTACATTTATAGCAAGCTCCCAGGTATGTTTATGTGGCCATCCCAGCTCTGGTCTCCAGACATTTGGAAGCCGCTAAAAACAAAACTCCTTAAACTCCTTATTTTGTAACTATGTAAATTAAGACTTGGATATGGAAGTACTACCAAAGGCCACACACAGCTGGACTAGAACTCAAATATGTCACTTCTCAGTCCAGAATTTTTTTTACTATACCTGAATCTCCTTCAAAGCATGACAAAGGCCTAAATTCTGTCTACCACCTCAGTCATTCCTGAGCCTACATCTAGAAATTCCATGGTCATGATAATTGATGATGATGATGATGATGATGGTGGTGGTGGTGGTGGTGGCAGTGGCAGCAGTGGTAAGCTAATGCTCACCTAATGCCTACTATTTGCTTGCCATTATATAATAACTTATTTAATCTTCAAAACAATTCTAGGGGATAGGCTCTATAATTGAATTAAGGCACAGAAAAGTCAAGGAAGTCATGCAAGGTCACATAGCTAGCAGAAGGTGGGACTGGGATTCAAGCCCAGGACAGGCAGAAGACAGAAGTGAGCCACTTCCTTAAAACACATCTCTTTGCATTTTAGTACTTTTCCTTTTTGTCATGCATGATGTTCTCATTGTCAGTTACCTCTCTCGACCTTAACTTTTCTCCTTACTTCCTCCGCCTTCCCCGCCCACCTGTTTGTAGGTACAACAGAATATGGCAGAATGATCCTGGAATGAAGGAGAAACACTCAGCAGGAACCCCAAAGATGACTAGGGATATAGGCAAGGACTGTGGCTTATTAAGGTAAGTGCTAAAAGGTCTTCTTAGGAGTAAGCATAACAGGCAGAGCCAGGCATAGAGCCAACTAATGTCATGCTTTCTCTTCTCCCAAACCCACCCCAGGTTCCTACAAAATTGAAAGCAGGATCCAAATAAGAATCAAAGTCAGCATTAGCTTTATTTCTTTGCCCCCAAATACATTGATTCTGCTTTACTGTGTTGGAGGACATGATTTGAGCCTTCTTTGGTTCAGAAAGATGTATAGGGAACCTCCTTTCTGCCATCTTCCTGGCCTCCCTCATACCCATAATTGAGATACGAGGACCCATCTTGGAATAAGTAGAGAAGGAAGAGAAAATTCTAAGCTAGTTACTATAAGAGAAAGGCCACCAAAGCAGTGACCTTGGACACAAGCTCAGCAATCAGATGAGTTCTTCCTCCTCCTTCCTTGGTAGGGCTGGGCAGGGGTCAGGGGCTGGGGGCATATTGGGGGAGTAGGCGGGAGGAGTCAGAAGTCTTTCTCTGATTGTATTCTCTCCTGGGGGATGAAGAAGAAGTCCCTTCTCCTCTACAGAAGTATGAAGAGTAGGGTAGTGGGTGTTATCTACTAACACCAGGGCTTGTCTCTGACATGCTCCGTGGCTGTCTCTATGCACTAACTACTCTGTAAGTGCTGCAAGCTCTTTGGCCTCTATTTCCTCAGTGCAGCTAATTTTCCTTGAGTCATTCATACTCTCTTCCATTCTCCTCTTGTGACCAAAGAAACCCTGAATGTTGAATAGAAGAAACCCAGCTCCATGACCATGCAAGCAATGGCTTTGAACATGTACAAACAGGTTAATTCACCTCTGGTCCATGCTTCCAATAACAATGAAAAGTCAGTACAAAGCATTAACCCATTATGACATAACATTATCTTGGTTTTCCTTGCTTGCTCAAAATAAGAGCAAGTATTCTTGATTGGGAAGAGAAGTGGGGCAGAAAGATGATAAAAGAATCTTAGGGAGTACTGAGGATCATCACTACCACTGGACGCCAGAGCTGAATCCATGGAAGGTACTGCTTAACTCCAGAGAGGCCCTATCTGCCTTGCCTGCAGCATCTCCAGCAGGAAGCTCTCAGTGTATGATCCACCTCCGCAGCCCCCTGGGAAAGCTGTATCATGAACATTTGGGATCATTTCATATTTCATAAATGGGCTTAACTCACACTCATGAGGTCAACTGGAAGGCCTACTGGATTTAATTATGCTAGAAAGGGAGTCAACCAGAAACATCACGCATGAAGCAGCAGAGAGGCAGCTGGGAGAAAGTGAGCAAGCAGAAGGGAGATTTGATGTGATATGAATCATCCCACTAGGATGAGGGGCCGAACCATGCAGCACCCCATGGGGGGAAAAAAAACAAAAAAACAACCAGCAGTCCCTGAGCCAGACAGAATCCAAAGGAGATTCTCATCCCGATCTATTTCCAGGAAGGCTTTAGGAAGCTGGTTGAGTTTATGTCACATTGGTGAGTGCAAATTAAGCCGTGTAACATGCTACACACTGTTGTGTCCGGATCCTTAAAAAAAAGTGATAAAGCTATCGAAGGTGTTAATACATGCAAACTCTTTCTTCCCATATTAGTTAGTTCTAAGTTCTGAGTCTAGGGTATGAAGTCTACAGATTTGTATAACTTGACTCGGGGCTAACTTTGATGGAACGAAGAACAAGAATACATGTGAAATCATGGAGGAGAGACACTGACAGAAAGTCACAGAGGTGAAAGAAGAATGAGGAACTGGTGAGCACAGACTTCCTATAGTGACATGGATTCATGGAACAACAGAAGGAACACATTGACTAAACCAACACAGGCCAGTAAGATAGGTCAGGGCCAGGCTCCTAGGAATTGCTGTGGCAGAGGCTGCTCAATTTCTTCCAAATCATTTCTCTTTTTCTTCCCTAATAATACACTTTTTAGCTGAGCATATTGCTACTCATGAAAAAGATAGGATTTTCCAGCCTTCTTTGCAATAAGTGTGGCCACGGAACTAACTTCTTGCCAATGGGATATAAATGTGTGTGTCATATGGCAGCCCCCTGTAATCTCCCTTAGGAGACAGATGGCATGCTCTCTTGGCCTCTTCTTTATCGTCCCTTTCTCCACCTGCTGCCTTAAATATAGATGGCACCATCTTGGGCCATGATGATAAGGGCCACATTCCAGAGATGGTAGAGTGATGAGCTCCATGGAGACTTAATTTGCAAGAATGTTGTAGAGCAGAATTGTCACATCAGTCCTGGAAGGCTTATCTCCAAACCTTGTGTTCCATCTCTGAGAGAGACAGCCAACACCCTGGAATGAATGGCTGTCTATTTGGGACCAGGTTTAGCTGCAAGTGACAAAAACAACTAAAATAACTATCATTTAAATGAGATAGAAGTCTTTTTGTTTTTCTCATATAAACAAAGATCCACCTCCTCTGTTTAAAATCTTCTCTCATCTCTAGGACTAAAGACTATTACCAGGTAACAGTTAATCCTCTCTTCTCAGAAGTAAATTATTCAATTGGGCCACCTCTCTTTGAATGTAGGCCTTCTTTTCCCACCATGTCTCTTCATTGTCCTCTTGATATCTGCCCTTCCATTCTTCCCTTTATTCCTTTTGAGTTTGGGAGAAAATCCAGTTAGGGGCTAAAAATGCCTTAAGTCAAAGCAAAGCTCCAGGAAGTCTGCAGAATCAGCCATATGACTTGAATGTTGGGCCAGCAAGCCAGCAGAAGGGCAGATTGGCTTAAAACCAACTCAACGTCCAGCTCCCTGAACATGACCCTCGAGGCAGTGCAGCCCCAAGAAGAGAGAGAGAGGAAGTGGGCTTCCAGTACGGGAAAGCCTACACACTTGAGTGGTTCTGCAGGCCCAAGGCCAAGATGCACAACACCCCCCAGCTGCCTCCCAACCCCGATCATTTGGGATTGCCTCACCCCTGCGCTTTTTCATTACCTGACCTAAGGACCTCCTGAGGCAAATAAAGTTCTCCATGTAGGGTGAAGTTAGTGAAGTGAAAATAATAAACTTTCATGAGCGTGTTTCAATTTTCACTTGTGTTTATGGCCAAAGGTGTTTTTTATTTTAATAATCGCTGCTGGAACAAGGGCAAGCCACATGCTGCTAACTTGTTAAAGAGAAGAGGAAGGAGGAGAGAGAAAGAGAGAGTGAATGAGAGTGAGAGTCTGTTAAGCTGTAAATTTCCCAACAGCCTGCTCTAATCCTTCCAGTTTTGAATCCCACCCTTAAAACCTTAATGACAGAGAAAGGGATAAAATATTATCTGGACCATGTTCTGTTGACAGTTTGTCCTGGGCTCATTTTAGCCATGATAATTCAGTGATTTTTGCGTGTGTGTGTATGTGTGTGTGTGTGTGTGTGTGTGTGTTTTAAGGGAGAGACATCAGCATTCTGTGGTACCATTTCATAATGTAGAGTGTGTAAAAGGGAAGGAATTTGGAAGAATCAGGCTCCTTCCAGTTGGACATCAACTTGACCGTTGTTTTCAGCTCACTTTATCTGGCAGAGTTTCTGTTTGCTTTTAAATGTCAGAAAAGGTTAAGAAACCTTTGAAATCTGCAAAAGATTTTCTAGACGTATGAAGAGGATGTCCACCCTATAAAAGCATAAATTAATCACCCCTCCCCACTTTTGAAATTGCCTTTTAAAGGGAATATATCTGAGGAATCAAATTAAAGACAAAAGAATTCAAATAAATGCTCATTTGTGGGTCTGAGTATTTGACTTCAGAATGAGAGGACCTGGAAGTATATAAATGTTATATTTCTCTCTGTCTTTATCATCCGTTCTAACTCACATTTTCCCAAATCATGAAGATTCAAGAGAAAATACTGTGGCTCAGAGAGCATTAACATATCCCCTGGCCCTACCTCTAAAGCTGGCTGCAGTAGTGAGGGACTTAAGGCCCCCAAGTGACTAATGAGCCCTCTGTATGTCTAGAAGGTGCTTTTTTTTTTTTTTTTCCACTATCACTGGTGTCTAGTACAAATGCATGGGGTGAATGAGCAGATACAAGCTCTCCAAGTCTCAGTAGACTTTCCTATACAGTATGTGCCAGTCTGCAGACCACCACCAGAGTGTACAGAAAATATACCTCTCTGAGGTCAGGGGGAAGCGTTAATAACTAACTTTATAGTTTAAGATGCTACTCTGATGTACTTAAGTTCAATACTTTCAAGAACCTATCACCTTCCAAAGGCAGAGGCTAAGTCTGGGTGCTCACAGAGGACAAAAGCCTGTGGGCTCTCAGGCCACCTGTTCACCTGAGTGCCCACGGAGACATTCTTTGAGCATCTGGTTATCAGTGGCTATCAATCCAAGCAGATTGCTGCTGAATTGTCCTTTGCTCCTGTCACCTGCCTGTTTAGGCCCAGGGGCTTTTCTTACTGCATTTGCAGATACAGGTTCCATTATGTTGTTCTGTGCCCTGCAAAGGCATGGAAATCTCAGTAAGGAACCATATGCTGAGACTCACAGCACAGATATTTCCTGCCTGGGATTCTGTATAAGAAGCAGGGCCTCTCTTTCCATGACCTACGAAAAGTATGATCTTACCACTTTCCCTTTCATTATCTTCCCCACTTCTGCCTGAGGGAACATTTTCTAGGATGGATCTTTCCAGGCATTTTTTTTCTGCGTTTTGAGTTCTCCCCATCTCCCTAAGGTTGTGGGCTTTAAAGACAAAAGCTACAAATAGCCTTTTATTTCTATTCTCTAGCACTATCTTAGCCCTTCTTTGCCCTGAGAACATAACACTGAATTGAAAAGTGTGTGTGTGTATATGTGCCCATGCAGCTACACACATGTGTACTCAGGCACATACAGGGGCTAGGGAGTGGATGTAGTAAAGTATTGGAGGGGAGAAAGTCAGTTTATATCTTTAAACTCTTCTTCTATGTTTATAAATACACAAAAGTGGGGTGAGGAGCTTTTGATACTCCCAGCATTGAAATACCGACTGTGGAACCTTGTCATTTTTAGTTCTTAGAAAGTTATTAGATAATTAATCTAAGCAGCGTATATGGTTTATTTCCCTGAAATTGCTTCTGCTTAATCTCTGTGTTCAATAAACTGGAGTAGAAATAGAGTTGAAAGGGCTCTGATTTTCTCATGCAAGCCTTGGAGGACAGGACTGAAGAGACTTACCCTGAAGTAACCATAGAAGGACAGCCCACAAGGACTTTCCAGCCCTCTGTTCCAGGGGTCAGGCCACATCATTGCGCAAGCAGTTGAAGGTAGTGTTTACAGGCTGGGTGGTCAATATCAACAGCAAAGGGAGGAGGGCATGATGTGCTGTGACACTAAGGAATCACTAGTTTTCTAAGGAGCAAGTCCCACCCCAAAGAAATAGAGCTAATCTCGCAACTTGGCACCTAGAAGGGGAAAGGCACAAGTCAGAGTAGCCTCACAAAGCAATGAGGTGCCAATTTCCACCTCATCCTTAAGTCATAATTCTCTAGGCCTCAGATCACTCAAGCTAACCACTCCTGCCAGCCGAGGCTTTCTCCCATCCTATTCATTACAGCACAACCCAGAACTCTTACCATAACATGCAGAACAACAGGCCAAACCATGAGGTGAGGGCTGCAGCCAGGTAAAATGTATTTTATATCCATAGGGAGAGCAAGCCTTTATAAAATATTTAGGCATCTTAAATCTCAATGTCTCCAGCTCAGTCGTCCTACTTCTGGAGTCCTTTCCCTACTCACTTTCCTGGCATCCTCCTCCTAATAAATTCAGAACATTTCTGCTGTCATTTCTTCCAGAGGATAATTGTAGATAGGAAGAAGTTAAACGTGGGGGTCTTCAGACCTGTGTTGGAGCCCAGCCCCTAACAATAGCTGGATAATTCTGAGCTTAGTAATCAGCATATGGGAGACCTCCACTAAGTGTCTGTCAAGCTGAATCCATCCACAATCTCAGGAAGATGCTATCAGTAATTTGCACCTTCAGCACATATTTGTTCTAAAGCATGGCTACCAACTTTTTCTGTGTGCATATTATTTTTAAAAACCAAGAAATTTTATAAACCACTGTCTTATGATTAATATCTATTAATAGAATACATCAGAACCCAAAGCTATATAAATTCAGCACCCTCTGAAATATGACTCATTTTTTAATCAGAATATCTACTGTGTTTAAAAAATCATAGTACATATATGTGCATAGTATATTATCTATTAAATCTATTATAATACTTTGTTTAAAATGCAAATTTCTGAGGCCCAACCCTAGAATCTCTGATCCAGTGGATTTGGAAGTAGAGTCCCATAATCAACATTTTACCCACTGGTGTGTGTGAGTGTTCTTGTTCTTGTTTTTGTTTGAGATGGAGTCTCACTCTGTCACCCAGGGTAGAGTGCAGTTGTTCAATCTCGGCTCACTGCACCCTTCACCTCCTGGGTTAAAGTGATTCTCCTACCTCAGCCTCCTGAGTAGCAGGGATTACAGGAGCCCACCAGCATGCCCAGCTAATTTTTGTATTTTTAGTAGAGACAGGGTTTCACGATGTTGGCCAGGCTGGTCTTGAACTCCTGACATAAGGTGATCCTCCTGCGTTGACCTCCCAAAGTGCTAGGATTATACGTGTGAGCCACCACACCCGGCCTGGTGTGTTTTTTATAATAGTGGTAAAAATAAAAAACACTGTCCCGAGGGGGCTTACTTGAATTAGACGTCTATTTACTATGGCAGCTTTCATAAATTAAGTAAATAGGGCTTTAGTTTTTAGGCCATTAATACTTTGTATTAGCTTTTCTCATCATCTGTCCTTAATGTTTTGTGAGGTACATGAAGGTAACTATCATGAAGATTCGTGGGAAATACTGGTTCAATGGCTAGGTCATCAGATTGCAGAGGTGATAAAGATGGAATTTAGTACCTTGTGAGTATCTATTAAAGAACACTTTTTCCAATTTTCTTTGTCTTTCACTGTATAGGCTTAAAGCCTGCAAGTGTCATTTCTAGCCCTGCAAAGAGAAATGAAGATTGTGTTACTTGTCATTGGCTCCACACCAGTTTTACAAACTCAGTTTTGGCCAGAGTTATTCCTTAGTTGTGTGTCTTCCAAATCACACAATCCAGAGATCCATAATTGAACAACTCATGTAGTGCTAGAAGTTTAGCTCCCCTTCTCCAATAAACATGGGGATGACCATAGCATCACTGTTGCTGGTCTGGGCATGGCCTAAGGCTTGTCCATTTGGGAGTCCAATTAGAGAATATGGATGGTTTCAGAATCCATTTTGTCTAAAAAGAAAGGAACTTGCCCCTTTCAATAATGCTGTGGAATTTCCAACCTGATTATTAAGAGCTCTGATGAGTCAAACTTAGGCTGGGTTTCTGGCTTCGCATAACTCCCACATTCTTTGAGTTTTGGATTTCTCCAGAATCCATCACATCTAAGACCCACAATGACTTCAGTTCCTATATTATATTAGAGATCTGAGGAGCATAGCAAGAGTCTGCTTCCCTAGCCCTAGTTGCCATTTAATTCAGAGAACAGAACTCTTAATTTATATTTCCCTTGACAAACAATGGCTTGACTTACAAAGAAAAGGCGTCTCAGGAACTTGGACAAACTTGAGAGGAGAATTAAATTAGAGGTTAAATTAAATTCAGCCTCCCCACTTCAGCCAGGTTCTGCCATCTCTAGTTACTATAAACAATTGGGATTCTGAAAGTGTTGAAAAAAATACATTGACAATCTGCCCCAAAGGAGAAAGGAATTATAAGACCATTTTGAGCCTCTATGCTTCTCAGCAGTAATATGGTTATACAGGACAAATTTAGCCCAGAGAAAGACACCTAGCTACTGTTCCACTAAACCCTTGGAAAGGGGAGTAAATGGTCCCAACATTTGTCATTTGTCGGCAAAGTCTTCTTCTAAGACATGCATGGAATCCATAAAATAATAGGCAACGTCTCCTGGCTCTCTCTCTCTCTCCCTCACTCCCCACCACCTCATGCCCCACAAAAGGAAAGGGTAGATTTTCATCCTACTTTGCAAACATTTGGGGAGTATCAACCTTGTGCTAGGATTTCTATAGGCCAAAATGTTGAAGATAAGGGCCACAGAACATGTGTAACATAAGATATGCCATGCAGAGATAGAAATTCAAGCATCATTTTGTGTTGTCCTATGCTTCCTATGAACAAGAAAATTACTTTTTTTTTTTTCAAAATATACAAACCAGAGAAGGGGCACTGATTAGCTTTGCCTTGGCTTCAGTGGTTGAGGTATAGTTCTGTAATGCTGTCTTCCTTTCTGCAAAACTGTGGCAGCCATCATCTATCCTAATTTTCCAACTTGAGGAAACCTACTTCCACCTTGAGAAAGACTCCTATACAGAAACATTTAGGGACTCGTAAAGGCAAACTGAGCAAAGACAAGATGTGTGCTTTTCTCACTGTGGCTTTGGTCAAGTCTGTTCCTCTCCTGTGGCCATGGTTTCCCCATATGTATGAGACAGCCAGACTAGACCTCCAAGGTTCCTTTGAACTGAAACAGTCTACTGGTCTGTAGGACTCTGCCTCCCCTTCACCTCCACCTCCCCACATACACACACAACTCCCTTCTCTGCCTTGTGGTAAAACCCTGGCTCCCTCCTTTTTATTCTTGGCTTCTATACCCAGGGCCCCATACTGTCAGAGGAAAAGGAGTAGAATAGATATTCCATACTAAACAATTAGAGTCTGGCTGTTATTTGTGTTACTGCCTCCAGGTTGGGGGTGGGATAGTATTTCCATTTTAGTAAGACCCTATGGGACTTCAGCATCAGTACAGTTGATAGAAAAAAGAAAGAGGAAAGGAAATAACAGACTTTCCAAAGATCTTTACTGGCCACTCAAGTCTCAATGTGCCATTTTTATGAATAACATGGTCCTAGAAAAGTCTATCTCACAGAAGAGGAGGGAGCCATATTTCAGAACCATTAGGAGAGAGTGAAAGGAAACAAAGGCTTTTGGGAATTTCAGCAAGAGGAAGGATTAAAGCAAAAAGGTTGCTGTTTAGGATATGCAGGGAGAAAAAGACCTGAGCTGATCAGGGATAGTGAGTCCGTATGCAAAGGCTGCTAGCCTGGAAGACATGGCTAAATGACCATAGCTTCCCATGCAGTCTCAAATTGCCTCTCAATGCAGCCTCCAGGAGCTGCCACCATTGATCTATTGTTAGGGGAGGCTGAGCTTCCTGGACATCCATTAGGTTATACTGAAATAGGCAATTGCAGACCTGACAGATAGGAGTTAGAAAAGAGCAGGGGAGCTCCTCTGACATTTTCAGGGTGATGGCATGAGCAGCTAACCTGATGCCTAATGAGCAGGGCCACATCGGAGATCGAAATGCTTGAACCATGGTTGACCTCAAATTCTAAGGGGTCATGGCAATATACTGTTCTCTCTGCTACTGAAAGTAGAAGCCACCTCTACAGCCCATCAAGTTCCCTGTCCAGTCTCTCCTTGAGAACTTCCAGGAGCAGGGAGCTCACTACTTTTTGAGTCTGCTTCATTGCCAGGCAGCTCTATTAGGAAGTTTTTCCTTGAGTTGAGGAAATAACTTACCTGTCTGTAATATGCACCCACAGAGTCTAATTCAGTCTTCTGAGACCACACAGTGGGAAAGAAATAACTAGGGAATTGATTAAAATCCTGTTGTCGAATAGAAGAGCTGAGAGGGATACCCAATTTACTAACTAGCCTGCAGCTATTCAGCTCCTGTGGAAGTCCAATAAGGTAAGTCCCAACACCTAGGGCAGGCTTTGCACATGGAAAAGTGGCCAGAAATGTGGGAATTACAGGACCAGAGAACCTGAGCATGATCAGAAGTTCTCAACATCCAGGGATATAAAGAGTGGAAAAAATAAGTTATCGCTAGGGTCACTCTTATTATTTATGTATAATTTGTTCTCAATATCTTCTCAACGCCTGCAACAGGGCTTGGCATATGTGAGATGCTCAATAAATACATGTGGAAAGAAGGAATCTCTAACCAGAACCTTGTTAATGGCTCTAAGTTTTCATCATCAGATCATTTATGCAAACAACATTTAATAACCACTGCATGTGTGTTAGGCACTGGAGAGTTTAGAGATAAATGTGACATGAGCTCAGAACTGAAAATCTGATGGGGGAGGAAAAATATTTACCCAAGTAGCCATAAGTGCACTAAGAAAGGGTCAAGATAAGATATGGTGAGCCCCCTAAACACAGGGACATATTGTAAAGAGAGTTAACAAAAAGCCTTGATGTAAAAACTCTTCAACTAGTGTCACTCTGTTAAACTTGAAGCTCAATATTCCCTCTTCAATTGACAAGAACACAGACTAATGACTCAAACTAAAATTCTAAGATGTGAATTTCCCGATGGAGCTGGAGGGAGAAAGTTTCCCATGGAGGGTCCTTGTTTCTGGCTCTCATTTTGCTTCCTGGCAAGACCTCAATTGGCACTCCTCCGAACGACCCACTATACTGTAAACTTCTCCCTGGCAGCTCACCTTCTCCCTGGACTTGCAACTGCGAATCGCATACCTGGCTGCAGCCAAGATAATTTCAGGAAATGGTACTTTGGAAACTTGTCTTTAAAATGAAAACAGATAAAGCAGCTGGCAGTGGAGCCAAGGAAAACTCTACTTTTTCTGAAAAGCAAGCAGCTTATTGGCACCAGAAACCTACCTGCCCAACGCCATCACTACCACATCCTCTAATAAATGCACCAGCATACACAGGATACACAAACGTTCCTCAGCAGGGCTGCAGAACACACCCTTAAAACCTGAGGAACTTTTTCCCACCGCCCTTTGGAGGACCCTACAGCCCCTGGAGCCCTTGGAGGCTCAAACCCACAGGTCTGCATTGTATACTTCCTTCTAGAGAAACCCTGATGGCTTCTTCCTCCACACTGGAGACAATGTAAAGCAAATTGAGTGAAATTTTTGTAGGCATTTCTAAGTTAGATGAACCTTCTAGCAATTTTCACTTATAAGCAATGACGGTTTTGTTCCCAATTTAGTAAAAGGAAAAATAAAAGATGCGAGTTGGGACCATTTCTGCTATGAGGGTGGCATTAGTAAGCTGACCTTCACTCTGTGGGAGGCAGCTGAACCCTGCTGAGAAATGTCATTTAAACAATATTCCCTTGCACAGTTGTAACACTTTCCAACTTACAAAATGTTTTCACTTGCCTGCTTTCATGAGAGCCTCACAGCAAAGTTGTGTCATTGCCAGGATTATGGTCATCAGTGCATGCAGATGAGGAAACTGAGGCTGACAGACAATAAGCAGTTTGCTCCAGTACATGCAGAAAGGAAATGACAAATCCAGGACTGGAGCACAGACCTCCCCTGCTGCATTCAGCCTGCTTCTTCAGGGGCTCGTGGCTGCTTCTAATCTGAACATCAGATCATTCAACAAATCTGAAATTCCCCATAAATAAAAGCTAATAGAACGTCTATCTTTCTATAAATCATGATAGTTCTTGGTTCTTGGGATCAATTTCATGAAGCTATAGCAAAATTGTCAGCATTTTAAGTTTTTAGAACTTAATCCTCTTCCCTATAGAATGGACTTGGGAGCCAGACTCAGGGAATTATTTGGGTTCATAGAGTAAGGCTCGACTCTGGGGCTCTAGGAAATCAGTGTAACTGGTGGTAACCTGAAAGGTATTGAGTGTCCCTCCAGGAAAAATATTAGTTATTAAAATGGTGACTTATCTGTTTGTTGTCAGATTCATTGCCAAGCCTTGCTCTGCCCTGTTCTGCATCACAGGGGCTGACCTCCTCCTGGTACATTTCCCAAGCTCCTGTTCCATCTGGCTCCTGATTAAGTTTGGCCAATGGGAAGCCTCAGAAGAACATTAGAGGAAGGAAAAAGCCAAGGTATTTCCCCTGTTTCATCTGTTTATTAGAGACATTGCAGCAGCAGTCTGGTCTCTTCTGGGGTTCCACTTCCACCAGGAAGCCTCTCCCTTTGCAGTCCCAGTTCCTAAACTCTGCTAACATCACTTCCCATCTCAGTCACTTTAGCCCTAGCTAGAAATATCTTCCTGATAGTCTAAGGCTTGCCTCACCCATTTGCCTGTTTTGCTCTGTCAATACCTTTGGAGCAAGTTTCTTATATTAAGGTTCATCTCTTGACCTGCCTGGCGTAGATTCTGTTTTCCTGCCTGAAACTTAAACAATACAGCTACCATTTTATATGCACCTTTCTTAGTTTCTGCTACTCTGTTTAACAATGTTTGATGTTAAAGAATCTTTTAGTTCAACCAACTTCCTAAACAAGGAAGAGCTTGGACAGTGGTGTACTGGTAACTGATATTCTCCAAGAAAGAAAAACTTTGATTTATAGCATTTGCCAATTTCCATGGTGCAACTACTCCCATCACGGCTGATTTCAAGCTACCAGCATAATGTCACTGAATATGGATTTGGAAAGAGACACACAATAAACTTGAGCTGCTGCAGCCGCCTCATGGGATATCTGAGCAAGGACAACTGTATACCCTGAGGCAGCTGAACAGAGAAGGGTTTTGAGCACAGTGCTGAGTTGCTCTAAATAAATTACAAAAGTTTTTGAGGCTTCAGAGAGTAATGAGAGGCCCAGAAGAAAGAGGAAGCTGCAGAGAGCCAAAAAGGAAAACAAGGGAAAAAAATGTCAAATAGGGATTTGGGGAGTGAAGTGTTAAGAGCTGTGAGCTGTAGCTTCCCCCTAGAGAACTATAGAATCAACTATAGAATCAACTATAGATCTCCTTATCATTAACGCATTGAAAAGCTGAAATTATTTGGGAGGGTGAATTGAAGAGCCAAGGGAACTGCCAAAGAAAAACAGAACCACAAGTGGGTTACAATGGATTGTAGAGTGGCATCGTCAGAAGGGGCCTCAGAGATCCTATATTCAAACAGTGTTATTTAACAGATGAGGAAACTGAGCCTCAGAAAGGCCAAGACCATCCTGGCACATAATGGCAGAACCCCAGTCTAGAATGGGTTTCCTGACAAGGGCATTCATTCATTCAATAAATATTGCTTGGTGCTAGACATCTATTGTGAGCACCACAGACATGGTCTTTATCTTCAAGGACTTTACCATCCACTGGAAGAAAGAAAGATTAAATAGCTTATCATAGTATGTAACTATTTTTTCATGTGATGAGTACTATGAAGAAAAAACAGAAGGCACTTTAATAGATCTTACACAAAGACCTAATTTAGACCAAGGGATACAGAAAAGCATCTCTGGGGAATTCTGACCCTGAACTGAGAAAGGAATAAAGAACTTGAATCTATCAGGTAAAGATGAGGGGAAAGAGGGCTCCAGGTAAAGGGACTTCAGACACAGTGGCTCTGCTTCAGGGTTTGGTCCCAAACAAATGCCTCTTATGTAGTATATCTTCTCTTCCATCACTACACACTCTGAAATTTGTTATATCCTCTAAGCCCTGAGTTATAAGCAAGATGATTAAACTTTGTCATAAGGTAGTATCTTGAATTTAGGTGCAAATATAAGTGTGTGACTAGCTGTTATCCATATACTTTGGAATGAAAACTGGTGGGTGCCTTGGGCCTGGGCAGTGCTCAACTCCTGTCAATAGGAGCCAGCAATGCGCCCTGTAGATCCCAGGCCAAAGTGAAGCCCTTGCTTCTCTCTGTGGGCAAAACTGAGATAAAGGAACACATTCCCCAGGCCATGTCATTGTAATTTTACCTGCCAAAACTCATTGCTGATGTCCCCGTGCCTTCCCTAACCGGTGGAGGTGGACAGCATACCCTGGGGAACCTAAAAATTCCTGAGCTATGGCCCATTACCCTCTCCACCTGTGGGGTTGAGTCTGAGCCATTTCTTTCCCCCAGGCTTCAGAATCCCTTCTCCCAGCTACATTCCTCCCATCTTGATCTACAGAGGCTGGGAAGAGACATGAAAGCTTGCTTTTGCTCTCACGTCAAGTAAGTCCATCAATTATGCTTTCTAATGTTTAATTCCATTATTTTATCATCAAATAACTGAAGCCAGGTTTATCTTCAATTTTTTATGACCTCTCCAGCCCTTAACTTTAGACAAAGCAAACACTACTAAAAACACCCCGAATGGACTTGCTACAAAAATTTCGGTAAATTTTATTTTCCTCATCTCTAAATTAGATGCATAAAGCCAACCTTTGCAGAGAAGTGACTGTAAGGAAGAACAAATAACTTACTTGTCAAATTTCTGGAGGTCTTCCTGTAGCACCATCTGGAGAGCCCAGTGCTATAATTCCATGGATATGATTGTGAGGTCTTTTGTGAGGAATGTCTTTTTTCAGGCAGCTAGAATTCCAGCCCACTAATATTTCATGGACTTGGCATGTTGACATTCCTCAGACTCAGTTTCTTTCCTTTGCAAAATAAGATAAATAATATGGTCTAGTCAACTGGCACCATAAGAATAGTTCTCAAAATAATTTTGTGCACTTTAGAAGGAAAGATATCAGTAACATTCAAGTTTTTTGGCATTGTTTTTTTCATATTGAATCACTCCAAGGTAAGGGGTTTAAAAAATCTGAGTGGGGAAATCAGCAAAGATATCCACACAAATCAGTATGTTTCTTTTTGGCATATGGCATTACTATGCATTTTGATGTTAAGGATAAGCAATTTTCATCAGTATTTTTTAAATGTGCTGAGTCTTTTCTCTCAGGCTCCTGGATTCAAGGGGCTGAATAGATGGGAATTCCTGCTGTCTCTGGAGAAGAGCTTACTTCCTTTCCCAGGCTTCCCAACCCCACCCAGGATCACTTGTCATTGAGATTAACCTTTGTGGAGAGGCACCCAGGAGCGCAGCTCTCTGGGAGTGTGACAACTTTTTCAGGATATCAGGAAGTGGAGAGTGTGTGTGACCCAGGAGGGACACACATCCATGTTACAGAAGAAGGCTGAGGCTGCAAAACATGCCCCAGAAAGGAAGCGGATGATACACCTTTGCTACCTTGCTGTTCTGAAACAGAAAGACATCCATTTGTCCTTCTGGGCATTCAACATTCCACTCACAAACTCCCCTCCTGGAGTCTCTCTCTGGTTCAGTGAATCGTATGTTCCAGAAACCAGCCCTTCCCCCACCTCAACCCAGAGGACTTACTATTTCTGATGTGAAAGGTATTGATTCATGAGTTCTTGATGGCTGATGGCTCCCTGCTAACGCCCTTCCCCCTAGTGCGTTTATTAAACATCCTCCCCACTAGTGCATTTGGCAGGTCCCAGAATTCTGCTTTCTTGTGTTCCCTTCCATTTTCTTCATTGTAAGCCCCTCCTCCGTCAAATAAACCCTAACCTGGGTTTAAGACCTTCTTGGAAGATGATTCTATACCCTCCCTTTCCAGACCTCCGCAACCCTCACTCTCATTCAAATGAGAGAATCACTAAAGGGCTCCTTGTCCTTGCCCCCCAGCAGACCCTCATAAATCCACAGTGAGTTTTTTTTTTAATTAAAGCATCCAAATAATTAATGATCCACTCCATTTGTGCCATTGAAAACCAAAATGTCACACGGTTGAAAAGACCCAACCAAATAATTCAGTGTACCCTATAAAGCTTTAAAAAAGCAGAGCCCAAGAGGCCTGCATGACTGGTTTCTGTGCTGTCTGAAAAGCTTGGTTGGGTTTTGGGCACTTGATTGGATTCCAGGAATAATGTGCCCTGAGCACAAAGGGCTCTTTTGATGTGTCTGTGCCATAGCTCCTCCCCTTTTCCTCCTCACTTTACCTGGGATACACATTCTCCTTGTCTCCCAAGTTGGAAAAAATAACCCATGGAAGAGAGAAAAAAACAGCAGAGGGAAAATCTAGGGTGGAAGTGGGGAAAAATTCTGCAGTTCTTTGTCTGAGTTTGGTTACTAAAGTCTAGTTATTCCAGAAGGAATAGAAGTGACGTTTATACAATATCTGTGACCAGACAATGGGAAACCGTAATGATAAGATGTCTCTTGTTTGAATGTGGTCCCTTGAGCTAAAGGTAATGAGTGAGTCTTCGAGCAAGGACTTGCCACTTTCAAACAGTCAGAGGTATGGCAGGTTACTAACCCTAGAAATCAACATGAATTTAGATGCCTAATCCAGCCAGAGAATCTTATAGATAGTGAATCCAGCCTGTTGGTTTCCTATGGGTACCAGAATATTCAGGAAAGATGGAAAGAAAGAAGACAGAACTTCCATTGCTAGAATGTCCTTAAAAAGTGGAAGAGCAAACTAGAGGCCATGACTGTATAAGCAATGGCCCTAAGAGATAAGGACTGGGGGTCTAGCCCCAGCATCCAGATGTACAGATTGGCAGCAAACTGCAGTAAGCTGGTGCTAATACAGGGCTATTTTTGTCTGTCTGGGCTAACTTGAAGAGGACATTTTATCCTTCTAGCCTCATTCTCCTTATCTACATAAAGATGGACTTCTACTGCACCACCATCAGCTCTGAGATTCTATTTCAGAAATCTATTGCTGCCCCAAAATTTGATGGCTAACAACAAGAATCTACTTATTTAGGTCTTTTTGGTTTTATCTCAACAGTGTTTTATGGATATCTGTGTAGAGATTCGTACATATATAGATTCATTGGTAGATTTATCCCAACTATATGTTTTTGATATTACTGTAAATGGTATGCTTTTTAAATTTTATTTTTAAATTATTTGTTAAATATATTTATTTACATATGTATATAGAAATATTGATTTATATATACCAGCAACAAACCATCAGCTCTGAGATTCTGTTTCAGAACTCTATTGCTGCCCCCAAATTTAATTGATTTTTATAGATTGAATTTGTATCTAGTAACTTCACCAACTCACTTACTAATAATATTTTATAGATTCTCAGTCTGTCTTCTCACCATCAACTCTCAGCTGGTGAGATCACAAGGAAGATGCTTGATATATCTTTTAGGTTTCTTAGGTTGTAAGCAACAGAAGTGACTCTGACTAGCTTAGATATAAAGTAGAATCTATTTTAAGGCTATGGGATAGTTCTGTGAATCACAGAAAAAAAAATGAACTGTTAGACCTCAGAAAATGAGATGGCCTAGGATAGCATTCAAGGCACAAATCAACTATCTCTATCAGGACGATCTCTGGACTTACCCCTGTGTAACTTCTCTTAAGATTCAAATTCCTCAGAGAGCAGGTCTTGTTGGCCCTATTTATCTCCGGCCCTTGGCCACATTGCCAGTCGATTGAGAGGCCCACCAAAACTGCATGCAATGCCAGAAGAGTGCTACCCCAAAGGAAATTCAAGGTACTGTTATGCAAAGAGAGAATTCATGCTGCAGGCATAAAACAACACATGACCGCCGTGTACGATATCTAATTAGAACTTTCTGCTCCTCACTCATCAAGTGTACAGACTAGCACTTAAAGTTTCGGTGATAATAGTGGTGATGGAAAAGATTACAATCTCAGACAGCCCTATCTTCCTATCTAGCCATCAAAAGCACTTGGGTTCACTGTCAATGATCCATGTTATTCATTTATACATGAAAGTAGATCCTTCGCCTAGCTTGGCCTGTCTGGGCTTCAATCTACCTCCCTCTTTCCCATTAATATGTTTTGCACTGTTGAAATAGGCTTGATTAGTAATCAAATACATCTGTGTTCTATCTTGCTTTCTTGCCTCTATCTTCTGTCTCTTTTTAAGGGTGGTGGTGTGTTTACTTTGCTGCAGTTACTTTGGAATCAGAGACCTAGTATTTATCCTGATACAATCAGTAACGACATTGAATTCTCTCTGCTTGTTGAACTTTTTATACACTATGTGGGCTTGAGCACACATAGTGCATAAAAGATGTTTGTGGGTTTCCTAGGTGTTTTTAATCCATCAGAAAATGGATTGGGGTAATCATGATCGATTTTCCTAAGTAGGGAATTATAGTGAAAAAAAGTGAGGTTAAAAGGCTCTTATCTTCGCCATCACTCATCCCCACCTTTACTTATTGCCTTCTCTGGTTTTCATTAGCATGCTGATGACCAAAGCTATAGACATTTTCATCCATACTCTGACTGCTGCCCTGATTTCAGTTCCAAGTTATGAAACCTAACCTAAACCTTAGAGGGGAAACTACAAACTGTAACTTTAAATTTCAGTTTACAGAGTCCCCCAGGATGATTCCAGGAATTGAGTTGGGAGGGGTCCTGGGAATCAGAAACCAAACTACCATCTCCTTCCTCCTCTGAAAGGACCTGAGGACATTTGAAACAAAACTCATAAAAGACCATTTTCACAACATCCCAGCTGAGAAAAATTGTAAGAGAACATCTCACTCAACCTCCTCCCTGCAATTGCTCCTAACTAATTCCAGATAGAAGGAGGTGTCTCTTAGTCTTCAAGATCACTTGAAGGGCATTTCACAATTCCCCATGGTCACCTGTTTCAAAATATAAGAACTGAATGCCAGGAAAATATTCCTCATATTCAAATACCAATTCTTTCTTCAATTCAGACCATTTGGATAATTAAAGTATAACATTTCAGAACTGGAAGAGGCTTTAAATAGTCTAGAGGTTATGACTGGTAACCAAGGATTGAGACATATTTTACTAGGGCCACAGAAAGTTTAATTTTTGAATTTTTGTATTTGTTGCCAATGCTTAGATATTGAGATAGATCCTTTCAAAAAAAAAAATCCAGATAGCTGGGATCTTTAGAAAACATAAAAGATCTGGAAACACAGTGGTCCTCATTCCCATGGCAGCAATTGGAGTTGGGTGCTTCTCTTTGGATTGGGGTTGTATGGAGAAAATAAACTCTAGTTTATCATAGAACACACCAGATTTGCTTGCCTCATTTACCCTAAATGATTAACTCTTACCAGCATGTAGGCTTGTGATCTCTGATTTTTGTGGACATGAAAACTAAGAACCAGAAAAATGATCTAACTGAGGTGACCAGCTGTGCAGGTGTGACAAGAGCTAGAACCCAGGGCTCATGCCTCCTAGGCCAATGATCTTCCACTACAGAGCACTGCATTCAGGCTCTTACTATGCCAACCTGGGGCAACTGAAGAAGAAAATTAAATAGGGCAGGGAGTTGACATAATAAAAGTTAAAACCTACAATTTCCATATGCCCTGTGATCTTCTGTAATCCTTGGGTCAGCTCAGCAGTCAGGTGATAAAGATGTTCCCTGTGGAACCTTAAAGAAGACAATTGGTTCATGCCCAGTTTATTGTGAAGGAAAGGTTCAGTGGGAAGACTAGAAGATACAAGTCCATTTTTATGATGGGGTGTATGTGAGTGGTTTGTTTGAGGAGTAGTTCTCAGTACTTTAATCAAGAAGGTACTATGCCCATTTTCAACTCCAAGATGTAGTCTGAAGACAAAAGAAAGAAAGTCTTACAGAGAATATGAAGGGCACAGGGGGAATTTTGTCTATCAAAAAAATTTAAAAATAATGATTTCAATCGAAGTGTCTGTTTACAAAAGCTACTAAAATCAAAGGTCAATTTGGTAAAAATGAAAGTTTAATAGTATATTTCTCAGGAAATTATCCAAACTAGTTAATTATTCCAATGTAGACACAATATAAAACAGTCTTAGTCTCTGAAGAGGGAGTGATCAGTGAGCAGAGTACAAATTCTATGTTAATTCTCTCTTGCCACAAGAAAGAAAAAAAATAGGTTAAACATTTAGGCAACATTTACAGCCCCAAAGTACCTGATCACTTTGGTGAGTTCAGGCTCTGAATGGGCTACTTATCATGTGGTCCAAACAACTGAAGAATTAAGTACATCACTAACAACCACTAGTTGTTTCAGCCAAGTACAGAAACCTTTGAAATGGTTTCTGGCTGTGAATGTGGCTCAATACAGAAAAAAAGTGGCCAAAAGAGCCTTCCAGATTTCTTTCCTGTAGCCCTTCACCCATAACCAAGGAGGGCTGGAGAAATAGCACTTCTTTCTAAGAGCAGAGACATAATTTGAGTTTGAGATAGTCATGTTTAGTTGGAGTTTGAAGGAATTTAAATGGTTTATTATGACCAAGGAGACACTTGCAATTGGCATTCACGTGGACAGCAGATTTTGCTAGTTGGAAAATTTGTGAGAAAAGACTTAGCCAAGAGGTATTTCTCATGGCCAACTTATTCTTAATAAGCTTGATGGCATTTGAGGGTTATAACAAATTGATTAATATCCTTTCCCTCCCAGAGCTCACTAGCCAGGAGGGGCTGCCTTTACCACTTGACCATTTCCTCTTCTCTCCCAAAACTTCCTCCTTTAGAATACCAGAACTAAATTAAAAGAGCATCTGAAAGGGCCAATCCAGAATCTAGTGGTTTGAATAAAATCATGTATTGTAGACACCCTCCCTTTTGATATTGGTTAGATCCCAGAAAGGTTTTCTAGGTGGAGAATTTCTTTCCCCTAATGATGGTGAAGACTTTTCTAAAGAAAGAAGAGGAATCTCATATTAGAAAACACAACATAAAATGGGAACGACATTGCAGATCCATGGGGAAAATAATATATGTTGAGATAACTGGTTATTAATATGCAAAAAATATTCTAATTAGATCCCTACATCTAATTAATATGAAATTGTATTTAATGTTGATTAAATGCATAGATATGAAAGAAAACTTAAAACCTTTTAGAAGAAATCTTAGAATATCTTTAAAACCTTTGAGTAGAAAAGAATTTTTAATCTATGACAAACAAAACCATTTAAAAAGCAACAACTTTAAGGAGGCTCGACAAATTTACCTACATTAAAATAAATACAAAACTTATGTACAACAAAAGATACTATGAACAAGTGAAAAAGATAAGCAATATAGTAGCAGAGGAAATTTGCAAACATATAACCTATGAAGATTAGTATTTAGAATACATATAGGACTCCAAGAATTAACAAGAGGAAAACAACCATCAAAAGCTCTAATATGCATGTAACTGGAATTCCAGAAGGAAAAAAGAAAGATGTTAGGGCAAAAAAAATTTTTTTTGAAGAAATGATGATCAAAAATGTTTCCAAATTTGACAAAAGACATATTCAAGCAGCTCAGCAACCCCCAATCATAAATTTTATAAATTCAAAGAAAGCCCTGCCTAGAAACATTGGAATCAAACTGCTGGAGACTATGAATAAAGAACAAATCTTACAGCAGTTAAGAAAAATAATACATTACATACAGAAGAGCAAAGATTTAAATGACAGTGGATTCTCATCAGGAACCATGGAGGCGAGAAGACAGTGGAACAATATCTTTAAAGTGCTGAAAATAAATAAATAAATAAATAAATAAAACTATCAACCTGAAATTTTGTATCTAGCTAAAATATTCTCAGGAATGAAGATAAAATAAAAATATTTTCAGATAAAGAAAGTCTAAGAATTCATTGCTTGCAGACCTGTGCTACAAAAAATTGCTGAAGGAATTTCTTTAGACTGTAAGAACAAGGCACTAGAGTAAAACTTGCATCTTCAGGAAAGAATAAAGTATCAAAAATGGTAAATATCTGGTGTATAAGTCATGGTTCAACCAGAGGAGTATTTATACAGTCATGCACTGTATAATGATGTTTTGCTCAATGACAGACGCATACATGATGGTGCTCCCACAAAATTATGATGGAGCATATATAGAAATCTGATATATGGCACTTGATACTGGCATTGTAGATCAAGTAGAGGAAATTATGGTACTCAGTAATCATGCTAGGATATTTGGTTTTCCATATGGAAAACTACATGTACATTTTTATATATTATATATTTATATTTATATAAATATACATTTTTAATTATATTTATAATATAATTATTATATGTAGATATACCATCTAGGTATATATATAATATATACCATCTAGGTATATATATAATATATATCATCTAGGTTTGTGTAAGTATGCTTTATGATGTTTGTACAATTACAAAATCACCTAAGGATACGTTTGCCAAGACAATCCCCATCCTGAAACAGCAAATGACTGTATGTATGTATGTGTTAGAGATAGAAAAGTGTATATAGAGATGCATACACAGAAGGGCAGGGGAGTTGTGGGGAGAAGATTATTACAGAGAATTGGCTTATGCAATTATGGAGTCTGTCTAGGGCAAGTGGCCCAAAAGAGAAGATGAATAGACTGAACCCCACAGGTAGGAGTCTCTGGGCTCAGGGAAAGCCTAGATCCTCTTTTAAAGGTTTCACACAAGATAATATCCTTTTTGACTAATTTAAAGTCAAATAGTAATGATTGGGGGCTTTAATTGCATCTACAAAATTTCTTCACATCAGCACCTAAATCAATGTTTGACTGAATAACTGGAATGGTAGTTTAGCCTAGCCAAGTTTACATATCAAAAAGCTATTACATCTGAGTAAATATAAAACACTACTTTCTTTCCTTTTAAACTCTTTAAAATACCTATATTTGCTTACACTAAAGTGTTAATATTGGTGGAGTTTTTATGAGATATATGTAATATAAAATATGTTGACTATAGAATAAAGGGACCAATAGTGTTGTTGGGTTTACAC
Source organism: Pongo abelii (assembly GCF_028885655.2). Classification (NCBI taxonomy): domain Eukaryota; kingdom Metazoa; phylum Chordata; class Mammalia; order Primates; family Hominidae; genus Pongo; species Pongo abelii. The sequence goes on from NC_071996.2 coordinate 120,913,429, forward strand.
CAGTGGTAATATTAACTTTTAGTTGACAATGATAGGTGATAGATAGATAGAACCGTTAAGATATTTATAATAATCTATAGCTTTAAGCCAATATAAATTAAAATAGAATACTAAACATATTCAAATAATCCAAAATAAAGTAGGAAAAGGGGAACAGAGGAACAAAAAAGAAATAGTAATATAATAAGATAGTAGATCTAAATTTAACCATATCAGTAATTACATTAAATGTTAATGGTCTAAGCATTAAAAGGAAGATATTGTGAGAATAGATTTTAAAAAGCAAGACTCAAGCACGTTGCCAACAAGAGACACACTTTAAACACAAAGATACATGTAGTTTGAAAGTAAGTGGATAATGGTAAAGATACACCATGCAAACAGTAAGCTTAAGAAGACTAGAGTGACTATATTAATAACAAATTAAAAGAGTAGACTTCATGACAAAGAGCACAACCAGGAATAAAAATTTTAAAAAGGACAATTCACTGAGAAGACAGTAATTATAAATATGTTTGTATCTAATAGCAGAACCTGATACTCAATAGAATTAGAAAAAAAAAACTCTATAATCTTAGCAGATTTTAGCACTCCTCTCTCAGCAATTGACAGAATAACCAGACAAAATATCAGTAGAGACACAGAAGATCTGAACATCACTGTCAACCACCCTGATCTGATTGACATTATAATAGAACTCTACATTCAGCTGCAAAATATCCACTCTTTTCAAGCAGGCATGGTACATTCACCAAGATAGACCATATACCTGTACTGCAAAACACTTGTCAATAAGTTCAAAGGAACAGAAATCATGTAAAGTATTTTCTATAATCATAGGAGAATTAATCATTAATAACATATCCAGTAAAATCCATATCTAGGAAAATTATTTAAAAGTATGTCATTTGGAATGTCATTTCCAATTATTTGGAAATTAAATGACATACTTTCAAATAACTTATGGATCACAGTCAAAATCACAAAGAAAATTTTAAAATGTTTTGAACTGAATAAGGGAGAAAATACAGTATCAAAATTTGTAAGATGCAACTTAAGTAGTGTTTAAAGGGAATCTTGCAGCTTTAAATGCAAAAGAAGAAAGGCCTAAAAACAACAGCCTATGATTCCGCCTTAAGAAGTTCAAAAAAGATCAAAGTAAGCCCGAAGTAAGTAGAAGGAAGAAAATGAAGATAAGAGTAGAAAGAAGTCAATGAAATTGAAAATAGATACCTAATAGTGAAAATTAGCAAAGCCAAAAACTGGCTCCTTGAAAAAAAAAAAATGGACAAACTCTTAGTTATACTGACAAAAAAAAAAGAAAGAAAAAAGAATACATCACCAATATCAGGAATAAAAAAAATATCACCACAAATCCTACAGATTTTAAAAGGATAATAAGTATTGGAGCAACTTTAGATGATCATATTTTATAGCTTAGATGAAAGGGATAAATATCTTGAAAAATGTAACTTACTAAAGTTGGCATGAAAAGAAACAAAATCTGAATTGTCATTTTTGAAATGAGAAAATTTACTGCATTATCAAAAAGCTTCCCTGAAAGAAAAACAATAGACAAGTGGCAAAATATATGAATGTGCAATTCACAAAAGAAGAAACTTGAATGGTTCCTAATTCTATGCAAAGATGTTTGACCTCAGTAATCAGAAAAATGTAAATAAAACCACACAGAAAACATTTCACACTAAGCAGCTAAAAAATAAAAGCCTGACAATAAGAAGTAATAGCAAGAATGTAAGAAAAACAAAACTCATAAACTTCTGGTAGACATGTAAATTGGTACAAACACTATAGAGGGCAATTTGGCAACATCTAGTAAAGTTCACAAGGCAAATATCCCATAACCCAGAAACTCCACTCCCCATGCATGTGCAGAGGAAACGTGTATAAGGATGTGCATGGAAGCAGTTTGTAATCGAAAATGTTGGAAACAAACTAAACATCCATCAAGAGGAAAACTGATAAAAATATGTTTTCATCTATTCATACATGGAATTTTAAACATAAGTTAAGACTAGAGATATATGTTCAATTTAAATACAAAACATTAAGAAAAAAACCAAGTTGCAGAAGGATACACAATTATACCATTTATTTAACCACTTAATATATGAAAACAATGCTACATAATTTTAAGGATACATAGAGAGAGAGTAGAAATGTAAAGACAGACAAGAGAATGATAAAACTCAAAATCAATTACTGTTGTCCCTACTGAGAAATAGGGGAATGGGATGACAGATGGATACAGGGGATTTAAACCATATTTGTAATGTTTACTTTTAGGCTGGTTGGCGCATACAAAGGTATTCATTAGCGTACTCATTGCACCTTTATGTATGCCTGAAATATTCTGTAGTTTAAAAAATTAGAGAGGAACTGGAGTCCGAAATATGGCTGCTGGGCAAAAGATGGAGGCTTCAGTCATAATGAGAAATCAGACGCCCTTGCTGAATGCCCTCAACTGTTTTGACTTCTGGAGGGGCGGGCCGTGATTACAGCTGCGATTAGGTGACTCACCATAATTATGTTTTGTTGAAATTGAATTTATTGAAGCATGAATCATTCTGCCCAAGTCCTACCTAATTGCTCCAACACTGTGGATGGGAAGGATGGCGGAGAAGTTTTCCTTGGAAGTCATTATAGAATGAATGTGCTTGTGCACGTGCGTGCATCCCAGCACACAGTCTGCCACACTCACCTTACAGAAAGCCAGCAGCGCGGCCCCCATCCTTTGTGATGACATGAGGTTGCCAGACAATCTTTCCTTGTTTAGCTGTGGTTTCTTCGTCTCCTACCCCCTACTCTGCTTTGTAAGCAACTCACTATTTGGCCGTTTGGCTCCCCGGGGGTCTCTGTGCCTCAGACCACAGGCCTCTCTGAGAGTTGTTGATGCCTCAGAGCGGCTGACTTGTAGATTGTATCCATATTCCCCCAGCTCAGACCTCCCACCACCACTCAGCGGACAACTTAGGGATGCCCTCAAAGCTGCGTGCCTGCTGCAGAGCTGTAATTTAAATCAACTTGGGAGCTCTGACGAAGCAAAGAGCAACCTCAGAGGGTGGTGGGAACCGCTGGGACTCCTGCTCTGTGGCTCATGTACAAGGAGGAGAGGGTGGTGGACTGTTAGAGACTGTGACTCACTTGCAATCTCATACAGGGAAAGAGTTCCAAGCCTTTCTCCTCTCCTTTCCCTAGCATGTGAAGATGGGGAGACCCATTGTTTATCTTCGTGTGATACAAATTGAACAAACAAAATGGACTGTTCCTTTAACAGGTTGACTGTAAGCTAATCATGATAAAAAAAAACCTAACTGACTGTTTTCCTACCCCAAGATGGGTAGCAGAGGCAAACTCCATGGTTGTAATAGCAATGACAGCAAACACTTTTACACCATTTACCATTTGCAGGCACTGTTCTAACTAACCACTTTACACATTTTAACACATTTAATCTTGACAACTTCATGGGTTAGTGTCTTTACTCGCCATACTTTCAGGTGAGGAAACTGAGGCACAGGGAGTTTAAGCAACTTACTAATAAATGAGGAGGTTTTCTGGCCCCAGACTCTGCTTTTAACCACTCCCCTATATGCTTTGCACATGGCAAGCATGGTGCTGAGTGCTTTACAAAATCATCTGACTCACTCCCATTTGACAGATGAGAAAACTAAGGCTGAGAGTTGCAAAGTAACTCGCAAAGATTACACAAATAGTAAGTAGCACAACCAGGATCTGGAGCTAATTGCCCTGACTGCACATCTATCCCATCTACCCCTTTCATTTCCAATGACCTGCCTGGTGTGGAAGCCCCAGCAGATGAGGAATACACAAGGCAGAGTAGTCATGAGCCACAACTGATAGCATGGTAAAGCTGTATTCCAACCAGTAGCCCTTTAGCAGGTGCTCCCAGCAGGCTCCGGGGCTTCCTCATCTGCCTCCGGTTCAGACTAAGATTTGGTCTTTTTCCGATGACTCCATCTTCTTCTGAAGTTCCAATTCCATTGTTAAACACAGTAGTGGAACTGGCATTTAAAAAATCCATTGACTTTTTTTTTAAATTTTTTAATCTCTACTCATTAGAGTCGACTGTTAAAGAGTAAATGCTCCAGGGAAGAGGTAACATTTTAAACTCATGTTGACAAACTTTTGGGGGAATGAACTGGGTGGTAACTGACAAGGACCCCTGGGTATGGATGCACAATAGGGACTTGAAGAGTCAAAGAGGAAATGAGGAATAAAGCTTCACTAACTCATTCACTGCCCAGTTGTCCCAGGGACAAGTCTGGGCTCCCATCCTTTGTCTTCTGGTTTCTTCCCTCTAAAACACCACAGACTCAAAGGTGGCAGATCAGAGCAACTCTAGAGACCCTTGCAGATATGTCAGAGTATCAAGGGCTCAAGGGCCAGTTCAATCCTTTCATTTTATAGACCAAGAAACCAAGACCTCAATTGCTACATGATTTGTCTATGGTTATACAGTTAAACGGTATGAAAACCAATAATAAAATTCAGAAATAATGGTCTTGAGAAAAATAAGCAGCCCTAAGCCACTGTAGGAATTTTCATATGTCCAGTCCTCTGATTTTCTCTCTTCCTGAAAAGCTCATTATTCTTTAGTAGCACCACAGAAATGTCCTTTACACAAAAGAGTAGAAGTGTCATGTGGTTGAGAAACAGGGTTTGGACTCATACACTCCACATTCCAGCTCCAGCTCTGACATTCATAGCCTGTGTTATCTTGGGGAAGTCACGAGTTTCAGACCCTCAACTTCCTCAACTGTCAAACAGAAAAATCGTAAAACCTTTCTTATAGACTTGTTTCAATCATGAGTTAAATTATCATATTTGAAAGCACCTAATATAGCTTCTGGTACATTTTTGGGGCTTAGTGAATGCTTTGTCATTGCACTTTGATCAGAGGAGGAATATTTGGGATCTTTGAGGAACTTAGTTTGATTTTCTATCCCAATGGACCACCAAGCCCTTGCCTTATTTTTTTTTAATCCCAAACATTTTTATAATTGAGTCATCTACTCCTGTTACCTTTTCCTTTTTCCAACCTTTTAGTTTGGCATCATTCCCCAGCCTAACAAATTTATTGCCTATTTTATCATTCAGAATGGAGATGATGGTAGCAATCACTTTTCACCTCTGAGTTTTACGGACACTCACCTATCACACTCCAGCTTTGGCTTCTCCCAGATGGACACCTATTCATTGGAAAGCAACATGTGGAATGAGCTGTGCGGACACTGGTATATCTACCAAAGACCTCTGGGATTCTATTTCTCTCATGCTATTAGTCACAGTACTTGATGCCCTGGTGCTCACCTCCTTCTTGAAAGTTATGCCATCCTAACCTCCACCATTAGTCTTTTCCAATTATCCTCTCTTTTCACTAATGTCCTCTGACTTCTTCAATTCTTGTTCTTTCCTTGCCCCTTAGCCACAGCATCACTTGAGTTTAATACATATCCATCTGCATTAATTTCTGTGACTAGAACAGTGGCAATCCCACCCCCTTTTCCCCTATTTGGAGAGAGACATGGGAAGAAAACAGCTTCTCATTAAGGAACTTAATCAGGTCTTATTTAAGTAGTCATCTTAAAGCTATGGCTGAGGCTTTGGCCTACAAAGTAAAGCTTAGACCTTAATATTAACAGCAAAGAAATATCCTCAAATACCCTCTATATGTAGAAGATTTTATGAAAATCTGAGGGAGAAGCAGGCCTCTTATAAATGTTTTGTCATTAAATTTTAAAAGAAGCATATTTTTTATTAAAATTTTTTAAAGAGGCATACTTCATGTTTCAATGAATAGATGGAAGTTAAAGGAAATCACAAGAAACAGAAGGGAGTAACATTCCAAGGCAGGCAGAAACATAGAGATAAAGGTAGCCATAAAAATGTAATTTTCTGAGATTTTATCTACACTACCCTAATTATAGCAAGAGAGTTGTACTATTCTTAAAAAGCAAAATACAGATTTAGGCTACTTCATCTATTTATATGACTTAAATTACAACAATTTTTAAACTTAGTACCAATATTTATACAACTCCAAAATAAATCTGTGGAGTTGATAGTATTCTTTAAGACATCCTCTTTGTCTATCATCATCTCACCTCCTTTCTCCATCTCCTGCAATGACACCTCAATTTGCCCAGTTGCCGGCATCAACTTGAAAGCATCTTCTCCCTCCTTTAGTCCCATATTCTTCATAGCTAAACTCTGCCAACACCACAGGGAGTGGGCAAGAATGACCACAGTAGATTCAGATGTAATCAGTTTGTTGCTTGGGATACACCATACTTAGCCTGTCAATCCACCTGAAAAAGGAACAATAAATTCCCATCCTTACTTTTCATCACCCAAATTAGCCCAAACAAATTAGATTGGTAGAACCATTTATTCCCATCTGGTTTCCACAGGACATGTAGACTCAGAAAAGTTTTCTTTTTTTGTTGTTGTTGTTGTTTGTTTGTTTTTGTTTTTAACTTTTAAGTTCGGGGGTATATGTACAGGTTTATTACATAGGTAAACTTATGTCATAGGGGTTTGTTGTACAGATTATTTCATCACCCAAGTATAAAACCTAGTACCCATTAGTTATTTTTCCTGATCCTCTCTCTCCTCCCACCCTCCATTCACCCTCAATCCGACAAGGTGGGAACCATTGGATGCCCATAAGCCTCTGAACCTTGTATAATAAACTACTTGGGGCTGTCTTTTCTTTAGATCTCAGAAACCACAATGAGGAACTATTTTCAGTGACTTTAGTCAGGGGAGCAAGATGGGAGTTTGATAGACCCCAATATGTATTGTTCCTCTCTGTGTCTATGTGTTCTTCTTATCATTTAGTTCTCACTTATAAGTGAGAACATGTGGTATTTGGTTTTCTGTTCCTGCATTAGTTTGCTAAGGATAATAGCTTCCAGCTCCATCCATGTCCCTGCAAAGGACATGATCTGGTTCTTTTCTATGGCTGCATAATATTCCATGGTGTATTAATATATGTACCACAATTTCTTCATCCAGTTTATCATTGATGGGCATTTAGGTTGATTCCATGTTGCAAAGATTCCTTAAGATTCCATCTTTCCTTTAGTTTCATAGCCTATTTTGCCCATTTCTCCCATTCCTCCTTTCTTCCATTTCTTTACCCCCAGATGTCCAAAGCAGCCTCCTGACTTATATTCTTGTTCCCCTTTCTTCCCCTCTCTTTAGCCTAATTCATTTAGATTCCAGAGAAACTGAGCCACATTTTCACCATTTGTTGGTCTCAACTAAAATCAAAAATTTGTCATTAATATGCTACCACATGTAAATAGGCAACAAAGTAAATGATTTTGACCTAAATATTTGAGACATTGGCTCTTGGTAAATACAAAATCTCCTTCACGTCATGAGGACATGTATTTGAGCAGACATTGGTTAAGGGGTTGAGGAAGCTTTGTGTCATATTTTTGGGGAAAGACCATTATACCTCCATCACTACACCATCTGAAAATTTAGAATAATCTGTATCAGAGACTAGATGGTCAAAAACTTAAATTGCAGAAGACATAACATCACTTTCTGTGCACCTATCAGTGTGCATATGTAGACAATCACTTCCAGAAAGAGGGGAGACTGGGCAGCTGGCTGGATGTACTGGGACATACTGAACCATTTTTTGAATGTTTGGGGCTTGGCAAATAAATGTATTGTGCCCGAAGCACCTTTTTCCCTTCACTTAAAACCCATGTGTATTGGAAAGGAAATTTAATTCTTATGTTTCTGATTTGCCCACATTTAACCCATCAAAATCCAACTTGGTGGGAACCATTGGACGCCCATAAGCCTTCTGAACCTTGTGTAATAAACCACTTGGAGCTGTCTTTTCTTTGGATCTCAGAAACCACAATGAGGAACTATTTTCAGTGGCTTTAGTCAGGGGAACAAGATGGGAGCTTGATTTTGCCCTCAGATTTCACCACAGCCAACAAATTCTAACTTTGTTCAGATGCATTGCCACGCCTTGTATTTACTTCTTGCCAATAACCTGAGGTCTAGTAACCACTGTTTTTGTGAAAGTCAAACAATATGGACTGATATTCAACTCCAAAATGTGCTGAGCACTGTGCGGGTCTCTCGCACTGGGTCTCAATGTCCTCACCGGTGTTATGCAACTCACTTACCTGAACCTTTGAGTAACTCTTCTTCCCTCTGCACAGTCTAATTATACAGGAGATACTGTTCCTCATAAAGGATAATGGATTAGGATGAAAATATTTAAAAAAAAAAAAAAGGAAATAAGATCCTGTAAATGGGGTGAATGTGGTGGCTCATGCCTGTAATCCTAGCACTTTGGAAGGCTGAGGTGGGCAGATCACTTGAGTCTAGGAGTTTGAGACTAGCCTAGCCTGGGCAACATAGTAAACCACCATCTCTAAATAAATAAATAAAATTTTCAGCTGAAAATAAATTTGCAATAAATAAATAAATATAAAAGGTCCTGTAAATGCAAAAAGATCATTATAACCTATATGCTGACAACATGGATTATGGGAACATTTGCAGAATATGACTGAAGTTCACACAATCGCTATACCCATCCAGATGTGTGTCTTTAGACTACTTCAAACCTAATGTCGAAATTGAGATTGTGTTTGGCCAACTTAATCACCTACATCAGTCAGAGGAAGATGAAAGAAAAGTCATAACTAATACGCAAGTAATTATTATCCAAATTTGGCTTTTTATTTCTAAGAATCATAGAATTAAATTCAAACATTTAATCCCTCTCTGCTTGGGCCTGTTTCACCAACATGTGGGAGAAAGAGGCAGAAAACAATTTATTTATAGGCCACCTGCCACTGTTTTCTTGCTGAACTGGATACATGGTAGGCGAAGAAGCCAGGTGGTCTGACCTGTTCACAAGTAATCAGGAGCTAGCTGTTCTTCCTGCAGCAGAAGCCAGAGTTCAGAATTTCCTGACTCATGCCCACCACATTCTCAATGTGGTGTTTCCTTAAGCTCCAAGTGCTCATACACATCATTCCTGGAGCTCACATGCCTCCCTTTCAAGGCACACTGTGTCTTTCTTCCTGAGTCCCACAACAACATATGAAGGGGAAAATATGGGTATAAAAGTCTTTTCCCACCTTTCCATTGAGACCATGGTGATATTTATGCCCCTTCATTTCATCCAGAACCCAGCTCTGAGACATGTGGCTATGAAACCTTCCATCATTTTAAGACTTTTGAAAGTACAATTTCCAGCAGAACAGTGGTTTTTATTGTTTCTCTCTGGTTTCTGAGCAATTTAGGCCATCTAAAGAGAAAGACCTGAAGTTTCTCTTGTCATTTCAGCCCAAAAATAGGGGGAAATGATCATTTGAAATCCAGAAAGAGAAAAAAAAATTAAAGAAGGAAATTCTTGACTTGGAAGAGATTACGTATCTGACTAGAAATAAAATGGGATACAGTGAAGTTAAAAACATGAATTCCTACCACATTATCACTAACATGAGCTATTCCTCCTGAATTGCCTCCAGCTAGGGAGCTGTGGTAGGAAGGGTACTTAAGGCTTTGAAATCAGGTCTATCCAGGTTCAAATCACAGCTCTGCCTTTTTCTGCCTCTATCCCCTCATCCTTATAAGTGTCAGCTGAAGAATGATGAAGTCATAATTTTGGAAAGGAGATCTTTATTTCTTATAAACGGTTGTAGCCTGCAAGGTAGCCATTTTGACAGGTTGGGAAGTGTAGCCTCCAGCCAGAAGCTGGAAAATGGCACTTTGGTGGGGGTCGGGGGAGGCATAAGACAGGAATTTATGCTGACCAGCTTGGCTAAGCATACATATTCAATAAACTATAGGAGAAATCATGAATATTTATGAAAGGAGTAACATGCACATGCACAATTGAGCTCCATGCCTCTTCATGGGTGGCATGTTCAAAAAATGACAGCATTACTATTTACAATAGTAAGGACTTGGAACTAACCCAAATGCCCATCAATGATAGACTTGATAAAGAAAATGTGTCACATGTACACCATGCAATACTATGCAGTTATAAAAAAGAATGATTTCATGTCTTTTGCAGGGACATGGATGAAGCTGGAAGCCCTCATTCTTAGAAAACTAACACAGGAACAGAAAACCAAACACTGAATATTCTCACTTATAAGTGGGAGTTGAACAATGAGAACACATGGACACAGGGAGGGGAACATCACACACCGGGGCCTGTTGGGGCATGGGGGGCAAGGGGAGGGAGAGCATTAGGACAAATACCTAATGCATGCGGGGATTAAAACCTAGATGATGGGTCGATAGATACGGCAAACCACCATGGCACATGTATACCTATGTAACAAACCTACATGTTCTGCATATGTATCCCAAAACTTAAAGTAAAATTAAAAAAAAAAAAAAGATGGCATTAGAATGATCCAAAGGTGCAGTTTTTGACTTTCTAATGTCAAAAGGTAAAGCACAGAACATGTAAACCCTCACTGTGCACCCTCTGTTGACGTCAGAACCACTCCATGGTTGGTGGTCTCTTATTAGGAAGGAATACATTGTAAAACTGGTGAGTTATCATGTCAAAACTGCAAAGAGAGAGGGAGAGTCCTGTCACGGCCTCAGATAATTCGCTAAAGGTAATAAAGGAAGGAGTCGTCCCTTTCTTGTTTTCTAGAGCTGATTTCTGCTTACTCTAGGAAAGAATTCTGGTTAAAGGTTAATAACGAAGCGGCATACTGGGACGTGTCTGACCTCCCATCTTGTCATGGCTAGGAGCTCAGTTTTTAAGGTTTATCTGGGGTCCCCTTGGCCAAGAGGGAGTCTGTTCAGTTTTTTGAAGGACTTAGGATTTTATTTTTATTTCTCATGAGCAACAAGGCTTATGATCTATAAAACAGGGAAAGTAATACCTTCTTCTTAGGCTTATCATGAAGATTGAATGGACTATGTATTTAAAGTATCTGTTACAGAGTTGAAAGGTCACAAATGATACCTATAAAGTGTCTAGCCCACAAACCTTGCTGTTTTTCCTGGAATTTTCATTGGTTACACCTTCAAGTTAAAGATTGAAAGTTACTATTAAAAGTCAAATATGTGACCTAGAAGAAATAACAGCAATCTCTTTCAGTGATTATCATCTTGGTATATGTTAGTACCTAGCCTAGTTTTCTGATATGATAGGGGAATGAGATAGGTAGATTTTAATGGCTAGAAGGAAAGGGAAAAAAGCTTAGAACATGGTATGCTGAGAAAGCAAAGAAGTGGGCAAGAATTGTTGACACTCCAGGAAGTGGGATGCCAAATGAGGGTGGGAAGCCAGAGGAGAGGAGAAGAGACTTTCTGCATGAGAAGACATTTCATATTTTGCCTAGGAGCCCAGGAAATGATTGCCACCACCAATTTATGCTTGCCTCACTAATATACCACCTCCCCCAGGCAAGTAACTTTGCCTTCATCTGCAAGTCTGCCTGGAGCCTCATTTCTTCATGAAGCTCCTCACAACAATGTACACGGTAGTGAGGCAGGAGAATAGGGTCTGGAGGCAGGGAACCTAAGGCTGTTTCACATCGACTTCCTAGAACTAAATTGAAAGGAAAACCCTAACTTTCCATGCCTAAGTAACAAAAGTACCAAAGGCTACTACTCCCTTTGGCCTTTTCTGCCCAGCAGATGGGAAACTGGCTGTCCGCAGCAAATCATACTGAGTGTGGCTAGTGTCTTTGTTTGCAGCTTTGTAACTTCACTCCAGTCTCTGAGTAGTTGCTGTCCACAACCAATCAGACTGATTGCAGGTGGAGTCTTCATTTGTGTAGAAGTATATAACTTTGTAACTTCACCCTAGCCTCTGATTGGCTGCTCTTTGCAACCAATCAGATGTTTGCACAGGAGTGTGACCTTTGTAACTTCATTTCAGTCTCTGGTTGGCTGCTTTCTGCAACCAAACAGACTGATTGCGGGCTACCACTTCATTTACATGAGGTGAGCATAAAGTGGTCAATGGGAAACTTCTAGGGGGTGTTTGGACCCAAGAAGATTCTGTCTCTGGGCCCTTGAACAACTGCTTGGGTCCGCTCCCACACTGTGGAGTGTACTTTCGTTTTCAATAAATCCCTGCTTTCATTCTTTTTTTACTTCATTCTTTCTTTCCTTTGCTGGGCATTTTGTCCAATTCTTTGTTCAAAATGGCAAGAACCTGGACAACTTACAGTCACAACCCTCTACCAGTGACAGTAGGAGTAGAATGAATGAGGTCGGATGATCCAGGAACTCAGTGGGAGTTCTAGACATCCATGCCCAACAGACATCATTGTTAGCCCTCATGAACCAGGGTCTTTGTATTACTCTTCTGTGACAAATACAGAGCAATCGAGTTTCACTCAGAAACCTTAGACCAGTCACGAAATATAAAATGACTGGTTAAACCTCACTGCCTAAATGACGAACATTGTCATTGCACCTGCTTCGGCAGGACGGGGAGAGGAGACAACGGGATTCTAGCAGCACAGGGAGATTAACGGGCTGGGATAAGTGATACCTTAGTGATTGTTTTCTGGAAACTGATAAATTTGCAGACCACATGGAAGTTTCACCTGCCTCAAAACTTGCATAGTGCTCAATGCCTCTGAGGGTGGGAGCACTCGTTAAAGACATTTACCTGCAGGTGTTTTAATACAGACACTGCCTGAAGTGATGTATAAAAGTTGATGAAAACAATAGACTAAACAAAAAGCTTAAAAGGAAAAGCTAGACAATGAGATGTCCGCAGGGCTTGGAAAACTCTAACTTATTCTTGGAAGTCTGGAAGGCCACACCTATGCACAGGGCTGTGCCTATGCTCAGGAAAGATCTGAGAAGACCCTGGTTGACCTTGAGGCTCTGTGCAAGCAAGAAATAAATGGAATTAATACCAGTATCTATCAGTTGATGAGTGGGCAAACAAATTTGTAGTATACCCACACAGTGGAATAATATTCATCCTTAAAAGTAATGAAGTACTGACACATACTACAACATGGATACACTTGAAAACATTATGCTAATTAAAAGGAGAAAGAGGCCACACACACATTGTATGATCCACTTATATGAACTGTTCAGAATAGGCAAATCCATAAAGACAGAAAGTATATTAGTTTATGGGGCTATGGAAAAGGGACAATTAGCAGTGACTGCTAAAAGGTATGGGGTTCCTTTTGGGGATGATGAAAATGTTCTGGAATTGGATAATGGTGTTGGTTGTACAATTTTGTAAGTAGACTAAAAGCCCCCAAATTGTATACTTTAAAATGGTGGCTTTTGTATTATGGGAAATTTTATGTTATATAAATTACATCTTGAGTTTGAGTTTCTGTAAAAAAAAAAAACACACACACCAGATGTGGTGGCTCACGTCTGTAATTCCCAGTACTTTGGGAGGCTGAGGTGGGTGGATCTCCTGAGGCCAGGAGTTCAAAACCAGCCTGGCCAACATGGTGAAACCCTATCTCTACTAAAAAATACAAAAATTAGCTGAGCGCAGTGGCAGGCACCTGTAATCCCAACTACGTGGGAGGCTGAGACAGGAGAATCACTTGAACCCAGGAGGTGGAAGTTGCAGTGAGCCTAGATTGTGCCACTGCATTCCAGCCTGGGAGATAGAGCAAGACTTCATCTCAAAAAAAAAAAAAAAAAAAAAAAAAAGGTGGGGGGGTGGGGAGTAATGGAGGTTGGAGTATTTCTTCTCCTGGCTCTTCCTTTCCATTTAGCCCTCTCTGGCAGCAGGCATATATTTTTTTTCTAAATGTCCCACTAGGCAGTTTCTCCTTCATAGCTTCCATTTTCACTAGACTCCAGTAACATTGTTTCCTCTCCTTGCCTCTTGGTCTAGAAGTGGCAAGGTTTTCCACCATTGTTATTCTCTGGTGGCCTCAACTTCTTTCTTTCCTTAACGCTTTTGACACCACTGGGAATAATGTGACTTCATTAAAGTCACAAACTATTCAGTGAATTGTTTCTTGATGGGCCTCTGACTGCTATACAGGTGTTCCCACCTGTTAGTGAAGCCATGTTCTTTGAGGCTCTGATGCTCTGGAATGAGAGCTCCTATGCAGGATGACAATATGGCAATAGAATTTTTGAGGAATGCTGGCGTTTTCTAATATACTGTTCTCAACCCCATTGTCATCTCATTCTCTATTCTCTTGGGAAATTGCTTTTCCCACAATGGCTTCAGCTATCACCTCTGTACCTATGACTATTCAACTTGAGGTTTTTGTCTCTATGTGGATTAGTAAGTTCTAGACACACCTTTTCAATGTGTGCTTAAGTTTTCCCCATGAATGGCTAATTTCAACTCAGCAGGAATACTTTTCTCTATTTTAGTGAATAGCACTATCATCCAACCCTTCACTCAAATTAGATACCTCAACATTATCTTTAAGTCCACTCCTCTCTCATTGTCCAAATGGGCTTCAAATCTCACACTTCAGAGATATTTATAAGGAGTATCAATTCCCCTGCTCCTTTCATTGTATATCCTTCACACCTCTAAATGTCCTCACTACTACTAGTTTCTTCTTTGTTCAAGACATTCCTTCTTCTTCTGTCATCTTTTTAAGAAACCAATTTAATCATATTGCTCCCCTGCACAAACCTTTCCTTGACTCCTCACTGCCTACGGAATAAATTCCAGACTCTTTAATAAGTTACCCAAAGCCTTCCCAAGCTGACTGCAGCTCATCTTTCTAGCTCTTCATTGATCTTCACACACCATACGTACAATTCTTCATTTCCTAAGCATTTCCTGCTTTTCCATGCCTCTGTGCAATTGTACATCTCATTGCCTCTGAGTACAAAAGCTCCGATGTTGATGAATTTGATAAAATATTCTTTCCACAGGTCTAAAACAATTCATTTACTCATTCAACAAATCATTATTGATAGTACAATATATGCTGAGTAATATTTTGGGTGTATAGTGGGGAACAAGATTGTTCCTCGCTATAGTCCTGTGGGTCTCTTCTCCCATAGTACCCAATGTCTACTGGGGACATAAATGTTAACTTGATAGTCTCTGAAATCCCTCCATAATCATAATCATGAACAAGTGCCACGAATGAAAATTATAGGGTGCTATATCAGGTCCTTTATGAAGCCCCCCAGGCTAAAGTTACCCGTTCTCCTCTGAGTTCCCATAGTGGTATATTTAACTGGTGTTTGATCATGTCTGCCCCAATAGGATTTGAAGTAGAAATTGGGTCATGTTTTAATCTACAGTGGCAGGCAACATTTTTGGCCTGAAGCATATGCATAGGGGATGACTAAGTGAATAAATAAATTAAATAAACAGTTTTAAGCAAAAGACTGACTTTGAAATTATCCCGAAAATAATGAGAGTAATAGTCCTAAGAGTGTTTACAGATCGCAAATGTTCCCTTACTAGCACACAAATCTTCAAAGTTTTCTAAGGAAATATATCTTACAAGAAAGTATGCTGATGAATTCAGTGTTTCATTGACTCACTAATTTAGGACATTCTCCTTTGAAAAACTCAGGATTTTCATTTTCATCTGGAATGAAATGCGGACACCCATGAATCTGGACAAGGCTACTGTATTTGTGGGGTACTTGTCTGTTGATTGCTACCATCACAGGCGTTGGCCACCCCACATCTGGTTTATTGACTAAACTTTTATACCTCTCTTATTAATCCATTTTTAACATTTCACCCTTTGTGTGCTTGAGTTAATTTTTCATCTGAACCATTGAAATGAAAGTTTTAGACATTATGACACTTCATCTCTAAATATTTCATTTTGTATCTCCTAAGAACAAGGACATCTTCCTACACACCCACAACATCATTATCACTCTCAAGAAATTTAGCATGGATGTGACAATATTATCTAGTATATAGTAAATATTCATATTTTCCCAATTATCACAATAGTGTCTTTTATGGCTGTTTTTCTAAATCAAAGGTCAAATCTAGTATCATAGGTTACAGTTATTTGTTGTATCCCTTTATTCTTCATTAACAATTCCCTCACTTATTTATTTATTTTTTTTTTTTTTTGCCTTTTGTAAGAGTGAGATTTTTGCAGCACTCAGGCCAACTTTTTTGTAGCCAGCTCTACAAATTTGGATTTTTCTGATTGTTTCCTCATATTTATTTATTTTTTAAATTGACAAATGAAAACTGTGTATATTTATTATGTACACTTGTTGAAGTATGTATACATTGTGGAATGTCTAAACTGAGATAATTAACATATGAATTATCTCATATACTTATCACTTTTGTGGTGAGAACCCTTAAAATCTACTCTCTTAGCAATTTTCAAGAATACAATATATTATTATGAACTATAGTCACCATGTTGTACAATAGATCTCCTGAACTTAGTCCTCCCATCTGGCTGAAATGTTGTATCCTTTCACCAACATCTCCCAACTCCCCAGCCCCAGCCCCTGGTAACCAGCAATCTACTCTCTATTTCTATTAGTTCAACTTTTTTAGATGCTACATGTAAGTGAGATCATGAAGTGTGTCTCTTCCTATGCCTGGTTTATTTCACTTAACATAATGTTGTCTAGGTTCATCTATGTCGTTACACGTGACAGGATTTCCTTCATATTTAAGGCTATTCCTTTGTGCATCTATACATATTTTCTTTATCCAATCACCTGTTGATGGGCACTTAGGTTGATTCCGTAACTTGGCTATTGTGAACAGTGTTGCAATGAACATTGGAGTGCAGATATCTTTTCCACATAATGATCTTGTTTCCTTTGGATGTATACTCAGTAGTGAGATTGCTGGATCATATGATAGTTCTATTTTTAAGTTCTACACTGTTTTCCATAATAACTGTATTGTTTTCTCATATTTAAATTCTGATTACGCATATTGGCAAGAATATGACAAGTTTTGTTGTGTCTTTCTCGGTGCATCACATCAGGAAACAGAGTATCCCAATCTATCTGATGACTGCTTAAAATGGTGTTTACTAGATTATTCTAATGTAGATATATCTTTTTCTTTTGCAATTAGTAAGTCACTTGTGAGGTTAAACTTTATATGAATATCTTGTGACCCAACAACCTTTCACCAAATAATTTTCAAACTCCGTCATCTGCAACATTCGGCTAGCATTCTCTGTAAAGAACTCGTCTTCACCCTCCCACCTAGTTTTGTTTTGCTTCTTGGTTTGTTTTTGAAATCATTATTGTTTAATTCAGTGCATTAAAAGGCATTACGATCATTATTCTTTTTGATTCTCAATTTGTCCCTAATTTGACTAGTGAGTATTTCTTCAAGCTGGCGCCTGTGTTTACTTGATATGTTCCCATTAGTTATTGAACATTTTCTTGGGACAATAAAATATTCTCCCAAAATTGTACTTTTCCTTCCTCAGAGACCTGGAATATCTTTTATTGAATGAACTAAGAAATCTAAGTGTTTAAACCACGAGTTTATTCTAAAACCTTCAAATTGAATACAGAGAACTCTTCATCTCCTTCCCTTCCATATTCACAATTCCCTTCCCTCATGGCGGTTAACAACATCTAATATTGACTTAATTCTCTTTCCTATAATTTGCAAAAAGTAGTGTGGGAATTACTACACCAGTACCATAACCGACAACAAACATATAGAGTAAAATTTAAATTTCTTTTCAGTTCTTTTTTGCACTTAGACTATATCCCACAAAACATATTTGGTCAGGGTATTGTGTTGAAAATCAGTTTCTGTGTGGGTTGTGTTATCAGTTGGTTGTATAGTTGGGTTCATTTGTTTCTCTTTGTGTTCAAATTAGAGTATTTTGTCCTTTTTAGTTTTTTTTTTAATATGTATGACTTTACCATGGCTTAAAAGTCAAAACTATATAAAAAGTTATATAAAAGTTCACTCCTTCCTCATCCTCTCTACCCTGTTCTCATTCCTATCCTATACCCATTGTGCAGACAATCACTTTATTAGTTTCTGGTTTATTCTTCCCATGGTTCTTTTTGTAAATATAAGTGTGTGTGTGGGTGGGTGGGGGGGGGGTGCTTTCTTGTTTTCCTTCTCTTTTTTTACATAAAAGCCTATTATATGTACTCTTTTGCACTTTGCATTTTTTTTTACTTAAAACATATCAGTGTAAGTAACCCTAAGCAATTTAGCAATTAATAAAAATCTTCATCATTGAGACAGAGTCTCACTCTGTCACCAGGCTGGAGTGCAGTGGCGTGATCTCGGCTCACTGCAACCTCCGTCTCCCAGGTTCAAGCAATTCTCCCACCTCAGCCTCCCGAGTAGCTGGGACTACAGGCGCGCACCACCACGCCCAGCTAATTTTTTTATTTTTAGTAGAGACAGGGTTTCACCATACTGGCCAGAATGGTCGCGATCTCTTGACCTCATCATCCACCCACCTCGGCCTCCCAAAGTGCTGGGATTACAGGCATGAGCCACCACGCCCAGCCCTTCATCATTCTTTTCTACAGTTAAATAATTGCCCCAAAGTGTGGATGTGCCAGGGTTTATTCAACCAATATTTTATATATTGGTATTCAGGTTGTTTGTTATTTTACTCCTACAAATTATGATTTGATGAATAACCCTGTGCATATGATTCTTTTGTTTGCTTTGGTTTTGTTTGTTTGTTTCTTTGTTTGTTTTGGAAGTTTTCAGAATAAAGTTATAGGAGTCAGTTGCAGAGTCAGCAGATAAATGTTACTCTGCCATATCTCCCTCCAAGCTGATTACACCACTTGAACTTCCAAAGGCAATGTATGTGACTGTGTTATGAGCCAAATTATGTCCTCTGAAAATTCACCTGTTCAAGCCCTAACCCCCAGTGCCTCAGAATGTGACTGTATTTGGAGAAAGCACCTTTAAGGAGATAAGTTGTTCTTGGCCTCCCAGCCTCCAGAACTGTGAGAAAATAAATGTGTGTTGTTTAAGCCCCTCAGTCTATGGTATCCTGTTGTGGCAGCTGAGGCACACTAATACAGCCTATTTTCCCACAGCTTCAGCAGCAGGATGGGTTGTTAAACTTGTGAATTTTTGCCAACTCAATTGGTTATAAAAGTATAGTTTTGGTCTGTGTAACCGTTTTAAGAGTGCAGCTGAGCATCTTTTCATGTGTTTAAGGGTCAAGTTCCTGTAATTTTTGTGGAAATTCATGATTTTTGTTTTTTCTCAATTTTTAAAAATGTTTTATATATTAAGGAAAGGGCATTTGTCTCTGATGCATGTTGCAAATATTTTTGCTTTTTTAGCCACACAATTCTTTATTAGTTTTATGTAGTACAACTCCTCAATCTTTTCTTTCATTGTATATGGATCTTTAGTCACATTTAGAAAGCCTGTCCTATATTCAAGTTACAAAATATTCATTCATGTTTTCTTCTACTATTTGTATGGATTGTTTATTATGTATTTTTCCATTTAGATTTCTCATGCCTTCAGAGTTTATTATGGTATATGGTGTAAGGTGTGGATCCAGTTCTGTCTTTATGCAAATCGTTGTCCAACTGTCCCAATACCATTTATTCAGAAGTCCATACTTTCCCAATGATTTCAAATGCCATCTATATCAAATAATACATTTTTATGCCAGCTTAAATCTATTTCTGGTCTTTCTATCTTGTTCCTCTGGTCTCTCCATTCATGTGCCACTACCACACTGTGTTAACCACCAAGCAGTTACAGTACGTTTTAGTATCCAAGAAGACCAATCTCCCCTTATTGCTTCCCTCATCCCCCTGTGTAGGGTCTCCCAGACATTCTTGCATGTTTACTTTTCTATATAATTTTAGAATGAACTTGTTTAGGTCCAGAAAACAAAATAAAACAAAAGCTTGTTGACATTTTTCTCGCATTTAAGTTAAATTCACATGTTAACTTGAGAAGAGCTGACATCTGTATGATGTTGAGTAGTTTCTCTCCAAGAACAACAGATGCCTTTTTACTTGCTCAAGTCTACTTGAATGTCTTCCTGAAGTGTTTTAGAATTTTCCTCATTTAGATTTTGCATATTTCTTTTCAAGTTTCACCTCTTTTTGTTGTAATTATAAATGGATGTTTTCTCTTCCATTACATCTTGTAATTGGTTATTTTTGTATATATGAAAGCTATTGATTTTTATAAGTTAATTTATATCCTACTGTCTCATTGAATTCCTTATTTAATTTCAATTAGTTTAATCATGAATTCTCATGGGTTTTCAAGCTTTACTATCATTTCATCTGCATAGAGAGTTTTTTCTTCTCAAATTTTTACACCTATATCTAATTGTATTGATTAACACCTACAAGACAATGTTAAATAGTAAGGAAGATAGCATCCTTATCTTATTTCTGGCCTTAGCAGGAATGCCTCCCAGGCTTCTCAATTAAATAAATGCTAAGTTTAGGACAGAGGTACATGGATATGCATAAAGCACATATACACAGGTACACATATGTAAACTGTGTGAAGTCTTTCTTTTTAATTGAGTGCATTTTTTCTATTTCTGTTTAATTGAGTGCATTTTTCAGGAATGAGTGTTGAATATTACTGAAGATCATTTCAGCACCTATGGAGATAATTGTTTGATTTTTCTCCTTAAATCTATTAATAAGGTGAATTATATAAATTAATTTCTGCATATTTAAAGTCTGCATTCCTGGAATTTGATATTGATGTTTTATTAATATGGTGTTGGAAACTTTTGGCTAGTTTTTTAATCTAATTTTAGCATCTATATTTACAAAGGCAATTGGCTTGTAGATTCCTACAATAATAATGATCATTTTTATCACCATTAATATTAATCTTTATTAGGCTTCGAAAGCAACATTATATGGAGAATTTGGAAGTTCTCCATTTCATATACCTTGGAAGAATTTATTTGAGATTATGTGATCTTTGAAGATTCATAGAATTCCCTTATGAAACCATATTAGTCCAGTGTTTCCATGTGGAATAATTTTTGACAACTTTCTTCACTTTTTTTCTACTCTGGAGAATGGTCTGCTTAAGCTTTCTATATCAAATGGGACCTGTTTTGGTGAATTACATTTTCATATGGTATAATCAATTTCATAGTTTCTAAATGTTTTTTCATAGAGTTTTGCAAAGTAGTCCACCTGGGATTTATTTTCCTTTTTATAATGATTATTTCCTTCTAGTCTTTTCTTATTTTGTATATTTGCTCTTTGCCTTTTTTTCTTGATTAGGTTAGTTATCAGCATATTGTTTTTCCTTTTTTCCCCAAAGAACCCATGTGTTAGTCCATTCTCATAGTGCTATAAGGACATACCAGAGACTGGGTAATTTACAAATGAAAAGAGGTTTCATTGACTCACAGTTCCATAGGGCTGGGGAGGCCTCAGGAAATTTACAATCATGATGGAAGGGAAAGCAAACACATCCTTCTTCACATGATGGCAGTAAGGAGAAGTACAGAACAAAGAGGGAGAAAAAAGCCACGTACACAACCATCAGATCTCGTGAGAACTCACTCACTACTATGAGAAAAGCATAGAGGTAACTGCCCCTATGATTCAATTACCTCGCACCGGGTCCCTCCCACAACACGTGGGGATTATGGGAACTACAGTTCAAGATGAGATTTGGGTGGGGACACAGCCAAACCATATCAACCAGCATTTTGAATCATTAATTAGTTCTTTTTTTTACTCTTTTGTATTACATTAATTTCCTCTTTTATCCTTATTATTTCCTTCTTTATACTTTCTTTTTATTTACTTTGTAATTTTTCTCGGTTTTTAAGTTGGGAATAAAATTTATTTATTCTAATTTTTTTTTATTGATTTAAATATTTAATCCCACAGATTTTCCTCAGATCACTGCTTTATTTATTTCTCATTAAATCAGATGTGCATATTTTTATTCTATTATTGTTTTTTGAAATTCTGCAATTTTAGTTTGTATATCCTTTTTCACCCAATAGTCATCTAATAGATGTTAATTTCCAAGTAGAATAATGTTTTTAAATTTTCTCATTAATTTCTACTTCATGGAACTCACTCAAAAACTTTCTTTGTGACTACAATGGGCTGAATGCTTATGTCCCCCTAAAATTCACATGTTGAAATCCTACTTCCCAAGGTGGTGGCATTAGGAGGTGGGGCCTTTGGGAGGTGATCAGGCCATCAGATATCTACTCTTATAAATGGGATTAGTGCCTTTATAAAAGAGACCCCAGAGAGCTAGCTAGTCCCTGTCCCTATGTGAGGACACAGCAAGAAGGTGCTGTCTGTCAACTAGGAGGTAGGTCTTCAACAGACACCAAATCTGCTGGCACCTTGATCTTAGACTTCTTAGTCTCTAAAACTGTCAGAAATAAACTTTTGTTGTTTCTAAGCCACTCAGTCTCTGATATTCTGCTATAGCAGCCTAGAGGAAGACAGTTACTCAACATGAGGTCAATTTCTGTGAACATTATATTTGTGCTTAAGAAGAGAGTATATTCTTAATATTAGCAAGAGTGGAGGTTTGATATATATCTATAATGTCTACCTTATGAATTATGTTGATTAGATTTGAGTGTCTTTATTTTATGGTTTCCATTTGTCTGGAATACCTCTTTATTCTTAGTCTTTCTGAATCACTTTATTGTAGGTGTGTCTCAAATGTATCTCACAGAATTGAGTTTTGCTGTATGAGTCAATTTGAAAATATTTTTAATTGGGGAGTTATGTAATTTATTAATAAGCTTATTAATAAATTATAATATAATATAATTTAGTAATATGACTGATGTACATGGTCTCAACTTGTATTCTGTGTAAAATTATGTATATAATTTTTCTTTCTCAGTGTGGTTTATTTCCTGTGCTATTTATTTTTTGATATCTAGGAAGATTAATATCTTTGTTGCAGTGCTTATCTTTTTGCCACTACCTATTATAATGCCGTTAGTCTCTTTTCTCACATTTACCCTGCTACTTATTGTTTTATTTGCTTCAAATTATATTCTTCATTCCCACCTATTGTCTATGCAACAATATATCACTTCAGTTTTGTCATCACATATAACAGTTGTACTGTTCTTCCCCCCATGACTCTGTCCTTGTTTAAGTTACAGATTTACATTGAAATATATTCAATGCTCACACAGTCCATTTTCCAGAGTTCCTCAGGTCCGGGTCCTATCTTGGTTAAATGATGTTTCTTCTATAGTAGGACCATTAAAGTTGGATAGTGATTGCAGTGTTCTCTGGGGTTCTGCACATAGAAAATCGCTTGATACTTGAAGCTTAGCTCATCTACATAAAAGCTATTCCACAGTTCCTTTAGTTTCCTGAAGATGTGACTGTGTTATTCTCTTACTTTAGATGAGAAGTCTGATTTTCTTTCATAGGTAAGTGATTTGATACTTTTGCCTGGAGATCTAGAAAAAAATTTTTCTTTATCTTTAAATTACAATATTTTCCTAGTATATGTCTTGGACTTCACCATTCCAGGTTTATTTCCCCAGGGATACTGAGGAGCCTTTAAAGATGCAGATTCAAGTTTTCTTTTAATTTCAGATATTTCTCTTAGTCTGTGGTTTTAAATACTAGTGGTTTTCTATTGTAATGGCTTTCTCCTATCAATTATTTTATCTGTGATTTCTTTTGCTTTATTCCTTATTTTATTTTTATTCCCTTTTTCCATGGCTTTCCTCGCTGTTTCATATTTTCAGTCAAATCTCTTTTTCCATGGGTACTTTATAATTTGGCCTTTAATTTTAAGATGATTTTGTCTTTTCCTTCCGTATCTTTCCTGAGTTCACTCAATTCTTATTTAGCATTTTCCTGAAAAATAGGGTTTTTCACAAAATAATAGGGTTTTTCACAAAATAATAGCGTTTTTTGGTCGTATTTCTTCTATAAAGCTTAAAACTTCTGATTTAAGTTTTTGTTTTCTATCTTCAAATGGTTGTTTTAGGATATTTAATTCAGTGTGGGTGTTCTGTTAAAGTTTTCTTCCACCTCATATTTGATTTCGGTAGAAGCATTTTCATCTGCTGGAATGTTTTAATTCCAGTTGTTGTTTTTTTTAAGTTATTGGCCTTGTATGAGTGTCGTCTGCCATTTTCTATTCATTTTTAGATGTTTAAATATACAGTTGTAGGTAGGCGCAGTCATGGCGTTTGACGACTGACCATGTTTCTTAGTTCAAGAGCACCCTCTTCTGTCGGCATGGGAAAGTGTAGTTTCTTCACTGACAGCAGCTTTTGTGGGGGAGGGGTTGGCGTGTCTTCTGAGCTTTGAGATCCACTTTTGCTTGGTAGGACACTCTTCCTTCGTTCCTCCCCTCCACTCAGACGCCTCTGAAGCCCTGCTGCCACGCGGCCCCCTCCCCTCCAGAAATAGTGCCCTTTCCACAGGCCAGCCCGGCCCCATGGGCAGTCAAACCCTCCCTTTCATTCGCATCCTGAAGCAACGCCCTCAGGCTACCTGGCCTCTGAGTTGTTCAAGCTATTTCTCAGTCAGGTGCGAACTTCTCTTTCTGGAGGTTATTTTCTCTGTGGTTTTGGACACTAATTCCCCCAGGCACCTTTCTCCTTTTCCAAACAATCTTCAGGCTGATTCTTTGCTCCAGCACTTGCTCTGGAGACCACCTTGTGCCTGGGAGTTTGCTCCCTTATCTGTAGGTAATTTGAAGTTTGGAGTATTCTCTCTATCTCAGTTATACTGTATGTGTGTGTATATTGTATGTTTTATTGTATGTGTGTATATGTATGTGTGTGTGTGCATATATGTACATATAGACAGAGAGAGGGAGAATCTGGAATCTGGAAGTTAAGTTGTAGACTCAGGAAAATCTTAAAGCTGTTTTGAACATAAGATAAACTACAGTTTAGGATTACCAATAAAGCTTCACTAGACTCAGGTCTCCCAGCTTCCAGGCCAGTTTTCCTACTAACACCTGATATGCTCTTGGACAAGTCGTTTAACTTCCCTGGATGCCAGTTTTCTCTCTTGGTGGAAAACTATCTGTAAGTGTCTTTCCAGTAATATTCCATGTGTGTTTTAGACTGTTCCTCTAGTGTTATGACTCTCCTCTCCATAGAATACACACAAAAGAAATTAACCTGCATCTTACAATTCAGGCCTCAGCATCACAAAGAAATTAAGTTCTGTGTTAACTGAGTCTTGGTGTCATGTAAATAAATATAAACTTGTTTCTCTGGCTGTTTCAAAGAGAACTGGGGTCTCTGTTCATTCGACTGGTAGCCCTCTAAGGGATGGGCGCTCAGTTGGGAGCTGCCACATGTCTGTGTTGGGTTTTATTTTTTCACAAGGCCAAAATGTTCCCTCTAGAACACACAGTCCTCACCAAGTTCAGAAAGAAGCCAACTGCCCTTACCTCCTCCCCTCTTCTCCATGCTCCTCTGGGCTCAGGGTCCTGCCTCTAGACCACTCCCCACAACATAAAACATCTCCATTCCTAGAGAAGACCATAATTTTAAATAAATAAAAACAGGGAAGGAACAGGGGAATTGCAAGGGTAAGTGTGAAAACATTCAGGGTCACCATAACCCCTCTTGCTCAATAATGTGAATTTATGTAGCATTCTCAGTTTTCATGTGCCTAAAATAATGATACATACTCCCCACCCATAGTGGCTGAAGAGGCAATATCACAGATGATTCATCCCAAAAGGGCCCTCCAAAGGTCATCCTGGCAATGCCCTTGCCTTGCTTCGAAATGACTCTTGCCTGCTATAAATAGATGCAAATATTGAGTGGGTAGGGAGAGTCTCCTATTCTTAAAGCTGGCAAGGTCAGGAGATGAATCTGCCCCCTCAGTCACCTGCTCACAGGTTCCCACGACTTTGACATTCAGGAAGCCAAGAAGAGATAAACTTCCTTTATCAGGAGCCAATCTTCAACACTAGTCATTTGAAAACTATATCCAACTGTCACTTGTAGATCCTCTATCTCTCTGCATCTGTATCCGGAATACTGGCAGCAATGATGACAACAATAGCAGATCAGCATAAAACCAAAAACACACACATTCATAAAAACACACACAAACACACACATACACACCACACACACACACATACATGCATACACACAAACACACACACACATACATACACACATGCACACATGCATACACACATGTACACACATGCATACACACATACACATGCATACACCATAAAAATGCATACACATACACATGCATACACACATATACACACATACACACATCCATGCATACACACATATACACATGCATATATACACATACACACTACACACATACACACATACGTGCATACACACATGCATGCATACACGCATACACACATCCATACATACACACAAATAAACACACATGCATACACACACACACACACACACACACACAATTACGTAGAGTCTCAGAGGAAAGAAGAAGATCTGTTGAACTGAAAAGTATCCTTAGAGAAAGAATTGGGAAACCAAAGGCAGAAAAGAATAGACTTTCATAGCCCCTGAGCACTCTAAAATATTGCAGAGTTTCCTCATCTACTTTCATTTTCTCCACCAGTCCAGCTTCACCCCTAGAGGTCAAGAAGGCTCTTTTTGATTCTGTCAAAGTCTCCCTGGCCAACCTCTTTGTATAAGAAAACAGAAAAACATTCAGACATGAATCTGACCCTTTATTCTCCTGCTTAGGCTCCTTCATTGGCATCCCCTATCTAAGCCCAGCTAAGCTAAGTCACATAAATAGCTACTTTACCAAGTGGAATGTATCAAGTGTGATAAGAAATGCAGGGAGGAACTCAGTGAAAGGAGAAATTAATTCCAACTGGAGAGATCCAGTTCCACTGAGAAGGTGGTATTATACAGAGTCCCAGAGCAGGCATGGAGGTGGAAAGACTCCGAGGTGCAATGTTCTAAGAAACAATGAGTGTGCTGGGCTGTAATGAAGCATGCATATCGGGAGGTGGCAGGATATATTGTCATCAGAGAGTAGGCTGGGGCCATGTCAGGGAACACCTGAAATGTAAAATTTCCTGTATCCTTGAATCACTTTTTTGGCTTCACTTTTCTTTTCTTTTTCTTTTTTTTTTGAGACAGAGTCTCGCTTTGTCGCCCAGGCTGGAGTAGAGTGGCACGATCTCAGCTCACTGTAACCTCCGCCTCCCAGGTTCAAGCAATTCCCCTGTCTCAGCCTCCTGAGTAGCTGGGGATTACAGGCGCACGCCACCACGCCTGGCTAATTTTTGTATTTTTTTAGTAGAGACAGGGTTTCACCATGTTGGCCAGGCTGGTTCTGAACCCCTGACCTCGTGATCTGCCTGCCTCGGCCTCCCAAAGTGCTGGGATTACAGGCGTGAGCCACCGTGCTCAGCCTTGGCTTCACTTTTCTAATGTCTCCACATTTGGTATCCAGAATGGTCATCATATACCACAAGCCTGGTCTTGTTTGATGCATCAAGATTTATAGCTTTTAAAGTGCTTTGAATTATACACTAATAGATTAATAGATATTAATTGATAAATTAATAGATAAACATTAATAGATAAAAATAACAAAAATAGTCCACCTTTGGAGGTAATATGCTTAATGTATTCTATGTAACCTTGGAGTGAACTATTTCTGATAACTTCTTGTGGCCCAAAATGTTACCCTGCCCTAAAGAAATACTAACTGGCTCAGTTGAAGATGGGCATGGTACTTTCCATGTGAGGATTAGAACAGCAGGAAGGTCCTTGCAGAAAGAGAGATAATATAGCCATTGTAAAACATTGTATCCAGTCTGCAAATGATCATCTTAAAGAAGTCCTTAAGCCCATTTATGACCTTAGAGCTAAATTGAACTCAAGTAGGAGAGCTAGTACAACATAATAATCAAATCAAGTACCAGGCAAAGAAATGGCAGAAATAAGACTCAAATCCAGGTTTAACTTGGGTGCAACTTGGGCAGTTAGAGCACTTCTCCAAGTGTCTTTGTCTGTAAATTAGAGATACAAAGAGTAGCTACCCCTTAGAGTGACTTTGAGGATGAAATGTGGTAATAGACATTGAGCTTTTAGCACCATCTCTAGCACATAAAAGATGCTCAATAAATATTCAGTGATTACTGTTGAGTGAATAAATTAATAAATATAATTCAATACATGTTAATAATTCAACAATGAATTGCTAACCATTAATAATGAATAATTCAGTAAATGTTATTAAAGGAAAAGGGGAACATATAGATATTATTACTATTCTCCATGGCTATCATCACCATCATGGATAAAGATAGCTGTTTAGAAGAGGGAAAAAAAGTGAAAACTGCAAAAGCAATTAAACATCCCCAGCAAACACAGGTTTGATAGAACTAGAGAGAATGACAGGAGTCTCTGAAATGGCTCGGGACTAGGAGGAAAGACTTCTGGATCATGGTCCTGACCCTGACACTAATTGATGTATAGTTTTAGGCAAGTCACGTCACTTCTGCAGTCCTCAGGGTTTCTAACTTCAGAATGACCACATTGGGCTGACTGATCTCCAAGTTCCTTTGGCTCTCTGACTTAATCTGAGGTTATGAGATAGAGGCCTGCAAAGCCTAAAGACCCTTGAAACCCAATGGCTCTTGAGGAGAAGTTTCTTAACAGTATTGCAGTTTAGTCAGGAGACTGAACTAGAGAACCCAGGTGGACATTCTTTCCAGCCAAAGACTCAATACTTCTGGAAAGATTAAGGTCACATTTGTTTCAAGAGGGTCCAGTACAGCAAAGACCTTCCACAGGGAGTAGTAACTATTCCTGATAGGGAACCTCCAAACTGCAATAGGCTTTACCCTTTTTTATCTTTCCCCTTTCTTCGTGCCTCAAGTCAGATCATAGCAAGAAGACACCTTGGAAAATCCCCTCTTCTCCTCCGCACCTCCCAGAAATGCCCAAAAAGCAGTTTAATGCTTTTTCGTAGACTTAGAAAACAGTTCTGTTCTTCCCTGGGCTCAGAGAAGCCTCCCATTTTGGAGCTCTTATCTTCAAAACCTTGCCAGGGACAGGCACTGGTGATTCACAACGGTACTTAATGTGATTTAGACTTATAAATCAAAAGACCGCCTAAGAGTAAATTCCAGGGAGCCTTAGGCCAGACTCAGGGTCCCTGTGTGTAAACAATCAAGTCTAACCCCCTTGGCTGGCAGGCTCTCCTGTCTCAGGGGACAGGAGGTAGGACCGCCTCTTGTACAAGTCTTAACATCGTCCATGACCTCAGTCTGCTTCTAGTGGGACTTTGGGAGACCATCCTCTCAAATTTGAGCCATTTCAACCCAATTTCTCCTCCGCAATCCAAGGAGAAATAAGGCCTGCCATCTCTGCTGGGGGATCTTTCTGGCACCAGCTAGATGGATCCCTGGCACTTTGACTCACAATTCCTCCCCTTACACAAGACAACAGTTCCTGAGGCCTGCATATTCCAGGCATGAAATTGACAAGAGCAATTGAGCTGTATCCAGCTTTCATATGGGAGCATATGAGGTCAGCTCAGCTTTTGGCCTCTGCAAGGAGGGATGTAGAAAGTCTCCCTACAGGAATATCTGGTGGCATCCTGACACCAAGCCTCCTTTTATGTTTTCAAAATTTTTTTAAGTTTTATTTTGTTTTTAATTGACACATAATAGTCATATATATCTATGGGGTACAGTATGTTTTGATACATGTATACATTGTGTAATGATAAAATCAGAGTAATTAGCATATCTGTCACCTCAAAGACTTATCAAAGTTTCAGGATACAAAGTCAACATACAAAAATCAACAGTGTTTCTAAACCCCAACAGCAAACTATCCAAAAAAAAAAATTAAGAAAACAATCTTATTTGCAACAGCTACCAAAAAAATAAAGTAGGAATAAATTTAACCAAGGAAGTGAAAGACCTCTACAATGAAACTATAAAATATTCATGAAAAAAAAGGACACGGCCAGGCGCAGTGGCTCACGCCTGTAATCCCAGCACTTTGGAAGGCCGAGGCGGGCGGATCATGAGGTCAGGAGATCAAGATCATCCTAGCTAACACAGTGAAAACCCGTCTCTACTAAAAATACAAAAAAATTAGCCAGGCGTGGTGGCAGGCGCCTGTAGTCCCAGCTACTCGGGAGGCTGAGGCAAGAGAATGGCATGAACACGGGAGGTGGAGCTTGCAGTGAGCTGAGATTGCACCACTGCACTCCAGCCTGGGCGACAGAGCGAGACTCCATCTCCAAAAAAAAAGAAAAAAGAACAAAAGGACACAAATAAATAGAAAGATATCCTGTGTTCATGCATTGGAAAAATTAATAGGGTTAAAATGTCTGTACTACTCAAAGCGAACTACAAATTCAATTCACTTCCTATCAAAATACCAATGATTTCTTCATAGAAATAGAAAAAAAAAATCCTAAGATTAGTGTGGAACCACAAAAGACCCTGAACAGCCAATGTAACCTTAAGCAAAAAGAATAAAGCTGGAGGGATCACACCACTGGACTTCAATATCTACTAAAAAACTATAGAAACCAAACCAGCATGGTACTGGCATAAAAACAGACCCATAGACCAATGGAATAGAATACAGAACCCAGAAATATATCCAGGCATTTACAGCCAACTGATTTTTGACAAAGGCACCAAGAACAAACACTGGGGAAAGAATCATCTCTTTTATTCTAGTAAAACTGAATATCTACATGTAGAAGAATGAAACGAGACCCCTATCTCTCACCACATACAAAAATCAACTCAAAATGGGTTAAAGACTTAAATGTAAGACCCAGTGCTTTTTTAAAACTACTCAGCAAATGCTGGCTGTTCTGAGGGTTCAGGTGGCTTCTCAAATCTCTGTGTTCGAGGGCTCATGACTCATTTATACTTCCTGGAAAGTGTCAGGAACTATTTCCAAATGGGCAACTGGTGAGAGTGAGATGTCAAGGGCAATGTGGCCTCAGTCTCCTAGCCTGGCCCTCATGGGGCGCCAGACTAGGGTGTCATTGCAGAAACGTATGTTCTTGGAGTTTGGTTTCTTTTTAGCATCCAGCCTTTCTGCAGTGATTGTTGCAACCTCTGAAGGAGCAGTTCTTTCTAGCAAGGCCTTTTTAGGAGTTCTCTCTCCCCCATCGAGGTGTTAACCTTAAAATCTCATTTCTTCCCAGCTCCACACTAACTCAGCAATCAATCTCCTCTTAAATCGAAAAGTGTTGTCTCTGAACTGAAAAGGAATCGACGTTTATGGAGCCTGGTCTGCTGAGAAGAAATGAGGATGGGATAGCTGCCTTCAATGGCTGAATTCAAAGCTGTCAGGAGATCCAAAGAGCACACAGTTTGCATGGCACTCAGATGTTAGACAAAGGAGGAAAAGTTAAAGATGGGGGATTTGGGATCAATATAATGAATACTGTTATCAAGCACAACAAAAGGCCAGACATTTTATACACATGGCTATTTTGTTCTCCTGAAACATCTATGAAATGGGGATTAGAATATATCAGGAAACAGGCTGGAAAGGAGGAGGTGCGTTGTCAGGCCCCTGCAGCAGTCAGAGCGCATATGGTGTATAAGCTAAAGGAAAATTCTAGATTGGATGGGAGAGTGATTCTCAACCAGGGATGGTTTTGTGTCCTAGGGACATATGGCAACATCTGGAGACATGTTTGATTGTTATGAATTGGGGAGTGATGCTGTATCTAGTGGGTATAGCCAGGGGTGCAGCTAAACACCCTCACAATGCACAAGACAGCCCCTCACAATAAAAAGTCCAACTGGCCCAAAATGTCAATAGTACTGAGGTTGAGAAATCATGCATTAAATGATCTTAAGATCTCTTCAAACTCCAGAACTAAATTAGGGGCCTTAATTTTTCCTCTGCATAGATGGGATTTCCATTTAGCCATCCAGTGTTTCTCAAAGTAGAGCCAGGGAGAGGACAAGGATGTCAAAACTATCTCACTGGGACCCTTTTAAAACACTTAGTCTCTAGCCAAAGAAGACCCAAAAAGCTATAAAAGAAGCCCAAAAAGCAAACAAGTCCCCAAAAGCCTTTGGCCCCAAAGAAATGACATAAATTTTTCCTCTATTTCCTAAAGACTTGGCCATTAAATGTTCTCAATATAAATCTGCAACCCTGGGGACACCAAGTTAGCTAAAGATTCACAAGGACTTGGTGGGAATATAGGAGATTCCAGAGAACTCAAAAGGAGAGGATGAAATGGATGGAATCTGCCAATTCAGTGAAAATCATTTCAATGAATGCCCAATTGGTACAAAAGCTAATTCCCTGAAAAGTCAATTTACTGAAAGCTAATGCCCAGGGAGTCAGTTCTTAGAAAGATCAATTTGCCAAATGACCAGTACACTCACATTACCAAATTCATATGTCATAACGTTTAATGAAAATATTTATCCACTTGATGTTCTGCATTTAATGAAAATCTTTTTGGAGCATTCTAATTTTTTACTGGAAATTTTCTTCTAGCTAATTCTGATTTCTATCTTGAGTCTAGAATTAAATTTTAATTTATATTTAAAATTAATGTTATTTATAATTCTGCTTTATTTGAGTGCTTTTAAAGTTAATTTATTTTAGTTTCAAAGTTTATTGAAAATTTACTTTGCAGAAATTTACTTTCTCCAGTTTATGGAAAGGATCAAAAAGAAAGGATTTAACCAAGGCCAGGAAGGGGTGCGAGGATGCCCAGAAAAGATTTCCCACACTAGTCCTGGTCCACTATAGTCAAGGAAGAATCAACTTAGAAACAGCAGGAGCAACCATATCACTTTTTTTTTTTTTTTTTTGAGACAGAGTCTCACTCTGTCGCCAGGCTGGAGTGCAGTGGCACGATCTCAGCTCACTGCAACCTCTGCCTCCTGGGTTCAAGCAATTCTCGTGCCTCGGCCTCCCAAGTAGCTGGGATTACAAGCACACACCACCACACTCAGCTAATTTTTGTATTTTTAGTAGAGACTGGGTTTCACCATGTTGGCCAGGAGGGTCTCGATCTCCTGACCTCATGATCCACCCACCTCAGCCTCCCAAAGTGCTGGGATTAAAGGCATGAGCCACAGTGCCCGGCCCCATATCACATTTTTAAATGTGGCTATCAATGACTAGAAATAATAAACCAACGTAGATTGACTGTATGAGAAATTGACAGCAGAATGCTAGAAACGCAAAGAAAAAAATAGCACAAAAACACAAAACTGAGTTTTTTAAAAGGATCTCTAGTTGCTTAGCTGATTTACCAAAAAGGAATAATTTCACCTTTGTTGCAAACTATGACTTATTTCTGATAATATCAATAAAGTCTGCAGATTCCAATCACTACTTATAAATGCTATGTATCAACACATTTCTGCAGGTGTATTTTGCAGGTAACAGAGTTTTTTTTTAAGCTACTTCTGCTTTTTATTGTATTTAAATGTTATTGCCCATTTTTTAAACCATTAAGCCCTCTTTAGTAGTGTACATCAACTCCTTATACAGGTTATCTTCCTTAATTATGTATTTCTGACAATTCAACATTTAAATATAATTTTATATTTAAATCCAAAATCATTGGAAGCATATTAGAATTTTAAATTAAATCTAAATTCAAAGTAATTATTTAATATACAGAAAATCAAAGGTTTACATTTAAATTTGAAAACTAAGTAAATCAGTTTTAAATTACATTATATTAAAATCAGTATTTCAAAACCTACAAAGAAAATCAGAAATAGCCATCAGCCAAAACAGTTCCTCATACATATTGTCATAATATGAAAAATTACCATGTGAAATGTTGAAATGTTGTTAATAATGATAAAATATGTTTCTTTGTGTCACATTATTAGAAACAAAAATAAGACATTCCTGTTAAATTCGTTAAAAGATTCCTGGCAAAATGACTAAGCACTCTAGTCAAATCTTATAAAGGATTCAATTTGGTCAACTTGCACATTAGGAAATAGGTAAATTGATCATTTGGCAAATTTGCTAGTACTTGCTTTTCAGGGAATTGACTCAGTCCCAAGAGTAGTGAAATCTGGAAAAAGGGAGTAAATTCTAGAAGGAGAGTTTGAGGGGAGCTGGGTAAGCTGTTGTTTTTCCCGTAACATCCTTCTTAGAGGCTGCAGTCTGCCCTAGGGGCAGAGGCAAGAAGACTGAGTCAACGAAGTAACCAGCGGCTCTTCAGTTTGTCACCATATGTGGACCATATTCTCAGTGGCTGTGTGGAGATACAGAGGCACAAGTTCCTGACTCCAAGCCCCTTCCTTGTGAAGAAAATCAAACGCTTCAATTAACCAAAACTACTAAGCTTTATCAATGGAATCTATCCTTTTGGTGTGTGTGCGTGCATGCATCCATGTGTGCATGTGTGGGCACAAATGATCAATGCAGATTACAAATGCTGGAAAGCTCAACAGACCTCCATACAGATGAGTAACTATAAGGTCATGCCATTGGATCTCCTGGTGAGAGTCAGTTAAGATCTCATTTCACTTCTAGGTTGAATGAATTGGCTTTCTGCTCATCTGGGGACTAAGTAAAATACCCACTAACTGGTAAATTTTTTATGGCGTTTAATCTGGCATATCCAGATTAGTTGATGAATTAGTTCAGCTGGGAACTCAGGAAGCCCTGAGTGGCAACAGCGACTGGAGGCTCAGGTACAGAGGCTGACTTGCCTCTGCAGGCCAACATGAGGTTTTGGTCCACCACTCCACAAGGAAAGGGGACGGAAGGAGGCAGCCATATGCTGAGCCCCTCAGAAATGTGGAGCCCCTCAGAGGTATGCTGTGCCTCACCCTTTGCAAACGTTCTCTCTTGTACTCTTGAACAACTCTATGAGTAGACAACTTACAAATGTATAGCCCCCAGTCTAGACTCTTCTATGTCTATTGCTTTCCAACATTGTTTTAGTCTGTTTTCTGTGGCTTATAACAGAATACCTAAAATTGGGTTATACATAAAGAAAAGGAATGTATTTCTTACAGTTATGAAGGCTGAAAAGGACAAAGTCGAGGGTTCACATCTGGTGAGAGCCTTCTTGATGGTGGGGACTCTATACAGAGTCCCAGGGTGGCACAGGGCATCATGTGGTGAGGGGGGGCTGAGCTCAGATCTCTGTCCTGCTTATAAAGCCACCAGTCCCATTCTCATGATAAACCTCTAATCCATTAACCCACGAATGGGTTAATCTATTATTAGGAGCAGAGCTCTCATGACCCAATCACTTCTTAAAAGCTCCACCTCTCAATACTGCCACACTGGGGATTATGTTTCAACATCAGTTTTGGAGGAAACGAATATTCAAACCATAGCAAACGTCCAGTTGGCAAATGAGAGTTGATTCCTGTGCAATGTCTTTTCCCAAAGGTGGCTTTCTCTGGCCTTCCAATTGCAGGATCCTGCAGCATCACGGATACTCTGCTTCATGTAATGTTTGATTTAGCACATAGTAGATTATACAAATCATAAAACCATGGACAACTTTTACTTGCCATTGTATCTTAAGTACCTACCACAAAATATGTAAAGAGAGAGCTCAAATAACATTTGTTGAGGCAAAATTAACGAACAATTTAACTTTCTACAGTATTATAGTCTTTCTTTTGAAGCTAATAAAACTGAAGCAAAGAGAGATTAAATGAAGACTCCAAGGACACACAGCTAGTAAGTGCTAGATTCAGGATTTAAACCGCAACCACTGACAATGGCTCCACTGTGCCATCTTAACATTAATTGTCACCCCTCTTAGGCACTGTACTGGTTGCTACTTAACATTTAACCCATTTTATTCTCTCAAGGGTCTTGTGAAAGTGTTCATGTCATACAATTTAGAGATGAGAAATCAGGCCCAGAGAAAACCAAAAACAGAGCTAGAAACTGCTGGAAATGCAGTTTGAACCCAATTTGTCTGACTCCAATTTTCTTTTCAATATATAGAGGCAGTATTATATAATGTATATTAATTAATATTTAATATTAGCAATAATATCATTACTATATAACACATGTCTATACAGTCTACAAATTATTTTATAACTTATCACCACACCCCACACCCACCAAAAACTCTGTTAGACAGGAAGAGTTATTTTTTTTCATCAGTAGGAAAGCTAAAGTTCTGAGAAATTAAATGCCCTGTTCAAATTCACAGGGCTGGTCAGTGGCAAATCTTATAGATTTTCTATCCCATGCTGTCCTACATGTTAGCCACCTGCCACACACTAAAATTTTAATGAATTAAAATTAAATAAAATGTAAGAGTCAGTTCCTGTTGATTCAACAGTTGCATTTCAAATGCTCAATAGCCACTGTGGCTAGTGGGTACCATATTGGAGAGTATAGGACATTTCTGTCACTGCAGAAAGTTCTATAGACCAGCACTGAATTCTTGCTACTACAGGGCAACAGCAGAAGCATCACCTGGGAGCTTATTAGAAATGCAGAATCTTTGGACCCACCCCAGACCCATGGAATCACAACCTGCACTTTAGCCAGATCCATGGAAGATTTGTGTGCATATTAAAGCACTGACTTAACCACTCCACCTTAATTTTGCAGATGAGAAACTAAAATCCAAACAGGTGAACCAACTCGGCTAAAGTCACATCCAGGGTTAGGGGTGAAGCTGGGGCCAGAAGTCGGGACTCAGGCCTCTGCTACTCTGCCTGTGAGGAGGCACCAAGCCAGAGGGGCCTTCGTGGCGCCTGGCAATGGAACAGGGAGAGTGCTGATGGCTCCCTCCCTGCAGAAGCAGATAAGAGAGCAACGGTGCTCGCCCAAAGAGGAGGAATGATGCTGGTGTCTGGCAAGTCTAAGAGGCCTGGGAAGGGAGGGAAGCTGGCTTTGGAGGGAAGTAGGCTTTGGTCCCTCCCACCTCCCATCCAAGCTGAGAAGCAACAATAGAGAGCTGCCAGGCTAAGGGGGACAGGGTCCACTGACGGGACAGGGTCCACTGACAGGCCAGGACTGTAGCCAAGAGAGTGTTGATTACGAAGTTCTCTCTGCCACAGTGAGGGCAAGGGAGACTTCAGTCTGAATCCCTTTGGTGGGTTGCGTCCAGCTGCTCTTCTGTCCTGGGCTGCTACCCATTCTTCCCACTGCATCACCATGAAGAGGATGCCTTCAGCCAAATGAGAACCCAAACTGTCTCCATCTCAATGCTTTCAATTTAGTTAATTTAAAAAGAAGAAAGAAACAATACGCCCTTAGCATCTTTCAGGATCTGAAATTCTCAATCCACTTGCTACTGACACAGAACTTTAACTCATATAATGGTTTTAAAACATTGCCACAAATTCTTTGACAGTCCTCTATTGAGAGGTAGGGTCCATCTCCCCGCCCCTTAAATAGGAGCCGGCTTATAATATTTTGTTCAATAGTGCATAGCAGAATGAGGCTAGGTGATGACTAAAGCTAGGTTCTAAAGAGCTTCACAGTTCCACCTTGTTCACTGGGACACTCACTCCTGGAGCAGCAGGTATCCATGTAAGAATTCCCAGTATGACACGACCATGATGCCAAAGAGGCTGCAAGTACATGCTCCAGATGACACCATCCTAACCATGGCACCAGATATATGAGTAAAGAAATCGGCCGTGCGTGGTGGTTCACACCTGTAATCCCAGCACTTTGGGAGGCCGAGGAGGGCGGATCACAAGTTCAGGAGATCAAGACCATCCTGACTAACACGGTGAAATGCCATCTCTACTAAAAAAAAAAATACAAAAAAATTAGCTGGGCGTGGTGGTGGGTGCCTGTAGTCCCAGCTACTTGGGAGGCTGAGGCAGGAGAATGGGATGAACCCAGGAGGTGGAGCTTGCAGTGAGCAGAGATCGAGCCACTGCACTACAGCCTGGGCGACTGAGTGAGACTCTGTCTCAAAAAAAAAAAAAGAAAAAAGAAATCACTGCATGTTCTCACTCATAAGTGAGAGTTGAACAATGAGAACACATGGACACAGGGAGGGGAACAACACACACCAGGGCCTGTCGGGGGTTGGGGGCAGGGGGAGGGAGAGCATTAGGACAAATACCTAATGCATGCAGGGTTTAAAACCTAGATGACAGGTTGATAGGTGCAGCAAACCACCATGGCACATGTATACCTATGTAACAAACCTGCACATTCTGCACATGTATCCCAGAACTTAAAGTAAAATTTAAAAAAAAAATTTTTTTCATAAATGTTAACATAGAAATTATAAAAGACACAGCCAAATTTTCTGATTAAATTCTTCCAAAAAAAAAAAGAAGTCACCTTGGAAGTGGATCCTCCAGCTCCAGCGATTCCAACTTCCCATGCTTTGAGTCATCCAAGCTGAGGACCAGCACATTGTGGAGCAGAGAATGACTCCACTGAGCCCATTCTGAATTTCTAACCCTCAGAATTTGAAGATCATGATAAAAATGGTTGGCATTCTACACCACTATGTTTTGGGGTGATTTTGCAGAAATAAATAAGAAGACAGGATATAAGAGAGGTATATTGTGCTGTGAAATGGGTGGGTTCTCAAGAGAAAGGTCTCTCTCCAACTGTCAGGTTAAAAGCAAGTTTCTTAGAGCTGGTATGCTCAGATTTGCACTCCAGCTCTGCTTCTCAGTGATTCTCTGCACTTGGGTGGGTTGCTTAACCTCTCTAGCTGCTTCTGCAAAATGGGATTCTTGTGGTGATGATTAAATGGGAGAATGCTCCCTTCAGGGAGTGGATCACAATGAAAAACAGTACCAGTATGTGCCATCGGCTTTGCAGTTCTCAATGCATGGCCATGAACACAGAGTGTTTATAAAAATGTGTTTTGATGAAATAACGGCTAAGTGGTCTGGATTCTGGAGATTAGAAATGATGTAAATTTAGGGGGCTAGAAAAGTATTTTAGCCAGTAGCTCTGCTCAGGAAGTAGCCATGTAGTATATCAATTTGCCTCCATGGTCTGGGAGTTGTGACATGTCATCTATTTAGATGACATTGACAATATTGTAATCAAAAAGGAAGAAATGCCAAGTCTAGAATATACTATGCTTCAGATGATGCCTTTGAGGTCTGGAGTCCTGGCTGTGGTCCTGTACCTTATTTGACTTCACAATGGGCCACCTGGTCTAGAAACTGACTTCTGTGATCTTGCATTGTCTTCTTGTGATCTTATGATCTAGTTCTCTCCCAAACTAAGACCTCTATTAGAAATGACCCTCCATCACATCACTAACCCTAGCATGTCATACCTCCCAGGCTGGAAGTTCTTCTTGGGGTCTAACATCAGTGATCTCTCTCTCTCAATCTCTCCACTCCCACCTTTTCTTCCCTCACTCCCTCTTACACACACACATACATATCTCACATTTCTCATTCCAGTTCAGTCCTCAAAGAAGCTGGAATAGAGATAATCAACTTCTTAGAATTAAAGCATCCTCTTTTTGTTCAGTACTGGCTCTTTAGTTACTGTTTGTCTTGTCACAGTCCAGGCGAGAAAATGTCAAGAATGTCGGATAAAGAGAGAGAGAGACAGAGTAAGAGGTGTTTTCCAGAACTGAGCACCACAAGTGTGGCTGCTGGGGTGTCCTGCAGAGAACACAGAAGCAGCATCCACAGGCCTGCCATCCTGAAGTCTCCTTCCTCTCTTCCAAAGACTGACGTCAGCAGGCTCCGTCAGAAAGGAGAGCCAATGGTGGAGAGAGGGAAGGAACTTTATCTTTGGAATTCTGTCTTCTCAGTGGTCCAGAAAATTCAAACAGGGCCAGGTACTCCATGTATCTTCCCAGATGGGCATCAGGTACCTGACACGACCTGGCACCCCACATTCTTTCTCCAATTTCCCTGTCATCAGGGGCTTGACAACTCTAGCAGCCAGGGAGAGGCTCTGGGTGGGGCAGCGGCAGGGAGGTTGGAGGAACGTGTTCCAGCCCTGGAGCAGGGAGGAGAGCAGGTGTCTCTTCTAGCAGCAGCTGGAGGGTTGGAGGTAAGGGAAAGGGGATATTGCAATCAAGAATGCAGGCTGGGATTGAGAAGGTCAGACCTGCCATTTTGCCATTTCTGATCTCTCAAGATAGACACAATTTCAGCGTTAGAATGAAAGAGGAGTAGAGTGAGACAGAAAGAAAGTACAGAGATAAACAGTCTGGCTTCATTCTTTTCCTGGCTTTGGACATGCTCTTCCCTTATTTTTCTACCTAAGAAGAGGTCTTGCAGTGTGGACAGAATCCTCTGGATTCCGCTGCCATTGAGTTTTGCTTCATTTCTCTTAAGTTAACTTTTTGGAGCTTCATTTTCTCCATCTGTAAAATGAATTGCACAACCTCAGAATTGTAGTAAGGATTAAATAAAGATAACACAGATGAAATACCCTAGCAAAGTACTTGACCAACTCAACATTCTCTAAGTGTTAGTTCCCTCTCCTCCCCTTCTCACTGTGCACCTTCAAGAGAGAAAACAACCTCTCTGTCAAAAATTGGCCAGAGAACAAGGTGCGGGCAGAGGTTCTGAGACATTAAATGGCAAATTGCCGCAACTCTGATTCAAAGCATGTAATCATTGTGAAGTCAACCTTCATAGCTGATATTTTGCACCTGTTCTTAAAGAGCTCTATGCCTTTCAATTGGATGAGCTTAGTCATCTTCATGAACTGAAGATGCTCTGGGTGAAGTCAAGAGCAAAAGTACCTTTTATGCCCAACTCAGGTTGGAGAGTTGCAACCTAGGAAGTGAAATGCTTTTCCCAATGCTGGTCAGGAAGGACAGAGACAGAAGGGAGACTGGCATATTATGGATTTTTCTTCAATAACTTCTCTATTATTGAAGAATAATCCATAATATGCTGGTTGCATAATATGCCAGTTGCATATAAGTCTCAGGTTGCAGAGATCTTAGCAATCCAGAGATATTCTTTTGTGATTGGTTAATAGTCAGGGCTTCCACAAAAGAACCTTGCAAAAAATTGTGGAGGCTTTACAAGACTAGATAGAGACAGAATTCTCACAGTGTTCTGTCTCCTGAGAAAGAACTGGGTGGTGTCCACTGGTTCTCACTCCCTTAGACAATCCTGCACGTGTGGGTTCAGGATTCCACAGGCCCTGCCGAGACACCTAGCTTCCAAAGCTCCATACAGCTGATGAGTCACGGAATCTTGAGGAGAATGTGCCCTAAGTCAGAAGCTCTCCAGGGATGCAATTTTCATCCACCCAAAAACCACTTCCCTCCAGCCTAAATATTAGGTAACAGCATGCATCTGGAATGCCCAAGTGCCTATAAAAGATTATTACTAAGTAAGAGTAGATGATGATAATTAATTACCCTCCATTAAAGAGAAAGTCCCTGGAGCAAATGCATCAAAGGCAATATTTTACTGAGTTGGCGATTTCTTTGGCTCTGCAACAAGATGACTCGTTAGCCTGCATCTTGAGTCCATTTCTCTCTTGCATTCTGGCTTGTGGAATATTCCTTTTGACTTTGGACAATTTCATTTAATTCCCACCTTTCACCCCATCTCCCATCCGGTAATCATTATTACTAAAACTTCACACCAGGCCACAGACCTATTTTATAGCACCCCTTTGATGGATTAATTTATGGTAACTCTCCTTCATTACTAAAGCCCAAATCAAAGAAAATGATCTTAGAATGGAGACCTGCCATTTTGCCATTTCTGATCTCTCAAGATGGACACAATTTCAGGGTTAGATGAAAGAGGAGTAGAGTGAGACAGAAATAAAGCATAGGGATAAACAGTCTGGCTTCATTCTTTTCCTGGCTTTGGACATGCTCTTCCCCTTCTTTTCTTTTTTTTTTTTTTTCCTTCTTTTTTTTTTTTTTTTTTTTTGAGATGGAGTCTCGCTCTGTCACCCAGGCTGGAGTGCAGTGGCACGATCTTGGCTCCCTGCAAGCTCTGCCTCCTGGGTTCACACCATTCTCCTGCCTCAGCCTCCCAAGTAGCTGGGACTACAGGCACCTGCCACCATGCCCGGCTAAATTTTGTATTTTTTTTTAGTAGAGACGGGGTTTCACTGTGTTAGCCAGGATGGTCTTGATCTCCTGACCTCGTGATCCGCCTGCCTCGGCCTCCCAAATTGCTGGGATTACAGGTGTGAGCCACCACACCCGGCCCCCTTATTTTCTACCTAAGAAGAGGTCTTGCAGTGTGGACAGAGCCTTCTGGATTCCA
Source organism: Pongo abelii (assembly GCF_028885655.2). Taxonomy (NCBI): domain Eukaryota; kingdom Metazoa; phylum Chordata; class Mammalia; order Primates; family Hominidae; genus Pongo; species Pongo abelii. The sequence goes on from NC_071996.2 coordinate 120,955,547, forward strand.
CTGGCATTGGGTTTCTGCTTAACTTCTCTTAAGTTAACTTTTTGGAACTGCCAAAAAGTTAACAAGAGAAGTTAAGTTAAACAAAATCTACTTCCCAGCCAACACAAGAAAGACTATGGAAAATAGACATCCAAAGAGATCATAGGATTGATCTCCTCCTCAACAAATCCACTTAATGGGTAAAAGTGGTCAGAACAAGGTGTGCTATGATTCCAGAAGAAGTCAACGGACTGGGCCAGATTTCCTCCAAATCTATGACAGAATCTATGAGTAGCACATTACTTTGTGATTCTTGGGAAACTCTTCTCTTGTCCTATAGTTCTTAATCAGCAGACCTGTGACCAGTGGGAGAGGTCTGTGATTACTGAGCAAAGTTGACCACAGAAAGAATATCCATATTCTCAGAACCTCATCATGACTAATCTGGGAAGCAATCTTGGAATATCTATGTTTCCTGAAAAGAGTACAGAAGCTGCGGAATCAGGAGCTGAGAAGGCTGTGTAGTTCCTGGCTTTGTGACCAGGAGACTCTCTGGAAGTCAGTCTCCTTATCTGTAAGAAAAGACAAATAAAGAATTCTTATCTAATGAGTTCTCGGGAAATTGGGAGGAGATAATTGATATGTGTCAGCATCTTGCTCAGCTCCTGGGTATGGTGCCTTCCATCATGTCAGATAATCACCATCTTGCAAGAATGAGGGCAGGGCCATGAAGCAGGCCAAATGCCAGAAGATTGTCTGGACCTTTGCAGGTACCAAACACATCCTTGTTGAATGAATCAATGCAATCATATCTATGGTTTGTGGCTAGGGCAGCCAGAAGATTGGTAGATTGGCATCAGTAAGAGCTATCTGGACATATAGGAAATGCTTTCCAATTGCTGAGTTGCAGAGATCTTAACAATCCAGAGATATTCTTTTGGGATTGGATAATACTCAGAGCTTCCACAAAAGAACCTTGCAAAAAATTGTGGAGGCTTTACAAGACTAGATGGAGCCAGGCCTCCATCAGCCAATTCTGGAGAAACACTTGCATGCTGGAAAACTGTCCCTAGGACAAAAAAAAAAAAAAAACAGTATGACACTGATACCATCCTTTTAATCATGATAATTATTGTTAGTGCTTGGCACAGGCAAACTCCTAATCTCTGTAACCTGGTAAGGGTTCTTTTCTAACCAAGGACTCAAGGATCAAGTTGTCTCTTCATCTCAGCATATGCCTTTCATGGTTGCCCCAGCAAGGTAAAGAAAGATCGAGGTAGCACAATGCCTCTTTACTGCTTTGGCCCCAGTATGGCACAGATCATTGCTGATCACAGCTATCAGCCAGAACTAATCAAATGGGTCCAATCCAACTGCAAAGGGAGCACCTGAATAATAAGTGAGTGCTAAATGTCTCTACCACTGCTGAGGACTCAACAGATGGGCAGTCTGATGTCTCACCATGCTGATAGCCAGGAAGCTCTGGATTTCCTCCCTCTATGTTTTAATGACTTAACCAGGGGTGGTAAGGGAGGCTTTTAGAAAAGATTCTCAAACACAGGGGCCCAGGGATCCCTGGGAATCATTTCTTACTTTGCCATCATCTTTTCTCCCTTTTTTTTCTAATAGATGGCTCTCAGAGGGGATTACCAAAGCAATTTTATGGTCTTTATAGCTGGTTCTCTCCCCAGTAATTCAGCTGAGAGTCAAAGATCACAGAAAACCTGGCACCTCCCTCATCTCGCTATCTCTCTGGAGAATGTGGGCCCTCCTCCCTCTCTGGAACACATGGAGGCCGCCAATTACAACATAGATTCTCCTGCCAGCTTCAGCGCTGTCTGCCAGGAGTAGGGCTACTCCCAAGAGGTTGACAACCTAAAAGGCCTTCATCACTATTCAGAGAGCCATAGCCCTGGTCCCCACAAGACTTTAAAAATGGCTCCCTTTGGGTAATTTCTAGTGCTGCTTTGCTGAAGCTCCTTGCATACCAAAGTTTACAGCAAGAACCAAAGCACCTGCCATGCCCCACTCCCACCCACCCCCTTCATACCCTTCTCCCTTGCTCTACCATCCTCACCTGGGCTTCTGACTCAGCCTGCAGATAGCCTACAGGTCAAAGTCCACTTCCACCTGACCAGCCTGTGACTCTCTGAAAAAGAGACCAAAGCTAGCCTGAGGCTTTTAGAGGAAGGAAACATAGGCAGTTTGAAGTCCTAGGGGCTGAAAACCTAGGCCTACATTTCTGGCTACACTTTGCCAAGTTTTTTCCACGAGCATGAGACTGTGGCAATTCTGAATTGTCCAATCCCTGGCTGTGGTTCAAGCCACACTTCTAGTCACCTTCACAATACACCCCTTACCATCTCCAGCCCTCCATCTCCTGGACGTCTCAGAGCCCCGGAATTTTCCTGCAGCCAACACATTGAGAGTCTTGTAAAAGCTGAATACAAGAAGAAGAAAAAGAGAGGCCAAGCTTATTAAACTCCTCTTCAGCTGGCTGCATGGATTCTTTTAAGCCCACTGTTGGATTTCTTTGAGGTCTCAGTACGTGCTGACTTGCATGGCTGGTTTGGGGGATAGGGAAAGGAGGTAAGAAAAGCTTTGCACTGGATAAATAAAAATCCATTTGTTAATTAAGGAGACATTAACAAGGCCATGGCCTATATCAGGCAGCCTACACAGAAGGTTTGATTCTTCAGGAACTGAAAACAAGGAAATAGAGAAACTCCCCCACCACACTGCATAACTTTGTTCTAGGGCTGCTAAGTTATTCCCTGCTACTACATCAGCTGTGAGAGCCCTGTGAAACATGCTGTGGTTAAAATAAACTCAAGCCCCTAAGCATATTTTTTTAAATGTGTTAGGTTATATAAAACAGTTAATCTCCTCTATTTTCTCTTTGAAAAAAAGCCTAAATTATTAATTTTCTATCCAGTCATTTTATGCTCTCCTGCCCTGTCTGTCTTTTTCACAGCAGCCCAATCTGAATGAGAGACATGAACAAAGTGATTTAAGAATTGTTGACTGGAAAAGGAGTAAGGGGATACACCAATAGCCCTGGTCCACACAAGACCTTACAAATGGCTTCCTTTGGGTGATTTCTAGTGCTGCTTTGCAAAAGCTCTTTGCATGCCAAAGTTTGTAGCAAGGACCAAAGTGCCTGCCATGCCTCCTGCTCTCCACCCCCTTCATAGCCTTCTCCCTTGCTGTACTAGCCTCACCTGGGCTTCTGAATCAGACAGGTTAGGATCAGAGTTCCAGGTCTTCCTCTCTCATGGACAGGTTGCATAGCCTGTTTGAGACTGGGTTTCCCCATTTATTCAGTGTGAGCAGACTATGAAATGTTGGAGATTATATGTGATTGTTTATAATGTAACTAATACACTCTAGGTGTTCAATCAATTACACATTGAAGAATGGCATTATGAAATCACATTGTTATTATTAACACCACCTTCCACTCTTTCTTTACTTCTCTTGAACAGATCCAGTCTACCCCAAAAGGACCTTAGCCATTTCCACATAACCTAATCAGTAAACTGGGCTCATTAAACTTTTCTAAAAGATGTGAATAGGGCAGACAGAAATTGATATGGTTTGGCTGTGTCCCCACCCAAGTCTCTTCTTGAATTGTAGCTCCCACAGTTCTCACATGTCATGGGAGGGACCTGGTGGAAGGTAATTGAATCATGGGGGCAGGTCTTTCCTGTGCTGTTCTCATGACAGTGAATAAGTCTCAGGAGATCTGATGGTTTCATAAGGGGGAGTTTCCCTGCACAAGCTCTCATTCTCTCTTTGCCTGCTGCCATGTAAGACATGCCTTTTGACCTCTGCCATGATTGTGAGGCCTCCCCAGCCTCACATGGAACTGTGGGTTCAATAAACCTCTTTTTCTTTATAAATTACCCAGTCATGAGTATGTCTTTATCAGCAGCATGAAAACGGACTAATACAGGAATACAACAGCCTCAGGTCACTACAAGCTCAAATTAATGCCCTGCCTTCTGAAAAATTTACACATCCCCCTCCTCTTTCCACTTATTGAACACTTTTATATGGCTGGCCCTTTGCTAAGCTCTTTGCGTTCATGGTTTCAACTGGACATCACAACAACTCTGCTGTTTATAGGAATCCTGGGATCCTGGCTGCTGAGTTGCTTAGAGTCTCTCCAAATTTAACCACAAGCCTGCTATAAAAACCTCTTGTAGCATCCCCAAACCCCAAACAGATCATAGAAACTCTTAATTTTGGGCAGACATCATGCTTTTTATGTCACAGAAGCCAGTCTCATGAGTTTCCGGGTAACAGTCACTGGTATGTAATCCTCCCAAAACCCTCTCCCATGGGACACTACTTGAATGCTCCCTCTGGGTATGAGGTGTCCTAGAAGGAGCCCGGCTGGAACACCAAAATTGTTTTCACAAAACCCTTGTATTACTGCTTCCCCTTCCTATATCTGGTAGTTCCCCAGTGGCTATTCTAAAGTTAACCTTGTAGTCCTCCTTTCCCATATTGCACCTGTAGGGAAATGAGACACAGACACACAGGCAGCTGGGAATTTTTGTGATGCTGAAAAGATGAGAGTTGAAGGTTCATGGATTTTGAGCAATCACTAGCGAGTAAATCACATCCGATCTTTCTAGTGCAAGGAGCAACATGCTCATTAACTCATAACTACAGAAGAGTATGCCGAGGCCAAGATGCCAGACTGTCTGGTCTCCTGCTTTGGGCATTTGGATGTCTAAAGCAATCAGGACATATGTCCATGTGTCCTCTCATTCAGTATCTTGAAGGGGGAGACACTCTGACATTACTTCCCCTGACACTGGCCCAGGAAACTTGACCACTGAGTAAGCCCAATACAAGCTGGAGGACTCAAGTTGTAGATTTTTGTTTCTGTTCTGACTGGTCCACCTCCAAACTGCTTTCAAGATTGAGGTCTACTGGCTCCTAAGAACTTCAGTCTTAGTATTATCAAGTAAGGCAGAGAGAAAAGGGAAGGTTTAGGAGGCGGACAAATTTTGAGTTGAATCCTAATTCAGCTACAGCCATGCATTGTTTAACGATGGATAAACGTTCTGAGAAGTGTGTTGTCAGGTGATTTTGTCATTCTGTGAACATCATAGAGTGTACTGACACAAACCTAGATGGTATAGCTTAGGACACACCTAGGCCATATGGTATAGTTTATTGCTCTGAGGCTACAAACCTGTACAGCATGGTACTATAGCAAACACTGTAGACAGCTATAACACCATGGTAACAATTTTTATATCTAAACAGTAAAAATACAGTATTATTATCTTATAAGACCACCATCTTATATGCAGTCTGTCATTGACCAAAACATTATGTGGCACATGACCATACTTATTAGTGATGATTTGCCACTAATCTTTATCTATACAGTTCCTACAACTAGAAACTGGAAACAATAATGTCACAGTGTATCTAAATACTACCTAACAGCAGAAAGGAGTAACAGCTACATTTATTTAGGGTCACTGCTCACTACTATTCAATTTTCACCTTTACCTTTTTAATGGTCAAAAATATTCTCTTGAGTTTATAGCTCCCCATTTTCCTATGAAGAAGTCAAAGTTCAAAGAGATTATTGAACTTTCCCAATTCACACTAAGTGGCACATCTTGGATTGAAACACAGATCAACCTGACTTCAGTGTCCGTGCTCTCTCCCCAAATCCTTGCCCTCTCAGAGACTCCTATTCTCATGTGCGGCTTCCAACAGTTTGGACTTTGGTCTGCAAGGCTCTCCACAGCCCAGCCTCTGGCTCTCTCCCATCCTATCTCTTACCAATCCCATCTCTGACAGTATTCCTGGTCCATTGTCCTGCTGGCTTTTCCTTGAATACACCAAGAACTCAGGGCCTTTTCCTTTGTTCCCTCTGGCTCTCCAGTTGTAAGAGGATATTATTCCATTCCTAGCTTCTTCAAAGACTAGGCTGCCTATCATTCCTTGGGGGGGTTTTGTTTATTGTACTTTTTCTATTTTCTTTGAATGAATTTACATGAGTGTTTCTATCTTGGTCTAAAAGTTCTTAAGGAGCAGAGATTGTGACCAAGAAGATTTGTTTGTGGGAACTTGATATTCACTTTAAGGAGATAATAATAATGATGACTTACTTGTCATTACTGTAGCCTTGGTGCCTAGGACAATGCCTGGGACACAGTATGCACTCAATAAATCATTGTGAGATGATTGAATTTGGAAGTTACAAGAACACAAATACAAATCATGAAGCCTCCATCTTCATTTGCGCTCCTCACTGTAATTTCTTCATATCTACATCTATTTCCTTTTAGAGTTAATTATTTGAGAGTAAACATAAATAGTGCCAATACCTTGCCATCGACTAACAGCCCTAACTGTATTGATTGGAATAAAACACTACCTAGTTAAAAAAAATCCATGGCTGTCCCACCAGCCTGCACCCTTCCAGATGAGTTCTGCCTTTGAATTCTATCGTCCTGATGATGCTTTGGTTCCAAGAGAGGTCATCTCCTATCTAGTGACTTGACGCCAGCTTATGGATATTTTATTAAAAGCTGCATCCGGAGGGCTCTCCAAAACATCCGGCAAAAAATTTCTTTCACTAAAGGTAAGGAAATGAATAGCAGTATTCAAATCTCAGAGGAGTCATTACACACAGAGAGAAGGCCAGCTGTTCTCTGTCTTTTCTGAAGATGTAACGTGAGGAAAAACTGCTGAAATCACAACAGGCAAGATGGAAGTTGGACAGGTAAGCATGCCTAAGATAAAGGAATGGGAGATAACAGAAGAAAAAAGTAGAAGTATTTCTTTCCTCTGAAAAATCTGAAGTTGCACAAGGCTATGCATCAGTCTGGGTTGATTCAGCCATAGACCACTTTGAGAATAGAACATATGCTAAAGGACAAATCCTTTGCACATGAAAGAATGTCCATCAAAACATAAGCATCATTTTGCCCATGAAGACAAATTTTATCTTTTTTTGCAATACAGTATACATTTTGCTTCAGGAAAAGAAGTCTAAGAGATGTAGGGATTGAAATTCAATGTTTGTGGTAATCTTGGATTCAAAACTTGATTTTTTTTATACAAGTGATACCCATAAGCAACAACAAAAGAAATCCTTGAATGAAAAAACTTAGACTTGTGCCGAAATTTGATTTTCCAAATATTAAAGATCTTTTACAGCTGTCCTTGTAAATGGGTCAATAGTTTCACAACCTAACTGTATATTGCTCCCTAAAGAATGGGAGTTTTAGAGGAATATTCTTTTAGTCAATTTTGTAGCAATATCAGACAGACCCGTAATGATGTGAGGAAACAAACCTTGGCCTCAGAGTCGAGAGACCCATGGTGACTCTAGCATTGGCAAGTAACTTCACTTTTCTGTACTTATTTTTTTCAATTAGGCAAGTTCCTTATCCTTTCTCAGTGTCTGTTTCTTTTCTTGTAATTGTAAAATCTGGAGGTTACTGTCTTCCTCTAGATGTGTTAGAGGATTAAATAGAGTAACAGTCCAAGTCCTAGTATATTGTAAATTTTCAACGTCAATATTTTTTCCTAAGGAAGCAGTCAAAAAAAGAAATTATTTTCCCTCCTCTCTAATTCCAAACAAATACCCAAAACCTTAATATTTCTTCCCTCAGTGACGTATACAACAGATAAAAGAAGTTGGCTCTCAGTTTCAGCTTAACTTCAGACAAAGTCTAAACTATTCAAACAGATGGTTCTGGCATCCACCGTGAGGAATGGCCCATGTCCTGCTTTTTGGAAGCAGTGTTTGGAGTACTATGAAACAACTCAGAGGGGATAGCTGGGTGCGCACACCAGGGGGATTTACTGCACATGCAATGGGTGCCGATTCTCTTCTAAAGTTCCCATGTTCTTAGTGCAGCACAAATAAGCAGTCACCGAACTTGAAGAAATGACATGAAAGAATGACTGGCAGCCCTACCAGAGTGGTCATTTTTCATGATCAGAAGGGTCGCCCCAAAGCTCTGGTGTTCATAAGAACTTGGAAGCCTGAAATCTGGGGAGCACCCAGATGTTAGCTTGAATTTCCCAACAACCTGAAGGGATGAAGAATCAGAGTTGTATTTCTAGTTATTTAAGGAAAATAGATGCAATATTTCTTGTACACTGAGGTTTGTGGGCTAAGAGCCGTATCTATAATCAATAGCATATCTAGGAGCACAGGGTCAGCCCTATACACAAAAGGCCTGAGAATTTCCTGAGATGATTTGAATAGGAAAAGTTATTTCTGGAAGTCTGCAAAGGCTCTAGGGAGACAGAATTCTGAGAGGCATCTGATCAGAGAAGAGAGAAACAGTTCAGAACAGAACACAGAGGGAATGGTGCATGAGGAAGGTCTTAGACAAAATAAACTAAGCAGGAGGCACCTAGATAGTCTCTAGATACTTCAACTCTTTGCCTGTAGACATGAAGCAGTGGCTTGTGAGAAAGTCTCAGGCAGAGCCTATCACTGTCACTCAGCCGAGCACTGGAAATGGGGTCTTTGCTTTCCCCCACCACTCACAACTCTCACCTTGTGTTTTATGCTGCTGTGGCCTCACCGTTTCTGTCAAGGATCCATGCAGCTGATGTAATTCACATTAAGGTGTTAAATCATGTGATACTTAAAAAAAATTAAGAAATAGATTGATAAATCCCTCTGCAATAATATTTCATACACTAGAATATCAGTAAAAAATAAATGTGACCACTTTGGACTAGACCAGTTGTCAAAGTGGTTTGAAGATCCCCTCCATTAGAATAACTTGGGGCATTTTTTAAAATGCAGATCCTTGGTTCCCCCCCTAAAACTACTGAATCAGAATCTCTAAAGCTGAATCCCAGGGATCAATGCTTCAAACAAACTTCCCAGGTAATCTTTATGCACGATAAAATTTGAAGACCCTTACCTGCCTGGATGGTGAACACTGACTCTTTTCCAACCTTGAGCATCTTGACTATATCTCTATTTAGCATATATTTCACTGCATGATATTTGGTTACATATCTGCCTCATCCATGTAAACTTTGTTATAATAAAGAGACTGAGAAAGGAAACAGATGGGAAAACTAGAAGGCCTTGAGAAGAAGACATAATAGTATCAATAATGCTGATTAATTATCAATAATCTGATGATTGTGAGAATTTAATTACATTTAAATACTGACGATTGTGAGAGTTTATTATATTCTACAAAGCACTCAACACAAGTGTTAGCGTTCTTCCCCCTTTATTCCTTTATGCTTTCTATGAGTAAACTAGAATGTGAGTTCTTTTTTTTTGAGACTGAGTCTCACTCTATCGCCCAGGCTGGAGGGCAGTGGCGTGATCTCGGCTCACTACAACCTCCACCTCCCAGGTTCAAGTGATTCTCTTGCCTCAGCCTCCCGAGTAGCTGAGATTACAGGTGCCCACCACCACACCCGGCTAATTTTTGTATTTTTAGTTGAGATGATATTTCACCATGTTGGCCAGGCTGGTCTCGAACTCCTGACCCCAAACAATCTGCTCACCTCGGCCTCCCAAAGTGCTGCGATTACAGGCATGAGCCAAGATGCCCAGCCTGAAATGTGAGTTCTTAAGGGGAAGGATTTTGTCCTGTCCTGTGTATCCTTTCCATCCTGGAACACAGAATAGAGATTAGCCCACAACTGATGCTCAGTCAGTGTTTGTTAAGTGGTTGAATTCATTCAAGAGTTTATGGTAGTGGCCTCATGGCCACAATACTGGCTATCTAGAGAAGCTAGTTGCCCTGAAAATGGCTTTTGAATGAACAAGTGATTTATTTAGGACTATCTGGGCATGATACATGCTTCTCCGGTTTGTCAATGAAAAACAAGTGTAGATAAATTCTATGCATACATAGAAATGTATATGTTTTTTAAAATACTCATAATGGTTGTTTTAACAGGTCACTCATCAGCTGTAACAACCTCTTTGATGTGAGTCAAAGCAAATCAAGGAATGTGAACACATAGCTCACACATAAGTTGAAATTTATGAGCCACAAGAGGTCAGAAAAAAGCATTTGAACCTTACTTGAGATTCAACGGGCTGGCTGGGAGAGGTCCAAAGGATATAAACTGCTCAGGTAAATGACCTAGAAATTCCATTCCACCATATCCAGTTCCATGGTTTACCCAAGATCAACAGAATGGAGCAGGAGAGCTCTCAAAGCTAAGGCAGGTGGCTGCCCCAGGAGCGGAAGAGGGCCTATTTTTTTTTTCTGTTTGAGTCCAAATGCTGTCAATTGTGGAAAAAAGGTAGCTGTTGAGGAAAGAATGCTGGATGCCTTGAAAAACCCAACATACACATGTGTATGAAGAAAGAGACTGTGCCTAAATAAACTTGGACTGGATATAGCCCACATGGCAGGAGGATGGAAGGCTGAAGTTGCAGAGCTGTGGGGAACCAGGGAGGAAATGGAAATGGATGTGGGAAGGCTGTCAGGCAGGAGGTTATGCCTCCATGGAATGAATGGAACCATTCAGAAGCCCAGATTGCCCTGGTTGTTTCCCTTCTGCTCTGTACATGTACAACCACTAAGGACATCCAGTGGGGGATAGTCAATGCCAAATGCACTGTTCAGTTCAGACAGGCTAGTGAAAAAGTCAACTCACTAAGGAATCTCAGCCCAAGTAGTTATATGAATTCAAGTAGGCAATACCACCACATGATGAACTACGATTTCTATTTTCTCATAAGATCTGAAAGATATAGCTGGAGAGACAGAAGCTGGTTATCTTGGAGAACTTGCCCATAGTCCAGTTCAGAGAAAGCCCAGCCATGAAACGTCTTGCTGTAAAGTAGTGAGATAGAGAGGTATCAAATAGTAGGAGGCTTTAAATATCAGATTGAATGACTCCTTCTATTTTTTTTCTCTGCTTGACTTTACTTCTCTGGAAACACACTGAGAGTTCTGACCCAGTCAAAAAAACTATCCACTACTTTCTTTGTTTTTTTTTTTTGTTTGTTTTTTTGTTTTTTTTTTTTTTTTTTGAGATGAACTCTTACTCTGTCACCCAGGCTGGAGTACAGCGGCATGATCTCAGCTCACTGCAACCTCTGCCTCCCAGGTTCAAGTGATTCTCCTGCCTCAGCCTCCCAAGTAGCTGGGACTACAAGTGTTAGCCACCATGCCTGGCTAATTTTTGTATTTTTAGTAGAAATGGGGTTTCACCATGTTAGCCAGGCTGGTCTCAAACTCCTAACCTTGTGATCCACCCACCTCGGCCTCCCAAAATGCTGGGATTACAGGCATGAGCCACTTCGCCCGGCCCATCCATTACTTTCAATTGCATGTGTGCAGATTGCAGAGCAGTTGATCCATTGTGCTGGGCAAGATAAATCCTCTTTCTCTATCTCCTGCTTTCAAATTTCACTACCACCTACACTTCCCAAAAAGCACAGTGAAGTCCAGTTATCTTCATAGCTGTATGTCAACATGCAACAGAGAAAGGATTATATTCAGCCTGTGGAAGCTGTGGAGATAGAAGCACAAGAGTCAGTCTTGAGAATTTGAAGCGAAAGTCATAGTAAAAAGAGAAAAAATGGACTCTATGTTCACTTATATGTATAAGTAAAATCTGGACAGCCAGATAATCTTCTTAGCATCATTCATTTTCAAGGTCCTGTCTCTCATGGCAATCTACTTCAGAGATGTTGAGTGGGTGAGTCACATTGTCTGGTGTATAAAGTGTCTAAGATGTCCTACAGAAAGTGTGGGCTCTTTGAATGTTATAAGGCACTCAAAGATCAACCAACACAGGGTGTATCTAAAGGGACACAGGAGTCAACATGGAGAAGCTCTCAATGGCCAAAAGTGGAATAAAATAGATAATTATAGCATTGGATTAAAACATAAAGAATAAAATAAATATCCATGAGTTCCTACTGATATAAATAAATTATTGAACAAATAAATGAGGGAGAGGGGACAATTTTTCTAATAAAAAATTCCAAATATTAACTGTAGAAGAAATCAGAGAAATAGAAATTCACCACTAGAAAACCACAGTAGTGGGTGCTGCAGGCAACCATACCTGAATGGCAAAATTAGTAGAGAAAGTTTAAGGAGAAACTATGATATTTACATAGCTCCAAATTATATCCCCCAAATTATTTGTAAATTGTCGTGGTTTAACATATGTGTAGAGTTCTTTGCTACTTCTCTCTCTAGAAGGTAGAATTTAATTCCCTTCCCCATGAGTGTTCATAGACTCAGTGATTCATTTATTTCTAACAAATAGGCTATGATAAAGGAAAAAAAGTAACCTGACAGATACTACCCTAACCAAGTAATTAAGGTGAATATCACCAGTAATAAGTCATTTTGATACCATGTAGATGCTAATGTGATGTGATGAAGAAGACACTTCATCTCTGTGGTATTTTTCCCCCAAATTCATAGCCCCTAATGATGAGGAAACACTAGACAAACCCAAATTGAAGAACACTTTACCAAGATACCTGATCAATTCTCTTCAAAATGTCAGTCATACAAAACAAGGAAAGACTAAGAAACTGTCACAGATTAGAAGAGATTAAAGAGGCATAATGACTAAATGCAATTTGGTATCCTGTATTGGATCATGAAACAGATAAAGGGCATTAGTGAAAAAAATGATGAAATTCAAATAAAGTCTGTGGTCTAGCTAATATTGTTATGCCAATATTAATTTCTTAGTTTTAATAACTGTACCATGGTTATGTGAAACGTTAACATTAAGAGAAGCTGAGAGAAGAGTATACGATAACTCTCTGTGCTATCTTTACACCTTTATTTCCAAATAAAAATGTAGAAGATACTAATAATAAATTGACATGCAGAAACATAATATCTTGCCAGTGAGGGGGAATTCTAAGGCTTTGCTCTCCCCTGTAGCAAAAAAGATTAACCTGAAGCAAAAAGGAAAATGAAAAAGGTAAACCCTAAACCACCAATCTAAGTCATCCACACTGAGTTTCATAAGCTATATAACTTTGTGAAGAGGAACTTTGATTTTCTGAAATGTCTTAATAAAGTATCCTGTCTATAAGACAAATGTGTTTCTATATAATAATAGCACTTAATTTTCAATGTTCAAATATTCATTTAATTCACCATGATATGTGAAGATACAGAGGTAAACAAACCAATTTGAACTTTGCCCTCATGAATCTTAGTCTGACAAAGACAGATAAAACACAAAAAATTATTAAAGCAATGCCAGATTGGAAATATATGAAAATGCAATTTAACAAAACCATGGTCATGCATCATCTAACATTATTCCCTCTGTAACCCTACAAAGCAGCAAGCATTAGAAACCTCATCTAAAAGATGAAGAAAACACAGTCTAGTGATGATCAAGTGACTTGCTCAAACTCACATAGCTGGTCTGTGGATAAGTGACACCTGGGACTCAGGATTATTAACCCTATAACCTTTAAAACATTCACTATAACATGAGACACATTAAAATGTCTTCTTAAGTTGAGAAATAAATTTCATAGTAAAATTCACCCTTTACTAATGTATTTTGTTAATCTGTTTTCACACTGCTATAAAGAACTACCTGAGATTGGGTAATTTATAAAGGAAAGAGGTTTAATTGACTCACAGTTCTACATGGCTGGGGAGGCCTCAGGAAACTTACAATCATGGCAGAAGGTGAAGGGGAAGTAAGGCACCTCTTACATGGCCGCCGGAGAAAGAGAGAGAAAGAGAGAAACTTCCAAATACTTTTAAACCATCAGATCTCATGAGAACTCACTCACTATCAGAAGAACAGTATGGGGGAAACTACCCCCATGATCCAATCATCTCCCACCAGCTCCCTCCCTCAACACATTGGGATTACAATTCGAGATGAGATTTGGGTGGGGACACAGAGCCAAACGATATCATTCCACTCCTGGCCTCTCCCAAATCTCATGTCCTTTTCACATTTCAAAATGAATCATGCCTTCCCAACAGTCCTCCAAAGTCTTTTCGTTTTCTTTTTTTTTCTTTTCTTTTTCTTTTTTTTTTGAGATGAAGTCTCGCTCTGATGCCCAGGATGGAGTGCAGTGGTGCGACCTCAGCTCACTGCAACCTTCACCTCCCAGGTTCAAGCAATTCTCCTGCCTCAGCCTCCAGAGTAGCTGAGACTACAGGTGTGCACCACCATGCCCTGCTAATTTTTGTATTTTTAGTTGAGATGATATTTCACCATGTTGATCAGGCTGGTCTTGAACTCCTGACCTCAGAAGATCTACCTGTCTTACCCAAAATCTTAACTCATTCTAGCATTAACTCAAAAGTCTAAGTCCAAAATCTCATCTGAGACAAGACAAGTCCCTTCAATCTATGAGCCTGTAAAATCAAAAAGAAGCCAGTTACTTTCAAGATACAATGAAGGTACAGGCATTGCAAATTTTCCAAACTTTTATGCTCTGCTTCCCTTTGATACATAAGTTCCAATTTCAAACAATCTCTTTGTGAATGTATATGACTGTATGCTTTTAGAAAAAGCCAAGTCACATCTTGAATGCTTTGCTTCTTAGAAATTTCTTCAGCCAAATACCCTAAATCTTGTCTCTCAAGTTCAAAGTTCCACAGATATCTAGGGCAAGGGCAAAATCCCATCAATCTCTTTGCTAAAGCATAGCAAGAGTCACATTTACTCCAGTTCCCAACAAGTTCCTTAACTCCGTCTGAGACCACCTCAGCCAGGACTTCATTGTCCATGTCACTATCAGCATTTTGGTCACAGCCATTCAACAAATATCTAGGAAGTTTCAAGCTTTCCCTCATCTTCCTGTCTTCTTCTGGTCCCTCCAAACTATTTCAACCTCCATCAGTTACTCAGTTACAAAGTTGCTTCTATATTCTCTGGTATCTTTACAGCAATGCCCCACTACCTCGATACCAATTTTCTGTATTAGTCCATTTTCACACTGCTATAAAGAACTACCTGAGACTGGGTAATTTATAAAGAAAAGAGGTTTAATTGACTCACAGTGCTGCATGGCTAGTGAGGTCTCCGGAAACTCACAATCATGGCAGAAGGTGAAGGGGAAGCAAGGCATGTCTTACATGGCGGCAGTAGAGAGAACGAGGGGAGAACTGCCAAACACTTTTAAACCATCAGATCTCATGAGAACTCACTATCACAAGAGCAGCATGGGGTTGGGACCAACCCCATGATCCAATCACCTCCTGCCAGGTCCCTCCCTTGACATGTGTGGATTACAATTTGGGATGAGATTTGGGTGGGGACACAGAGCCAAATCATATCCTGTACCACTCTATGAGTATTGACAAATGTGTGCAGTCATGAAAACCATGACAGTCAAGATATAGAATAGTCAGATGTCTGCTTATGACTAAGGGGAAGTAACAATTAATGGATTTAGTGTCTTATCTGAAATAACCAAAAAATAGTGACAAAATATGTGAAACAACAGTTGTCAAGACACTGGACACCGGGCAAAAATGTTAGTGACCCCTGAGAGATGGGAACAAATGAAGTGAACTCTGATTGCCCCAGCTTACTGACTTAGGGTCTGTAGGTCTTGGCACAGGGCAGAAAAGCACAGGTAGTGCCCATAAGACTTCCTGACTTGAGGAGATGCATCTGAGAGTCCAGGTAGACCAAGGTGGTGAAAGTTCATATGGGAGAGTACAAGGGAAGAGAGGCTGGCAAATGGAGACAATCCAGGAGATCAACAGAGAGTCCCTTCTAATATACTGCAGAATCAGGATCAGTGCCCGTACATGAGGGAACTAATCAAAGCCAGTTAAAGAATCACCTGAAAGGATTACAAAGAACAGTGTCTGAGGTTTTTACAGGGCTGGGAATAGTGCCTATTCTTATTAGCCAGACTGGAAACCTCATAATTCACACTGAGTAGAGTATTAGGAGAATCTTGTCCCAGGAGTGAGGCATAATCAGACCTAGAATAAATGCGAATCTGATTCTAACAAATCTTAACAGAAGAACTCAAACATAACAAACTGTTGACAAATAATTTAATGGTATGCCAGAACAATATTCAAGAATATTTATAAAATTACAAAAATATTCATCACCTAATAAGATAAAATTCAAAATCTCTGGCATCCAAAGATTACATATATGCCAAGAAACAAAAAATTATGACTCATAATGCAAGGAAAATATCAATAAATTGACACCAACCTAGAATTGACACATATATTAGAAGTAGCAGACAAGGTTACTGAAAGTTATAATTTTATTTCATATTTCAAAATTTAAGTAGGGACATGGATGAGAAATACACCCAAATAAAACTTCTGAATATAAAAAGCATATCCGAGATGAAAAAATTACTGGATGAGATAAATGGGTGATGAGATACTAAAAAAGATAAGATTAATGAATTTAAAGGTACTGTGTTAAACATCATCCAAAATGAAATATACAGAGAAAAAGAATTTTAAAAAAATAGAAAGAGCATCAGTGAGCTGTGCAATAAAGTTAAGTGGCCTAACATATGGGTAATATAATTGGAGTGCCCAAAAAAGAGAAGGAAGACAGAAAAAAATCTGAAAAAAAAAATATTCAAAATTTTCACAAATTGATGAAAAATCTAAACCCACATAGCCAAGAATCTCAACCAACACCAAACATGAGAAACATAAAGGAAACTACAGCAAGGCCCCACATAATCAAGTTGCTCAAAACTAGTAATAAAGAAAAAAATATTTTAAAAAGACAGAGAGAAAAGATGCTTTATATGGGGGAATGAAGGATGACAGCAGACTTCTTATCAGAAACAATGCAAATGAGAAGAAAGCAGAGCAACACCTTTAAAGTATCGAAAAAAAAAACTAAAATTGTATACCTAGTAAAAACATCTTTCAAAAACACAACTGAAATGAAGATTATTTTTTTACAAAATGCAAATGCTGAAAGAATTTATTTCAAGCAGACCCATATTACACAAAATATGAAGACCTTCAAGCAAAAGGGAAAGTGTACCAGATGGAAATATGGATCTACATAAAGATGAAAAGCATCAAAAATGGTAACTGCATAATTATGTATATAAGATTTTTAAATTAATGCTTAATTCTACATAAAGGATAATTGACTTTAAACAAAAATAATAAAAAATGTAGCATGGGCTTATAATACTGTAAAAGTAAAATGTATGACAATAGCAAAAAACTTATGAAGGGGAAATGAGAATATACTATAGTAAAGGTTTTACACTGAATCAGGATTTCTTAACATAACATTACTGACATTTGGGATGAAGGATTCTTTGTTCTGTGGGAATGGTCCTGTGGTTTGTAGGCTGTTGGAACCATCCCTGACCCCTGCTCCCTGCCCCGAATAGATGCCAATAACAACACCCAAGATGCAGCAACCAAAAATTTCTCCAGACATTACCAACCAAATGTCTCCCTGAGGCAAAGTTTTTTACACTTGGCAACTACTACTATAAGTGAATGGGAATTATATCACTTGAATGTAGACTGTGATAAGTTAAAGATATATATTATAAGTCATATCACAACCACTAAAATAAAGGAACAAAGAGTTATATGTATAAGCCAACAAAAGAAGTAAGATAGAATCATAAAATCTACTCCATTGACCCAAAAGAAGACAGGAAAAAAGGTAAAGGAAAGGACAAAAAAATGGTAATACAAGATAATTAATCTAACCATCTCAATTATCATATTAAATGTAAATGGCTGAAATACCCCAATTAAAGCCAGGTATTTCCAAATTGTATAGAAAAGCAAGACTAAACTATTTGCTGCCAACAAGAAACATATTATGTATAAAGATGCAAATGGATTAAAAGTAAAAGTGGGAAGAGTTATGTCACACTAACATTTGTCATAAGAAAGCTGGAGGGGTTATTTTAATATCTTAGAGAAATCTTAATATCCTAATCTCAATAATTAATAGAACAAGAACATAAAAAATCATCAGGGATATCAGAGGCTTGAACAACACTGTCAAACTGACCTGACATTTATGGAACATTCCACTAAAGAATAGCAGAATACACATTCTTTTAAAATGCACATAGATCATTTACAAAATAAGCCATATTCTGGGCTACAAAACAAATCACAATAAATTTAAAAGGAAGCAAGTCATAAAAAGTATGTTACCTAAACACAATAGAATTAAATAAATCATCAAACAATCCAAAAATTTGCCAAATATTTGAAAACTAAATAAAACACTTCTAAATAATCTACAGGTCAAAGAATAAACCAAAAGAGAAATTAGAAAGTGTCTTGAACTGAATGAAAATTAAAACACATGTCAAAATTTGTGAGGTTTATAGCACTAAAAGCCCATATTGAGGGGGGGAAAAGGTAAAAAATCAATGACCTCAGATTTCACATTAGGAAACTAAAAAAAAAAAAAAAAAAAAAAAGAGCAGATTAAGCCCAAAATAACTAAAGAAAAGAAATGACAAATAACAGAAGAAAAACCAATATAATACTATAATACAAAATAGAAAAACAATAGGAAAAAAAACAGAACCAAAAGCCGTTTTTTGTGAACCATCAATATAATATATAAACATCTAGCCAGATTGATCTAGAATCAAAGATGTACACAATTATCTATATCAAGAATATGGGTTAGAAAGGTAACATTATTTGGGATTCTAAGGACAGTGAAAGGAAAATAAAGGGAAAACTTTAGTCCTATGATTTTGACAAGTTAGATAAAATAGATAAATTCCCTGAAAGACAAAATCTATCAAAATTCACTAAAGAAGAAATAGATAACCTGAATGGCTCCATATCAAAAAGAAAATGTATTTGTGATTAAAAGCTTCCCATAAAGAAAATTCCAAGCACAGTTTCACTAGTGAAATTTACCAAACATTGAAGCAAGAAACAATATAAATTCTACTTAATCTCTTGCAAAAATTTGAAGAAGAGAGAATATTTTGAAATTTATTTTATGAGGCTAGTATCACCCTAATATCAACACCAGATTACAATATTACTTAATGGCAAAAGAATGAAACTTTGCCCCTAAGATCAGAAACAAAATTAAATGTCTGCTCTCAATATTTCAACATTTTACTGAAGGTTCTAGCCAGCGTGGTAAAGTAAGAGAAAAAAATTAAAAGCATCTAAATTGTATCTGTATTGTAAATGAAGCAAAAAGAAACTGTCTTTATTTACAGATAAAGTGATTATCTGTGTAGAGAATCCCTTGGAATCTACAAAAAAAGGTAGTAGACCTAATAAGTGACCTTAGTAAGGCTGCAGGATACAAGTTCAATATGCAAAATTGTATTTCTATATACCAGGAATGTACAATCAAAAGTGAAATTAAGATACAATACCATTTACAATAGCATCCACATATAAAATACTTAAGAATAAATCTGACAAAATACGTGTCATACCTACACACTGAAAACTACAAAACATTACAGAAAGAAATTAAAGAAAACCTAAATAAATGAAACTATGCACCTTGTCCAAGGGATGGAAAACTGAGTACTCTTAAGATATTGTGATGGTTAATTTTATGTCAACTCAACTAGGTGCCCAGATATTTGGTAAAATATTATTCTGGGTGTATCTGTGAGGATGTTTTTGGATAAGATGAACACTTGAATTGGGAGACTGAATAAAACAGATTGTCCTCCCTAATATGGGAGCCCCTTGTCAAGTCAGTTGAAGGCCTGAATAGAACAAAAAGACCAACCTTCCAGTAAGAGGGAACTCCTGCCTGACTGCTTGAATGGGACATTGGCCTGCTCTCACTTTCAGACTGAAACTCACACAATTGGCTCTCCTGATTCTCAGACCTCTGGATTTAGATCTTGGACTTGTCAGCCTCCAGAATCACACAAGCCAACTCCTCATAATATCTATCTATCTATCTATCTATCTACCTATATACATACACCCATATATATACACCCATATATATATACAATATATACACGCATATATACACACACATTATATATATATGCATTATATATTATATATACATATCTGAACATATATATGTATATATAATATATATCGTGTGTCTATATATATGTGTGTATATATAATGTGTATATATATAATGTGTGTATATACACACACACACACACAGATATCCTATTGGTTCCGTTCTCTGGAGAACCCTGATTAAAACAGATTTCAATTCTCCCCAAAATTAGCTTACAGATTCAATGCATTCCCAATAAAAAATCCCAGCAGGTTTTTTTGTAGAAATTGGCAAGATTATTCTAAACTTCAAATGGAAATGCAAAAAAAATACTTTGGCTATTTTAGAAAAATATAAAAACAACAAGTTGGAGGTCTAACACTACCTGACTTCAAAACTTATCAAGTTACAATAATCTATACGCTATGGTGTTGGCATAAAGGTAAGACACATAGATCAATGAAACATTTAGAGAGATTCTAGAAATAGACCCACACCTCTACGTACAAGTGATTTTTGCCAAGGTACAAAGGCAATTTGGAAGGGAAAATACAATCTTTCAATAAATGCTGCTGAAACAAATGGATATCCACATGCAGAAAAAAGGAGCTTTCATTTATACCTCATGCCATGTACAAAAATTAACTGAAAGTGGTTCACGGACCTAAAGTAAAATGATAAAACTTTCAGAAGAAAATAAACAGTAAAACCATTTTGAGTTACACAAAGGTTTCTTAGGTACAACACCAAAACAATCATCCATAAAAGAAAATAGACTTCAGCAAAATTAAAAACTGCCACACTTTAAAAGACACTGTTAAGGTAATGACAAAGGCAAGCCATAGTCTGGGAGGAAATATTTTCAAATCACATATCTGACATAGACTATATAAATAGTCTATATTTAGAACTCTTGAAAACCAATAATAAAAAAGGCAAATAAAAAGTTAAAATGACAAAAGATATGAGACACACTTCATCAAAGAAGCTATACTGATGGCAAATAGGTACATGATAAGATGCTCAACATCAATAGTCATTAGGGAATGCAAATTAAAACCACAATGAGACACTACTACACATCCATTGGAATGTTTAAAATTAAAGACAGTCCATACAACGTGTTGTCACGGATGTAGAGCAACCGGAATTCTCGCACACTGCTAGTGGGAATGTAAAATGGCACAATCATTTTGGAAAGCAGATTGGCAGTTTCTTAAGAAACTAAACATATGATCCAGCCATTCCACTTTTAGATATTTACCAAAGATAAATTAAAGCATATATCCATATATTTGTACACAGATGTTCATAGCTGCTTTATTTGAAGTAGTCAAAAACTGGAAACAATCTAAATGTCCATCTGCAGATGAATAAATAAACAAATCATGTTTTACCATACAATGGACTACTGCTTAACCACAGAAAGGAATCAGTTATTGATGTACACGGTACTATGAATGAATCTAAAAAAATGCTAAGTAGAAGAAGCCAGACAACAAAAAGCACATACTATAAGATTCCATTTATAGGCCGGCAGCGGTGGCTCATGCCTGTAATCTCAACACTTCGGGAGGCTGAGACGGGTGGATCACCTGAGGTCGGGAGTTCAAGACCAGCCTGGTCAACGTGGTGAAACCTTGTCTCTACTAAAAAATACAAAAATTAGCCGGGCGCGGTGGCGGGTGCCTGTAGTCCCAGCTACTCAGGAGGCTGAGGAGGAGAATGGTGTGAATCCGGGAGGCGGAGCTTGCAGTGAGCAGAGATCACGCCACTGCACTCCAGCCTGGGTGACAGAGCGAGACTCCGTCTCAAAAATAAATAAATAAATAAATTAGCCGGGCGTGGTGGTGCGTGCCTGTAGTCCCAGTTATTCAGGACGCTGAGATAGGAGAATCGCTTGAACCCGGGAAGTGGAGGTTGCAGTGAGCCGAGATCACACCACTGCACTCCAGGCTGGGCAACAGAGCAAGGCTCCATCTCAAAAAAAAAAAAAAAAAAAAAAAAAGATTCCATTTATACAAAATTCTAGGAAATGCAAATTTATCTACAGTGACAGAAAGCAGCTCATGGCTGCCTGAGAACAAGGTGGCCTTGGGAGCAGGGGGCTGGGGCTACAAGGGCAAATGAGAAAACGTGAGGGTAAAGGATGTGTTAATTATCTTGATTGTGGTGATGGTTTCGTGAATAAATACAATATGCGAAATTCACCAATGTGTAACTTTAAATGTGTGATTTGTTGTATGTCAATTATACCTCAATTTTAAAAGGAAGAAAAGAATATATAGAACAGTCACTATGCCCGTTTTCATAAAGCTAAGAAGTAGTTAGCAACACAAAGATTTATTATTCATAGTTTATGGTGAAACAGCACTAACACACACATTAAGCATATGATGATGACAAAGAGATCTTTTAGAATTTCTCAGATGTTCTGCCTCCTATTTTTGGATGGTCTTTACTGCAGACAGGGGTCATATCTGCCCTTCCACTGATATTTCCCTGACCCCTATTGGTCCTGTCCTACTCACTATAGGCAGCAATGCTCATAGCTCACCACCCAGTACCTGCCCTAATGTGAAGTATCTGCAGTGAGATGGAAAGTACTGAAGGGGGTGATCCCCTGAGCATTACAGATTATTCCAGAAGGATGATGTTGCTCATATGGCATGTCAACTGCTAGCTGTCCACTGTAAGTTAGTAAGAGGATTAACACCATCCTGGAAGTATGGCCCTGAGAATATACTAGAAAATAGCTATTGGAACATGTACTATGACCTAGCCATGATAAGACGTCAGCAAATTCTGGCCAATATACCATAGCATCTGCCATCTGATAAACTTAGCATGACAAGGGCAGTGCTGACTCATGTTGGTATTCTAGCCCATAAAAACATCCTAGGAATCTGGGCAGAGCTGTCTGTAGATTTAAACCCTGATGAATCGGAATGTGAGAGGAATGAAGGGGCCCACACAGGCTTACGATCTACAGCCAGGAAGCCCTGCTGATTTACAGTGGCCGCCACATCTCTGAACCTTCAGCATTCATCCTCTATTCCAGTGGTCACACAATGCACCAGGTATTGTGTGGTGCCTAGTATTGCAGTCTAACGTGATAACCTGGCTCTTGCAGTGAAACTCAACCTTTCATATTCATTCATTCATATAATAAATATCCATTAGGTACCTGCAATGGCAGAGTACTTTGTTGTACCCTGGGGTTACCAGGATGACTAAGACAAGCACTACCCTCTTGGAGGTGAAGTTCACGAAGGGGAGATGGACATTAAATAACTGGTTACATGGTAAGTGATCTGGTGATAATAGTGGTGAGAGCTAAATGTATAGTTGGAAACAAGAGCCTGGAACAGAACAACCTGTGTGGTCTGGAGGATTGGGGAAGACTTTCTGGAGAAAAGGACATCAGAGATGACACCTGAGGGATGTATAAGAGTTCTTCAGGGTAATCAGAGGTGGGAATTTCAGGCTCTGGGAAAGGAGAGAAGAGCACTTCTTGAGGAATGAGAAGCATGCCAGTGGGGCTGCAGCGGAGAGAGGGAAGCAGGGCAGAAGACAGATAACAAGGCTCTGCAGACTGTGTTAAGGGTTTGGGGAGAATGGAAAGCCATTGAGGGGGTTGCATTTTACCATCTTTATTACACTGTAAATTCCCTAGAGCACAGGGACTATGTCAAACTAACAGAAAATAGCCTATCACCCACAAAGTTCCACCTACAAGTAATAATTCTAAAACTTTGCCCAAGGTTCTCTAGGATGCCTTACTGGGGTTCTCTATTTATAAATCTTTTCTAAAATGCCTGATCCCACTTTGCAATTTTGTTCAAGACAATAGATCAAATTCCACCAAACCTCTTATTTGCAGATGAAGTAGCTTACAGAGGAACGCTGTGTCAGTTAGGGTCTAGAAGTTAGAGAGAGGGAATTGCAGAGCTGGAGGGGAGAGGAGAGATCATCCAGGCCCACACATTAGAAGAAGCTTGCCTGGGGCAAAGGAGAGGGCCTGGGGCAGACCCAGGCATCCCAAGCCCTAACCCAAGTTCTTATGACTCTAGGATGTTCCTTAAAGATTGTCATCTGGTTTTGCTTTTTCCTTATCACACTCCTAAAAGTCAAACACAAAAAACACAGTAACTAGAGGGTTCAAGATTGTTGGATTCCAGCTAATCCAGGTTGTTTTTTGAGGTAGAAGAGCTGAAGTGGAATCGGGAGCAAGAGAAGCATTAAGGGAACGGAAATTTCCTGGACACCTGCTTGGGCCAAGCATAATGCCAAACACTCAGGACCCCCAGTGTTGCTCTCAATAGCCCTGTGAGATCAGCATTATTAGCCCCATCTTACAGATGAGGAAACTCGGCTTTGTTATACCTTGCCCAAGACCACAAAGATAGTAAGTGGTTATAAGAAAGAAATCTGGAATCTCAATGTAGATCAGTATGTCTCAAAAGCCATGTTTTTCCTAGTCAGCTCCAAGGCTAATTAGGTTGGGTCCCCATACAATGATGAAATCACCTTATCTTTTGGAGAATTTGCCTGCTTGCTGCTTGTTACTCTCAAATGCCCGACTCTGAAAGCTTGCCACGTTCCCAGGAGATACTGATCTCCACGTTCCCAGGAGATACTAAGACCTTCCTCCCCAGGGAATTTAGCACCTGGAGTAAAATGGCCTACAGTGGGTTAGGCCCAAAGCATGACAAGACAAAGACACAAGAAATCCCCAAACCAATCTTTTCCTCTTATTTCATTGGAGACTTTTACCGTGTTGGAAAATTATCTTTACCCTGTCCAAAGAGCCACTAAAAGTGAATTCTCTACACTGGCTTACTGTGTCCTCAGGCAATGAGAGGCGTGCTCTCTCTCTCTCTCTCTCTGTCTCTCTCGCTCTCACTCTCTCTCTCTCCCTCCCTCCCTCCTTCCTTCCTTCTCTCTGTCATCTTCAGTTTCCCCAGAGGGAGCAGCAATCCTGCTGCCCAGCAGTACCCAGAACTTTGATGCTGTTTCTTGAGAAGAAAGAGGGAGGAACCAGACATGTGTCATTCCCAGAGAGAAAATGAATCACAACTTCTCTAGTTACTTGGAAATCTCTGATTTGCTACCCTCACCCCATCTCCTCACCCTTTCCAAGAGAAAGGGTTCCAGTTCAGTGTTCCTTGGGAGCTCAGAAAAAAACAAAATGTCTTTTTTCTCCTTTATCCAGAAAATATTTCTCAACATTCACTCCATCCAGCAGATAAGGCTATTTTAACACTGTTTGCCTTTCCAGATGTGTAAGGCAGCCCAGGACTCATACCTGTGGTATCTCATATCAGAAATGAAACTTGGCTTTGGAACT
Source organism: Pongo abelii (assembly GCF_028885655.2). NCBI lineage: Eukaryota > Metazoa > Chordata > Mammalia > Primates > Hominidae > Pongo > Pongo abelii. The sequence goes on from NC_071996.2 coordinate 120,980,823, forward strand.
AAGCTCCAAACTTGATGATCAAGACTCTCATCCTTCAATTTCTCCTATTCTCTCCCACTTCAGGATTGGGATGCAGGTAGAAGCTGAAAGGCTAAGACAGAAGTTTGAGCCAAGAGCAATGATTAGAATTCATATTCCTGAAAGCAAAAGGAAAAGAGAAGAAATGTGCTCTTATAAAAAGAGCATTGATTAGGGAGTAACAGTTGCAGATTTTATTTGTAGCTTTGGCATCTACTACCTGGATTAAGCAGGCAAGACACTCCACCCTGCCAACCTTGGATTCTTTTCCTGTGACATGAGAGTCTCTGGCTTGACCTTGAAAGTAACTCTGATACAGGCTGAATATCCCTTATCTCAAACGCTCCAGATCAGAAGTGTTTCAGGCTTTAGATTCTTTCAGATTTAGGAATATCTGCATATACATAATATGCAAAGATAGGACCCAAGTATAAATACAAAATTCACTTAGGTTTCATATACACCCTATACACACATAGTATGAAGGTAATGTTAAACAATGTTTTTAATAATTTTGTGCATGAAACAAAGTTTGTGTTAAAGTCCTTATGTGCGGAATTTTCTACTTATGGTACCGTACTGGCACTCAAAAATTCGGAATTTTGGAGCATTTTGGATTTTAGATTTTCAGATTGGGAATGCTCAACCTCCAATAACATTCTACTATTCCTGTAGTCTTGTGAGATGGAGAGATTGTAAGGAAGGGAAGAGATGGGCAGGAAGAACATAGGGAGGGAGGTGGGGCTTCAGAATAAATAGAGTAATTGACAGACAGCACAAAGAACACTTGAAAAAGAGAGACCAAAAGAGCATCCAAAGGATAAAATAGTTCAGAATCAGAGAAATAGTTTGTGTTAGTTGAACTTGCATCTAGATAATACCAGAGCCAACCTCAAAGGGAGCCCAGTGCTGGCAGAAGAAAAGAGAGTAGAAAGAGAAGACAGGGCCGCCTGTCTGTCCTCCCACCTGCTCTGGGCCCCAGAACTCCTCCCATCTCTCTGCAAGGCAGACAGGCAGGCAGGCTGAGACCTCCGGCTAGTTGTGGAGGAAAGATGTACCCAAGTCTCGTGGCTTTCTAAGAAGACAAGCTTTGATCTATAAAAAGTTAAGTACTATGATTTGAATGAAGCATGCGCCAAGCCTTCGAATCAGTGACTAGAAAGAGCTTGCATTTAATGTAAATTTAGAATAACAAAGCAGGGTGGAATGCTGGGTGGGGTGGGGACAGGCAGAGAGAGAATGAAAATAAATTACCTCTGGAGGTAAGAGTTGATTGTGGGAAAGCTGAGACTCTAAGTTCAGAGGGCAGGAAGGATGAGGAGACAGAAACTCCCAAGGGTGCAGAGTGGCCTCCTGATGTCCGTGGCCTCCTGATGACCGTCAGTGACTCCTGCCTGCCCCAGGCCTGGCAGGACTGGCTATAACTTGCTGCTGGAGGGAAGCTTGGTGGGATTTATGAGATGAGCTAGTGAGATGTTCTTGGCAAGCCGAAACTATAAATGTACAATACTTTATCTCCTGCAGGAATGTTTCATGAAAAGGAAAGATGGGAAATGTCTACATAAAATAGAGCTCCAGCCACTGGTCAAGGAGAGTGGCCTCTCTCTGGAGCCACATCAAAGGCACAGCTCTGTCTGCACCCTGTGGCCTCTGCAGAGCCTTCTCTGGGAGCTCAGAAGTTTACTGAGAGCCAAGGAGAGAAGGGAGCACACCTACTGCCAGTGCTCTTCTAGGATTGTCAAGAGGAAGAAGAGCAGGGTCTGCTGGGGAAACTGCTGTTGCCCCTTCCAGCTCCCTGGAAACTTCTTCACCATCCAGAATGCTTCAGTGGGGCTGAAGCCTGATACAGCTTTGTAGTAGGAGCTCTAAACAAGAAGTCAGGCAATTGACCTAGAGTCTGTAACTAGATAGCCACAGGGCTTGGAGAATGTCACTTTCCTTCCCAAGTTCATTTTCTTAGAAAATGAGACAATTAAAGATGAATGAATGGTATTCTAACAGTCTTCTCCAGGAACCATGAAAAGGCAGAACTGGCTTTTGAATTTCAAGGGAAGAAAAAGTAATCTCTTGAGCAGGAGGACAATATTTAGAATTAGATGCAAGTCCCATCCCTACTAAGTTACCCCTAACTGCCCACACTCCAATGAATAAGACCAACCAAGATGAAATAAGAAACATAAGCAAAACACTTTGGGGCTGATAGAGGAGGTTTGTTTCATGTGAACTTCAATGCCATCTTCTTGGAGTCTATGAGAAGCTGCAACCTAAGCTTAACTTTCCTGAAGATGCTGCAACTTCATCCCAGGCATTTTGGTTTTTCTTTCTGCTTCTTCCTTGGGGACACTTCACTGAAAATAAAGTGCCCACAGCAGGGCTGATGAGCTCATGCAGAGACTTTGTGTAAATTAGAAAAAAGGTAACCCCATGCCAGGGCAAACAGCTTCGGCAGTGTTGTGCAGAACGGATTTCAGCCCTCATTTGATTTATTTAGCTAGATGCTCCCATACAACCTTCATGAACTACACATCTGTAGCTGAAGTGCAAGGGGGCATAGGGTAGTTGCTCAAAATCTACATGTCAATAATAATAGTGCATTACTAAATGCCATAGGTCAGGTTTCTGGGGAAGCAGACTCAGAGTTGAACACGTGAATTGAGAGGAATACTCCCAACCTCAACACCTACAGGAGAGGAAAAGAAGCAACACTGAACAGAGGGAGAAGCTGAACCACAATGCAGCTGCAGCAAAGGCCTCAACCCACCCTGTAGGGAGCTCTACAAGTGAGATGGTCCTTCTGAGTTGTTTAGAATTTGATAAGGCTGGGCTTTTATATATTCTGTGTAGGCCAGTTGCAGATACGGACCGTAGTTAACTCTTACCATTTTATGTTGCCTTGGCATACATTTTGAATATAGGTTTGACTTTCTCATACCGGCAACAGGGCTTTGTCACCCTTGACTCGGTTTCTAATTCTCCGCCTCCTCTCAGTTCGTTCTTCAGCATAATCAAACCAGATATCTGCCTTATACAACTGCCTCCTGGTGACCACTGCCCCACAGGACAGCTAGATACAACCCACTTGACTCACCCCCATATTGCATATGGAATGCGCAGATACACCACAGTGACCTTCTCTCAGTCACAGTGTGAATCCACAGAACTCATGCCTGCTTGCTATAAACTCATCAATTAGAGCTTCCCCCCAGAAACCTACTTGGGTAACACCCTGCACCCCAGTGAAAGCTTTGGCCTACAGGTCCTTTTGTCCCTCTTGCTCCCCACTGACTGGTTAAGTGCAGGTGTCCTGGATGTCTCCAACATTCTGTTGGCTTTGCAGCATGCTGTCTTCTTCTCTCTGGGATCTGTGAGTAATTAACTGCTTCTGCTATGCCATGGGTTTTGTTGTGCTGCCTCCTCTGTGTCTCACCTGGACCTAACTCTCCTCCTGGGCAAGGCTCTCCTAGAGAGGGGCTGTCTTGGTAGAAATAAACTGGACATAGGTCAGACAAGAGCCACAAGGGCATCTTCCAGTATAAACAAGTTTCCTGGGAGAGGAAACTTCAGGGTTAGACACTTAGGCATTAGGCTGTCATCCAGGATGAAAAAGTATTCCATGAAAGGCACATTGTCAGCATCCACAGCCACCTCCTTTGGAGCTCCATCAAAGCAGGGCTAGAATTTACAGTCACTTTCCAGAGAGAGACCCCAAGTCCAAAATAAGGAAAATAAAACATGGGCTATCCTTGGGAGGGAGGCATGGCTTTGGGAGAAAAAAGGCCTAAAAGGCAAGGGCAAGTGCTGAAGAGTAGTCAGCAAACATTTGTAGCATCTAGGGGAACACAAGCTTTGATTAAGGTGGCTCTGATGGCACAGCACAGCATCCACTGCACTGTGTTAATTCCTTCGCAGTTTAACAAGCATGCTCTGTGCAGATATCTTTCATTTGCCCTTCCAGATAGACTCTCTACCTTTCTCCACTCTGCTTCCTTCTCGGGGAGGCTGACTTGGGTGGATTATATCAGCAGGCTCTCATGCCCTTCAACTCCCACTTGTGTTTGGTCAATAGAGCCCTGGGAGAAGATGAGAGGGAGAGAAGAAGAGTGATTCCTTCACTCCCTCTCTGCAAAGTCACCTTGGTCTGGATGCCTCCTCCAGTTGAAGGTCAAGGGTTTTACCCAAAATTCTCTCTGCAGACCATTGAATCTCTTCTTCCAAGTGCTGGTGACTGCTCCCTCTCCTCACCCTTCTAGCCTCGGCGCTGTAACAGGCCTCCCTCGCCTCTACCCCGCCACATTACTAATACTGGGCTGCTGCTTTATCTGTGTGATTTCTCCAAACTCTGCCCACACTTTTGTAAAGAGTCCTTTAGTAAGCCCTCTTCGAGTTATCCTAATTTGGTTTCTCTGAGTACCCAGATAAATACTTTCAGACGTACTTTGTCTCATGTTTTCCTTTCTACCACCCTGAATCAGATATTCTTATCCCCACTTTAGAGATAAAGAAACAGAGGCTCAGAGATGTTATGTGACTTGCCCAAGGTCCTTGTTAGGGAGATGGTCCTCGTCAGCTGACTTAGGTCCATTGTCTACCTCACTGTAACACCCGAATATTTCCCTCAGATTATTCCCTTTTCCTACCACAGCTCAGAGAGGGGCCAGCAGAAGAAGGGACCGTTGTGGTATTCGAGACCACAAAACATTCTAAAATTTCACGTGAGGATGAAGGTGGTACATAGAACACCAAGGAGTGTGTATTTCATTTCAGTCCTGGAGCTGGGAGAAAAGGATGGGAGAGTCCACTTTCTGATTCATACCCTATTCAGCCGTCTGGAAAACTTAAGTTTCTTTTCTAAATTCCCTTTCTCAATTAGAAAATTAAGCTATTTCAGAATCCAGGTCTGTCCTAATCTGCTGCCTGACCCTAAGGAGGTCACATGACCTTTAGGTCTTTGGTTTCTTAGTCTGCATAAAGTAAGATGAATTAACCATATGAACTCCAAGCCTCCTTCCATTCTGTGTGTCTATAAGCTCCTTGTTCTCTTTGCTTCCTTTATCCTAAAAACAGACAACAGTCACGTGGTTAAACCCTCATACCAACGATTGTTAGTCTCATCTCTGGGAAAAAGAGGAAGGAGCTCAGATGATGCTGTACACAAAGACTCACTTGTTAGCTGTAAAGAGCCCTTCTCAAGGTCTTTTTCAGCCCTTTCTTTTAACCAGGGTAGCAGTTAAGTCCAATGAGAAAGTAAAGGTCAGGCTTTAATACCTAGGTGAAGAGTTGCTAGGTGATGGGTTTATAGGTGCAGCAAGCCACCATGGTACATGTTTACCTATGTAACAAACCTGCACATCCTGCACATGGACCCCAGAACTTTAAAATAAAATAAAATAATAATAATTTCTAAAAAGAGAAAGTAAAGATACCGGTTTAGTTTGCATTGCTCCTGAAGCCCCTATGTATGGCAAATTCCTTGACTCTCAATCCCATTTGGGGTGGAGTCTCTATTTTCTTGGTCAAATGCAGATAAATCCTCCTTGTATGAAATATGTTTTGTCCTGGTTTACTTATATTTCCCTACATTATTGACAAATCATGGGGCCCAGGAACCAGCTAAGAATGAGACACTCCACTCTGGCGCTGCCACCAATCTAAAGAGCTTTCACTCAGGGAAGTGCCTGCACAAGACAGGAAGAAGAAAATGCTTCTGCATCCCTTTCTGTTCTCCTACTCCTTAACTTTGGATTAAGAATTAGGGACCCTGAATTCTAGTCCTAATACACCCATTAACTTTGGGCATGTCACTTCCATTCTCTAGACCTCTTTTCATTATCCATTAAAATGAGTAATTGAATAACATTATCCTTTCTAGTTCTAACTTCCTATGAACCTATAAGGACGAGTATGTTTGGGGTAGATTGATTTGGATAGATGGCATCTTTACATAGGTTCCCCAGAAAACAGGATCTGAGGAGAGACTTAAGTGTTAATAGTTCACTTATAGGTGCAATCCTAGGGCAGCAAGAGTAAGGGATAAAGGACAAAGGACAAGAAAGATTGAGAAGCAGCAGTGGCGTCTTATCAAGCTGACCACAGCTTTACACACTTCAAAGAAGCCCAAAGCGTCACTCAATCCCACTGGACATCTTTGCATAAGTTGTACAGAAAAAAAAATACCACTGGAGAGAAGAAAAATCAGGAATTTATTTGCAGACACCTTCCCATTTCCTCTCTCCCATTGGTCAAAGTTTGATCATTGGGGAGCTATTTTTTCTGTTGTTCTGGGTTGTATCATCTGAACCCTTCAAAAGTAACTGGGAAAGTGAGATCCTTCAACCAGAAATGTAAAGCTATGTAAACCAAAAATAAAATTCTAAGGTCCCCCAACCATCTGAATGGACTTCCTCATCAGCCAGGGCACTCTTAAAATTTAACCTGAAAGACAGGTGCAGGTTATGATGGGAAGAGGGTGTCAGACATGTCTCCTTATACCTCTCCAGCGTAATATCAACACAGATTTTAAGTCTGATAAGAAACATTTACAAGCTATTCTCTCTGAAGCCTGCTACCTGAAGGCTTCCTCTGCACAATAAGAACCTTGGTCTCCACAGTCTTTTATATTAACCCAGACATTTCCTTTCTATTGATCCCAAGTCTTCAGATAAACTTTACCAATTGTCAATCAGAACATTTTAAAATCTACCTATAAGCTGAAAGCACCTCCCCCACCCCCGCTCACCCTCCCACCACACTTCAAGTTGTCTTGCCTTTCTGGACCAAACCAATATATTTCTTAAATGTATTTTGTTGTGGGAAGTCAGGGACCCCGAACGGAGGGACCAGCTGGAGCCGAGGGAGAAGAATGTAAATTGTGAAGATTTCATGGACATTTATCAGTTCCCAGAATTAATACTTTTATAATTTCTTACGCCTGTCTTTACTGCAGTCTCTGAACATAAATTGTGAAGATTTCATGGACATTTATCACTTCCCCAATTAATACTCTTATAATTTCTTATGCCTGTCTTTACTTTAATCTCTTAATCCTGTTATCTTCGTAAACTGAGAATGTACGTCACCTCAGGACCACTATTGTACAAACTGATTGTAAAATAAAACTGATTGTAAAACTGATTGTAAACTGATTGTGTGTTTGAACAATATGAAATCAGTGCACCCTGAAAAAGAACAGAGTAACAGCGATTTTCAGGGAATGAGGGAAGATAACCATAGGTCTGACTGCCCGCAGGGTCAGGCAGAATACAGCCATATTTTTCTTCTTGCAGGGAGCCTATAAACAGACATACGAGTAGGAGAAATATTGCTGAATTCTTTTCCCAGCAAGGAATATTAATAATTGAGACCCTGGGGAAGGAATGCATTCCTGGGGGTAGGTCTATAGACAGCCACTCTGGGAGTGTCTGTCTTATGCAGTTAAGGTAAGGCCTGAAATATGCCCTGGTCTCCTGCAGTACCCTCAGGCTTACTAGGATTGGGAAATTCCAGCCTGGTAACTTCTAGTCAGACCAGTTGTCTGCTCTCGAACCCTGTTTCCTGTTAAGATGTTTATCAAGACAATGCGTGTACAGCGGGACATAGACCCTCATCAGTAATTCTAATTTTGCCTTGCCTTGTGATCTTTATTGCCCTTTGAAGCATGTGATCTTTGTGACTTACACCCCCTCCCCTTTTAAAATCCCTAATAAAAACTTGCTGGTTTTGCCACTTGGGGTCGCCATCATGGTCCTACCAATATGTGATGACACCCCTGGAGGCCCAGCTGTAAAATTTCTCTCTTTGTACTCTTTCTCTTTATTTCTCAGACCAGCCGATACTTAGGGAAAATAGAAAGAACCTATGTTTAAATATTGGGAGCTGGTTCCCCCAATAGTATTTGATTGAACTCTCATGTCTTCCTAAAATGTATAAAACCAAGCTGCACCCCAACCACTTTGGGTACATGTTCTCAGGATCTCCTGAGGCTGTGGCTGTGTCACGGGCCATGGTCACTCATATTTGGCTCAGACTAAATCTCTTCAAATATTTTACAGAGTTCGACTCTTTTTGTCAAAAGCAACATCCAACCTGGAAGAGGTGGGAAGAGCCAGGGAGCTCAGCAATTGATTGATCTGTCTCCTAGAGTGGAATTGTGCCAAATCACCCAGAGCCTGTCCTCCTAGCAGAGGGAGGCTGCTAAGTGTTGGGGAGATGTTGAAGCTGAACAAAGCTAAGGAGACACAGACATTGTGCATGGCTAGACCTGGATAGAATGGAAAGGTATACCAGAGGACAGCTCAGGCTCCTTCATTCAACAAATGTCTCCTGAGAAATTTGGATACAGAGATCCAACAACTTTTCCTGCGCTCAGGCAGCACACCCTCTACTAGGGAGACAGGCTTAGAAAAAGGCAATTACAGCAAGATAATCATGACACAGATCATTGTGGATGATTCTACTTAGCTCCCTGATTTACTTATAGGAAAATGAAACTCAGACTTGACCAGTTTCATTCAGGAGATCTATGGGGAACAAGACCTAGAAAGCCCAGGCTGTTAATTTGCAAGTCAAGGCTTCCTTTACTGCCCCTCTCCTAAAGGCACAAAAGTGCTTTAGAGCCAGCTGTTCTAAAACAAGAGTAGATTTAAAAGATCCAACAGTATCAGGCCACATTGCTCAACTCTGCATAAATTTGCCTGCAGATCAAAATGATGCAACATTAACTGGAAGGGTAGGGTGGTGGTGGGGGTGGTTAAGATGGAGAGAGTGGTGTCAGGAAACTCTTTTTGAAGACAACCTATTTGCTAAATGGAGCCAAGAAGGATCAGTTCAATTGAAGTTAAAGATATTTTAAGGAAGGTAAGAGCCTACCTGGGGGTTCAGCCAAGGGGCTTCCTTCTGCCTTTGAAAATGAGAAGAGTTGAACAAGATCTGTATGGATGAGCTGATAAAAAGCCCTTTGAAGTGGACAGGGATCTTTTTATAGCCTCAGAATAACTTAGCCCCGGGTGAGAGAAGAGAGCTGCTCTCATTTACAGGCATGAAGGGTGGTGAGCTGTCTCCCTCCAGTTGGATTTCTTCTGGCTTGGCCGCGAAGAAAGTGAGATTGGCCTGGTGTCCTGGTCTATCAGAGAGAAGATAAATCTGGCAGTCCTTCACACAAGAAATGACCCAGGGGAAGGCCCTAGAATGCTGGTTAACAGACATAAGGAAGAAAGGCACAGAATGTAGACTCACAGCGCCCCCACACCACCCCTAGCTCATGTGTCATCAAGCCCACTAAATAAGTCATGGGTTAATCCTTAAAAAAAAAATTCAGGAGAGTTCTCGCAGACTTGTTGTCAAGAAACAAGTGCAATAAAAATTATTCTTGTAGATTGTTTACTGTATGTGTCAGATGCTGTGCAGGCAATAGTTCATTTATTCCTCTTAACAACCCTAGGACGTAGGTATTATTTTTATTTTCATTCTACATTCCAGAAGACTGCAGTTTATTTATGTGTAAGCAAGTTGAAGCAACTTGTTCAAGCTGAGTACATCACAGGCCAGAAACTAGATAGATAAAACTGTTAGATAAATGTTGAGGTAGCATGAAGTTACCTTCGATTACAAACCTCATGAAGTAAGGTCCCACTCCCACATTGTCAGTGCTCACTTCTTTTGGCTGAACGACTGAAAAACATGTTCTAACCTTCCACTTACCAAACAGTTAAGCATCTCCTTTTGGACATGGGAACATTTGGCCATAGTTTAAGACTCAGCTTTCCTCTGACTCTTGTACAAGAACTCTATGCAAGACCCTGAATTGCCTTACATTTGAAAAGAAAGGGAAAACTTAAAAGGAACTGGCTGAACACAGTGGCTCACGCCTGTAATCCCAGAACTCTGGGAGGCTGAGGCAGGTGGATCGCCTGAGGTCAGGAGTTCGAGACCAGCCTGACCAACAAGGTGAAACCCCTGCTCTACTAAAAATACAAAAATTAGCTGGGCGTGGTATCAGGCACCTGTAATCCCAGCTACTTGGGAGGCTGACACAGGAGAATTGCTTGAACCCGGGAGGCGGAGGTTGCAGTGAGCCGAGATCGTGCCACTGCACTCAAGCCTCGCGACACAGCAAGACTCTGTCCCAAAAAACAAAACAAAACAAAACAAAACCGTATGCCCCTAAAGAAGAGATGCCTCGGGTTGTAGCCTAACTGAGAAGTTGCTCACCACCACTCTTCATTTCTGTAGAAGATATAAATAGGGAATTTGGACCCAAATTATGGTAGAATTTAAATTTGCCTTTAATTTAAGTGCTTTTTCATGATCACAGGCTTTATAATTCCCCAAACCTGCCCATATTTCTGTGAATATATCAAAATCTTGATATCCAGAGCTATGAAAAAGAAAAGGCAAAAAATTCAGGATACTTTGAGTTTAATATCAATTCAATTCAATTCCACCAAAATCTACCTGTATAACCTTTTACAGGTACTCTACCTACTCTCTGAACTTCATTTTTACCATCTCTAAAATTAAAGGGTTAGACACAGCTGATCTCTAACATGTCTTCTGTTACTCTCATTCTAAGTCTTTGATGACAATCCTTGCTTTACATTCCTCATAGAAGTTTCAGTGAAAAAAAAACCAAAAAACAAAAAAAATTGGTAAAAGAACAAGAAAAGAAATGGACAAGAAGTACGGGCACTAAAATCATCTCTGAAAGGGAAAATCAATGAAGTTTTGTGCTATACACACACAAGAAACTGCGTCATCAGTAAGCTATTCTTCCTAGCATCCTTGAGACATCATAAAGGCAAATGAAACACTAAAATTCCATGATAAAGAAACTTCTTCCATTCTCTTTGTGGATGTAGGCTTGACTCTCAGGGCCTACAAAGACTTCCTCCTGTCTGCTAGACAGACAAGAGTTCAAAGCACCCTAGACCCCCAAGCTTCTGCCTGCAGGGTCTCTACCTTTGATCCCTCCCACCTGACCCCTTTCCCTACTATGGAAACCCCAAACAAAGAGCGTTGGAAGAAAAAACCTTGGTAATAGAATTTCAGGACACATTAGAGCTGAGCAAGACTTTAGAGATCTTTTTTACAAATAAAGTTCTGGGCATAGGGCATGTACTAATTGGCCTGGCTCTAGCTAGGAAATAAATTGCTATCATCATTTTATTCTCTGAAGTAGACAACTCCAGGTTAGTATTTCAAAGAAGAAAGAAGTCACTGGAGAGGTTTAAAAGTACCTGCTAATTATTCTTTCAAGAAAAACCTTAACTCTAGGAGAAACAAGTTATATGCAGCATCATTAAGATGAAAGGGCGGAGTTACCTGGGCAGCCTCAGGAAGCCCAGGAATAACAAAAGTGCCTCTTGTCTTGCTGAGCAGATATCCCTACCGAGGCTCTTCCACAGATGTTCTCTTACTGACCCTGAATCCCTTTCTTCCTACCTTGCCACAATGTGAGGAAGAGGCCAAGAGAAGATGGTGTATTAGTCCATTCTAGCATTGCCGTAAAGAAATATCTGAGATTGGCTGGGCGCGGTGACTCACACCTGTAATCCCATCACTTTAGGAGGCCGAGGCCAGCAGATCACGAGGTCAAGAGATGGAGAACATCCTGGCCAACATGGTGAAACCCTGTCTCTACTAAAAAAAAATACAAAAATTAGCTGGGCATGGTGGCACGTACCTGTAGTCCCAGCTACTTGGGAGGCTGAGGTAGGAGAATCACTTGAACCCAGGAAGCGGAGGTTGCAGTGAGCTGAGATCGCTCCACCGCACTCCAGCCTGGTGACACAGCGAGACTCTGTCTCAAAAATAATAATAATAATAATAATAATAACAATACTAATAAAAGAGATATCTGAGATTGGGTAATTTATAAAGAAAAGGGGAGAAAGAGGTTTAATTGGCTCACAGTTCTGCAGGTTGTACAGGAAGCATGATGACGGCACCTGCTCAGCTTCTGGGGAGGCCTCGGGAAACTTTCAATCATGGTAGAAGGTGAAGGGGAAGCAGGCACATCTTGCACGGCTGGAGCAGGAGGAAGTGGGGGGAGGGGCTATACACTTTTACACAACCAGATCTCAGGAGAACTCACTCATTAGACAGAACAAAGAGGGGATAAGTACTAAACCATCCATGAGAACTTCACCCCTATGATCCAATCACCTCCCACCAAGTCCTACTTCTAACATTGGAGATTACAATTCAACATAAGATTTAGGTGGGGACACAGATCCAAACCATATCAATAAGTCAGTGTTAAGAAGAGATGTAGGTCTTTTCGTTTGTGAGTCAACATTTGGAGAGCTGCTTAGAATCCTAGAATCAGAATTGTCCAAGCTGGGAGCTATTGGCCACCTTCTCCAGTCTCTGTGTTTGCAAGCTTGGGGTGGGGTTAAAAACTTTCCTGTGTGTTTCATGATGAAGAAGAGAATAAAAAAGGAGGAGGAAGAGATGGAGGAAACAGAAGGAAGAAACAAGAGGAAGAGTTGATAGAGGAGGTGGAGGAGGAGGTATGAGGATAAAGTGGAAAAGGAGGAGGAACAGGAGAAAGAAAAGAGAAGTTTTCAGATTTCTGAAAGTCACCCAAAACAGGTTTTGTTTTTGAAGGTCCAGGTTAACTGAAACATTTCCAGACTATTTGTGGAAGAGGAGAAGACAGGATCAGCTGTCCAGGAGGAAGAGAACACTGGCCTAGTTACAGAGAGGAAACAATGGGATTTTCCATAACTGGGATGAAAAATGAGGGGCAAGTTCTAGGAGAGCATGAACCTGTGCCTTTACTCAAAGGCTGCGTCCCAAATGAACCTCAGATAGGGCTCCTGCATGATTGGCCAGGGACTAAGTATTACATACCGAGTCTTTGAGAGCTGGGACAAGGTCCTACAGCCAAACTTGGTATCTGAAAAATTAAATTTAAATTTACCATGCAGACCTGTCTAGGGGGTATCTTCAGAATAATTCGTAAAAGATGGTTGATCAGAGAACTTTCCCATATTTTCTGGCATAACGTAAGAGAAAATGCAACCTTTAAAATAAAAGGGAAGACAGGCACAAAAAAATGGACTTTGTCTATCCTGGGAGATGGGATGTGGATTTTGTTGGAGGTACAAGAATGTTATTATAAGAATAAATTTAGAACAAGAATAACGGCAATTCCCACTCCCTACCTCAAGTACTGTAGAGCAACTCACACCTGTTATGTCAGCATCCTCTGTCTCGGGCACCTCCTCTACTCCAAGTTCAGTCCCTTTTCTTTGAGCTCATCTTTCCTCCTTCTGGGTTTGCATCCATTGTCTTCTCTTCTAGGTCTTAATTTCTCCCAAACATTTTTCTTCCTGACAAAGGACACCATTGGATAGAAAGGTGGTTCATTGGCAGTGATATTTCTTCAGCATCAGTGCTGAGCACTTGCTGGGTGGTAGATTATTTTCACTGGGAGCTTGCCATCTTGAGGATGGCTCACCCCCACTTTAATGACCACTGGCTTCTCAGCTGATTGGTAAGGCTAGCTTAGACTGTTTGGCCACTTTTATTTCCATGATTCCAGTCTCTTCAACAAAACCATGAGTTCCCCTGGGACACAGCCTGTGCCTTTGGCTTGTTTTGCCCCTGAAGGAGCTTAGGAAGGTGATGCCACCTGGCCCAAGGAAGCCGTGACCCTGGATGCTGCACAAACCCAAGGGAGGAGCAGCTTTCTTCCTAGGGTCCCCTCCTTCCTTTCCATGTGTAAGAACACAGGGTACTAGTGAATCCATGAGTAGTCCAGAATATCTGAATGGGAACCAATGGTTTAAATTTTCTGCTAAAGGGCTAATGTCCTAAAAGCTTGATCTTGCATACGGTTCTCTTACACTTATTTCCCATCATTTTATCCTTGTCTGGTTATACCCCTGGGGGTGGGGGGGTAAACACCATGCCAGGGTCGGAATGCCTGTGTTCTAGCCCTGCTGATTAACTGGATGTATGGCTCTGAGTAGGCCTCTTCACCAGGGATGACCTCCCTTTCCTCCCCTCTAAGCCAAAGAAACTGGACCCAAGCTATCTACACATCACCTAACTCTTCTGGGATGTTCTGAGGCCCTCGCCCGTGTACACAGGAATCAGAAGAGTCCGGATGCACACAGCCATCAGTCGGCCCTGGAGGGACACAAAAGGAGAAGCCAAAAGAAACAAGTGGGACTTTCAGCTGAGCTTCAAATAGGAAGAGACTGTCGGCTCACCCAGGCTGAGGATGAAAAGCATTCCACAGAGCTGAGGCAGTGCAGGGACAGGGTTCACACTCCCCACGGGCTCTGAGCAATGAGGAAGAGGGACTGAGAAGACAGAGAGACCTCCATTCCAGGTCAGGCCCAAAATCTGGCCTGGTAGGAGCTGGAGACAAATGGGAGGAGGGAGTGCTTCCCCTTGAAGAACATGACCAGGAAGGCAAGCCACCCAGGCCTCCTCCTATCAGGAGAGAGAATGAATGCAGGATGCTGTGAGGAACAAGGCTGACCTCTTCAATAAATCTTGAGATGCCTAGAAACTGAAATTCCACCCTGACTTCTATGGTTACTAAAGTCTGAGAGTAATCAAGGTCTGCATAGCAACAGCAAGCAGTTCTCTCATTAACACACTTTCCCTCTAGCACACACACTGCCACCACCTCCACCACCACAGCTAACTCTACAAATGTTTTGACTCCCTTCTGCTTGCAAACTCAGCTGAGAAATTTGGAGTAGAAAGCAAGAAAACAGATGTGGCATCCAAGCTGAGTTTCTCATGAGTAAATAGATTCCATATGGTAGAGAAATGTCAAGGAGAAAGAAATTTTTATGAGGACCAAAAAGAAAGGAATAGGTGTGGAGTGCCTCTCATCTTACCAAGATGGAGTATTCTGGTTCTGAAGTGGAGCTCTGTACCTGGTCCTGAGGAAGTGAAAAATCCCAGGTCATGGCTACAGTGACCACAGCCCTCCACAAAGAGCAAGGAGTCCCAGTCTTGGTCCTGCCAGTGTGGCTGCCTCACTGTGGAAAAGTCTTTCCTTTGACTCTGAGTCTCAGCATTTTCATCTGTAAGGTGGAAATAAGAATTCTCTGATGAAAATAAGATTCAATAAAAAATAGATGCTGTATTTGAAGGTGTTTTATAGATCTGGGAAGTCAGGAATTATAATGTCTGGACCAAGGTCAGAGATGTGGGAGTCTTCAGTGTGGAGATGCAAATGGAAGCCATAGGAGTCAACAGAGAAGCAAGAAGAGCAAGTCATGGAACACCAATGGTCCAGTGGTGGGCAGAGAAAGAGGTGCGGAAATGAAGGCCAAGAAGAAAGGACTGAGAAATGGGACAGCAGTCGAAAACTGAAGAAAGATGTTTTGAGAAAGTAATCATTGTGTCAAATAGATTTCTTAAGAAGTCAAGGTGTGGTCTTCTTGCTTCCTATGTCTCCCCAAAAGCAGAGTGAGGATCAGGCAGAGGAGAGAAAATGACCATTAAAGGAGGGAAGATGTATGATTTGGAAAATCATTGTTTATTTTTTGACATTTGCTGTGAGTCTGGAGCGAACCAAGGGGCTTGTTCATTCCTCCCTCGTGATGAGCTTTGTGATACTAGGCATCTTGTACAACTTCTCTCTGCTATCAGCCAATATTCAACCAAGTCCTTAGTGGCTTCAGTTCAGCAGGTGTGGACTGCGGATCTAGTTAGTCCTGGGCAACTGACTCCAGAAGGGAATATGAGCCTGATGTAGGGGTGGCACACACCACAGTTAACTAGAGATAGGATCTCTTTTTCCCAAAGCCTGGCCTGCCTTGGAACCAGATGAGGATCTAGAAGTTCTTTTCAAAAGAACCACACCTGCCACCCAAAAATCTTTCAGTCCAATGGCACCCAACACAAATTTACTTCAACAGCAAACATTTGTAGAAAATTATATATGTGTACATTACTGGGCTGAGCCCTGAGTGAATGAGGAGGATAAGGACTCAAAGACAACTAAGGCACTGAGACATGGAACCCTGCTCTCCACCTTGTAGAGATGACAAAGTCTTACGTAGTAACCACCAGCCAGACTGTGCTAAGTGTCACAACAGAAATATAAACAAAACACAATAAGAACCCAGGTGGAAGTCATTAATCCTGCACCCAGATGATCAGGAAAGTTTTACAGAGAAGGCGTCATCTGAATTGGGTCCTGACCGCTAAGAAGGATTAGATATTCTGAGGAGGGGAAAATGTATTCCAAGCTCTGTGAACAGCATGAGCAAAGTTTTTGCATGAGGAAAATGGCATTTTGTTCAGAGATAAAATTGACGGTTTGGGCCTCCAGTCTGTATACCTTGCAGAGTCAGGAAATGTTCTTGAGAAAGGGAGCAGTACAGTTGGTTCTTCTCTTTAGATAGAGCTTTCTAGCCAGGACATGGAGGAACTGGGGGAGGAGACTTCTTGGAAAACTATTATCCAAGTCCAGAAGAGAAATCCCCAGGGTCCTAAAGAGTAAAGAAGCACTGAGATTGAAAAGATCCAAAGATGACTTTGAGGTTTTTCAGAATGTGCCAATAAAGGACACAGAAAGCACAGGATTGGGAGAGTGACATGAAGATAAAATTATTTTTAGACAAGTTGAGTCTGTCACAGCTGGTGTAAGGGTCTGGAGCCTAGAAGAAAAGACTCACCAAGGAAGAGTCAGTAATCCATGTTGATTGGTGCAGCACGACTCGTCCTGGGCTTAGGCTCCAAAGCCAGTGCTTAGGGTCAATGTTAAGCAGAGTTAAAGGGATCCCTGAAAGTCTCTTCAAGAGGGGCCACATTTGAAACTGAGATCCTGTTGCACCGTAAGTTCAGTAGAGCCTATGATTCATGCAGAGGTAGAGGGGCCACCTGAGCACCAAAAGAAGTAGTAGGCTTGTGTTTGGGGCCTGTTGTAAGAATAACACTAGAAGTCCATTTCCCATTACCTGTTCACTGGGTAGGATGGTGGCCAGAACCACTCATATCATCTAAATTGTGTTTCTCTCTCTGAGTATCTCTCTGTCTGTCTCTGTCTCTTTATCTCTCTGCCTCTCTTTCATACACACAAACATACACACACACATATACATTAATTAACCTGTTAAACATGCAGTCAATACTGCATAGAGTTGGGCACCATGGGTCTATCTGTGCAGTGACCCTTGCTTCAGGTGCTGGGTGTGAAATACCCACAGAAAGAGAAGGGATTAAGAAGTGCACAAGGCTAAGAGCAGCACCCTGGGATGCTCCAAGAGCTGACTGGAGGAATTCGGTCAAAGGAGAAGAAGCCAACGAAGAATCAAAGAATGAGAAAGGAGAAGTATTAAGAGTCATGTAAGTTGAAGAATGACAAGGAAAGGGAGAACATCAATAAAGGAAAGCCTCAACAATGCCCAATTCTCTAAGTGGACAGAGGCCTGAGGAAAGGCCTCTGATGAATTTGAGACTGGAATGTTATCAAATATGTTAAAATATGAAGCCTTCATCAATGATAAAAATGGAAGCCCAGTTATAAAGGTAAGGATTCCAGGATAAGAAAATGGAGTCATTGAGGTTCACTCTCCCAAAAGTGTTGTCATGGAGAGGAGGAGGAAAATTGAGGGACAGTCTTAGGCAGAAACAGAGATAAGGAAATACTTTTAAGGGCATAGACTTGTTTATAGAATAAGAAAAGTTATTCAGTAATTGTAATTATAGTTAACATTTACTGAGCATTTATTGTGTGCACTATGTAGTTAAGATTAGTTAACGCTTTAAGATAAATACTATTATTATTCAGAAGAAACTGAGGCTTAGAGAGATCAAGTAAATATCCCCAAATCCCACTGCTGTTAAGCAGCAGAGATATTATTGGAAAATAATCAATCTGACTACAGGACCCCACTCTCCTGTGTAGAGGAAGATTCCAGATGTAACATGTCAGAGAAGAGAGAGAGCATTGGTCTTGGTTCAGAGCCTTCCTATAGCCTGCCCCACTTTTATTCCCCAGGAGTTCACACATTGCACCTACATAAAATATTATGTAGATGAACTCTACATAGTGAATGACTCACAAATCAACATCCCCATACCCTTCTGCTCAGCCACCACTGGATTTCAGAGACTCTTCTAGGATATCCAAGCTATTATACCCTGACTTCTTCCAATCACACTAAATACTAGAAACTGCACGTGCAAGACAACTCCCAGGCATCTGAACACATAGCAGGTAGAAGGTCAAGAAGCAGAATGAGGAGGAGGAGAAAGCATCTCCCCTCAAGTATGCCTGAGATGAGCTAAGGGTCTGGAGGGCACAAGGGAGGCAGTTAGAGATGACTACCAAAGAACTTCCCTGTCTACAGCAGGGTGGAAAATTGCCTATCAGAATAGGAAAATCATTTGATAAAGAGCCTGCGCCAAATCGTGTGGAAGAAGTCAGAGCCCTATAGGTTTGTGATTGCATTCCAATCAACACATTTTTATTGGGCAAGTGCTATACATCTAGCGTGGTGCTAGGCAATTGGACCACATAGTTCTGTTGGAGAGATAATGCTAATATGTGATCAATAGAAGACAACAGCATGGAATAGGGGTTGCGTTCCAGAGGAGAGGGATTCATTAAGGATTGAAATGGTCATGGTTATGTTCAAGGTGAGAATGTGGGCTCTGAAACAAGAGTAGGGTTGTTCTAGGGGAAAGCCAAGGGGGCAGAGTTTTCCAAGGGAGAGGGTACAGGAACATTCTAGCGGGGTTGGTAAAAGGACAACTTCCTTGGGGTGGCGTGGGGTATAAATGAGTTCTGGGGAGAAGTAGCTGATGAGATGGAATTAAGAAGGAGACAAAGCCGGGGTATTAGTCCTAAAAACAGAGATAATTCTAAAAGTTGTGGTAGAGGAAGGGTGTGGGAGTGACTTGTACCATGAGCAGTGAATAAGGAAGACCACTCAGAGCGATTACATAGGAACAAGCACAGAACATGTGAGAGAAGGTAGAACAATACTATCTACTATCTAATTTCCAGTCTAACCAATTCTATAACATGTTGGCCTAACAGCTCATAGTTTAGAAAATGCTTTCATAGTCTTTTTATTATTTTTTTTTTGCACAAATCCTTTGAACTCCATTTTTTTAAGAAAAAGAAAAAAATCAAGAAGGATGTATGACTTTCCCAAGATCCCTGATCCAGGTGAATGGCTAACCTGTCTTCCAAGCCCAAGTTTTCTCCCAAGTGTCCTATGGTAGCCATCTTGACCTTTGGAAAATAAGATCACAATGCCCTCTCACACCTGTGAAGTATCAGCTGTTTATAGTTTTTCCTTCACCTCTCCCACATTCAAAAGCACAATGCAGCATATAGAGGAGAGGTAATTCACCAATTCATATAGGCAAAAATAAGGTCCTCTTACTTCATATTTGGATTGCATAGGTGAAAGTGATTTGAAGAGAACCTGAAATTACTCAGATAGCTGCTGAGTCTCCATATGGTTTTCTTTGTAGACATAAACTTTCACCACTAGGAAATGAATTGGCAGACAGTTTCAAGGTTTCCCAGGACCTAGTAACTGTTCCCTCCTCTGGGTGACTCAGCCATGAGATAGGGTCTAGCCAGAGCATCTAATTACACAGGCCAGGTCAGGCTCTGGAATCAAAGCTTTGCTCACTGCCAAGCAGGCTACTGCACTCAGAGGTGTCAGAGAAGACAGCTGCAGGCAAGGGGCTGGAGACCCATGTTGGAACCTCCTTCAGCAGTCCTTGATTCAAGGCAAGTCTGCTCCACAGATGGATAATGTAATAAAAGTTTTTAATGGAGGTTTTATTGTGGGCTGGGAGGATGATCCTTGGTTATCCAATTGGCAACCTTTTCTGAGAAACAACCAGCTTTCTTTCATGTGGCAACTCCAACATGATTAGATCATGCCGAAGGTGGGGGAGAGCTGACTTACTTGCAACTCAGCACAGCCTTTGTAGGAGATGTCCAGGCAGCTCAAAGCTGGAGCCGCTGAGGCAAGCCTGCAGAAGGGCTAGGCTGGTGATGAGGAGCAAGGCTTGGTTGAGTCCTCAGGCCAGCCTAGGGAGAAGCTCATACTTCTCCTCATCATCCAGATGGGACAATCAGCACTGCTGGCGGATCCCAGAGGACCACTGCACCTGCCATGGTGCTCAAAATGCAGCTGCAGATCCCAGATCCCAGGATCTCCCAGTTGCATATTTTATTTTCTTAAAAGAAAAACTCCATTAGGATAGTCAGTGGCTGCCAATCCTCTGGAAAATCTGTTAAAACTACAGATTCTTCGTTCATACTACAAAGATTTTGACTTTGATAATCAGCCAGGTTTAGAAATGAATTCATTGGGATATCTGCAGGAAGGCAAAACAATACTTTTTGTTGTGATAAAATATAGATAATATGAAATTTGCCATTTTAATTTTTTAAATATATCATATACTGTCATTAAGTATATTCACATTAAAACATTATTGTTAAGAAAAAGTAATTAGAAGTCTAACATTGGGTGAAACAGTTCTTAGGGGAGAAAAAAATCTTTTTGGTGGATTAAAGACCGACTAGAAGAAAACATAGGGGGAATACTTCAGGACATTGGTCTGGGAAAGATTTTGTGAGTAAGGAAGTCAGGGGTGGAGGCCAAGTTGGGCCGATTTTCCTGCTGCTGCTAAAAGGAAATCGATCAATGGGAGTGACTTGTACCATGAGCAGCGAATAAGGAAGACCATTCCGAGCAATTACATAGGAACAAGCACAGAACATGCAAGAGAAGGTAGAACAATATTATGCTCAAAAGCATAAGCAACAAAAGCAAAAATAAACAAATGAGATTATATCAAACTAAAAAGCTTCTGCATAGCCAAGAAAACAATCAACAGAGTAAAAAAACAATCTATAGGATGAGACAAAATATTTGCAAGCTATTCATCCAACAGGGGATTAATATCCAGACCGTACAAGGAACTTAAACATCTCAACAGCAAATAAAAAATCTAATTAAATATATATGGCTGATAAATATATTTTAAAATGCTCAACATCACTAGTCATCAGGAAAATGCAAATCAAACCACAATGAGGTACCATCTCATCCCAGTTAGGATGGCTATTATCCAAAAGACAAAAAATAACATAGGTTTGGTGAGAATGTGGAGAAAAGGGAACTCTTATACACTTTTGGTGGGAATGTAAACTAGTACAGCCACCATGAAGAACAGTATGAAGGCTCCTCAAAAAAACTAAAAGTAGAAGTAGTATATGATCCCACTACTGGGTATTTATCCAAAGAAAAGGAAATCAATGTACAGAGATGTCCACACCTACATGCTTACTGCAATACTACTCACAATAGCCAAGACATGGAATCAAAGTAAGTGTCCAATAGCAGAAGAATAAAGAAAATGTGGTATATATTCACAATGGAGTACTATTCAGTCATAAAAAAGGATAAAATCTTCTCATTCACAACAACATGGATAAAACTGGAGGATACTGAGTGAAGAAAAATAAGCCAGGAAAAGAAACTACATGGTGTCAGTCATATGTGGAAGCTAAAACAAAGTTCTCATGTAAGCGAAAAGTAAAACAGAAGATACTATAGGCTAGGAAGGGGAGGGGGAAGGGAGGGACACAGAGAGATTTGTTAAAGGACAGAAAATTACAGCTAGATAGGAGGAATAATTTCTAGTGTTCTATGGCACTGTAGGATGATTATAGTTAATAATATATTATATAGTTTTAGAAATAGCTAGAAGGAGGATATTGAATGTTCCCAAAACATAGAAATGATAAATGTTTGAGATGATGGATATGTTAATTACCATGATGTGATCACTGTATATTATATGTATTGCAATATCATTATATATCCCATCAATATGTAAAATTATTTTCTATTAATTTTCTTAATTAAAAAATTATAAAACATTAAAAAACTTGTTGACATTAAAATATATAGTATGTATAATAAAACTGTACATAAGCACTGTATTATACTCTAGGTGGTAAACTTGTTTCTCATGGCAGTATGGGTTAAGAATTTTGAAATTGTGTACACTGAGATTGAACAAGTAAGTAAATGGATGAAGGGTGGTGGAGCCAGGTTTCTCCCCATTGCAGATAAGGAATGGGATAAAGCTAAAATGAACCATATGGTACTTGGATTAGAGTCAGAGATTATCAATGGGAACTTAAGTTTTGCTTAATATAGACACTGATGGCTATATATGAAAATAATCATAGATATGTTTGCATATAGGAGCTAGTATATACATGTATATTTCCTTGCTTACAGCACTGACAAGGCCTAGAAGACACTCTAGGAGCAAAAAGCACACCCAGCACCCAGACCTTGATTTCTAATAGCATTATCCAACAAAAGAAACCAGGGCCCCTTAGAGAAATAGCTGATTCCAGGGATGCAGCAGGGCAAATACAAGATAAGCTTGGAGCATGTAATACAAGAAAATAAGGAAGTTCTCAAAACATGAAACAGTAGAGATAATGTCCAAACAAAAACAAACAACAACATCAAAAAACAAGGGAGCCAAGAGAATTCCCAATAGCCCAAAGTAGAACAATGTGAGCAACAAAATAAATAGCATAGTATTGGATTATATAGCCCAAAGTATAAAATAAATATCGATGAATTTATACCAATTCAAATGAATTACTGAATAAATAAATAAATGAGAGTAGATAAATCTCCCATGCAGAAGAATGCCAAATAATTTGTGTATTAATAGATACTCACCTCTCAAAGAGTGGCACAAAACTCCCCACTCCTTAAGTGTGGGCTGTGCTAAGTGACTTGTTTTACAAAGATTACAACATGGAAAAGTGGAAATTTAAAAACTAACTTTTCAGTGGAAAAGCCTGGAAAATACTACCCGAGCCAGATGAGGTGAGCAAGGTCAACATTATCCATGATAAGTCAAGTTGGTAGCACACGTTCTTTATACAACGTTTTGAGAATGGCACTTCTCTGTAGTCCTCTCAAAAACCCGTAACTCTAGTCTAACCATGACAAAAACAAAAGCCAAACTCCTGGCCACTATTCCTTAATATTGTCAAGGTCATCGAAACCAAGCAGGGACAAAGGCTGAGAAATTGGCATATCCAAGGGGAGCCTAAGGAGACATAATGACTGAGTGTAATATGGCACAGATGGGATTAGAACAGAAAAAAGACACTAGGGAAAAAACTGATAAAATCTCAATTAAGTGTGGAGTTTAATTAATAAAAATGTATCAATATTGATTTACTAGTGGGGACAGACTGACAGATGTACCATAGTACTATGTATATGCTGTCAACAATAGAGGAAACTGGGAGATATACAGGAACTATCTGTACTATCGGCTACTTCTTCTGTACGTCTAAAACAATATTAAAATCAGTTTATTTTAAAATACATATAATACATTAATTAATTGATTTTATTTCTTTAGCCATCAGATATGAGCCAGAGACCATTCCTGGTTTCATAAAGCACACTCCAGTAGGAAAAACAAGGTATCTCCAAATAGTAGCATAAAAGGCAAAGGAGGATGAATACATAGCAGAGATACAAAGCAGATGCTCTGCTAGTTCAAGACAATGATCACATTCTGCTGAGAAAGGACTAGTGCCAAGTTTATTTCCTCTGTGTGCCCCAGTGCCTCAACCATGCCCAGACCTCTAAGGGCAAAGAATCCCTTCATTACCTCTGTCCCCGGGCCTATGTTCAAATAAATTTGGTGGCATCTACAGGGCATATGGTGGTATCAATAATCCCCCATCCCAGATTACAGATACACACAGATGCTTCTCTGCAGGCCTATGGGACAGTGAGAGCATCTACAGGGTCCCTGCTTCTTACACTTGTCACAGCCAAATATAGGTACTTGGGGTCATCTTTCTGAGCCCGGGCCTGGGTCCTGATTAGTTCAGCAGAACAGGGTCCAGGACCCTGGACACCCCATTTAAAGACCTGAGTCCCTAGATGAGCCACTTAGTTTCATTCCACTCTCCAATTTATTTAAGCAAATACTGAACCTCTGCACAATTGCCAGTTCTGCGCCAGGCTGTCTAGCACAGTAGTTTGAGCTCAAGCTCTCTACTCAAAGTTCCTGAGTTCAAATCTGGCCCTACCACCTACCAGGTACACAATCCAGAGTAGGTAACAACCCATGTAAGCCTCAGGCTCCTCACCTAAATGGTGGAATTAAAAATTGAATACAGCTTACAGAGTTGTGGAGGGGATTAAGTAAAATAACACATATGAAGTGTTTAGCAAGGGACCCAGCATATACTATGTACTCAATAAAAATTAGCTGTTATCATTATCAGATGGTGGAGATACAAAAAGCAACAAAGCAGACATACTTGCTTGCCCCACTGGAAAGTAAAATCTAGTGAATTCCATCTGTTAACCACAAATCATTCTCCTAGCCCCATAGACAATGGGAGATTGGCAGAGAAAATCCAATCTGACTACGGAATAACATTGTTGATGAACAATTTTGATGATATGTCGAGTGTATGTTCTTTGGCCATCTTCTCCCACCAAAATCAAAATTAAGATGTGAAATGACAAAGGACTTGATGTAACATATTTTCATTATAATGCTTAAGTAAAACATGCACTCAGTTACGTTTAACAAGATAACAATTTCTTCACTAGCTTGACAATTTAGAGGTATTCAGGATAGAGTACTGAAAATTAGTCCTGTTATAAAAAATTTCAACATGCATTTCTACTTTATACAGGTGTTATTTTTTAAAAAATACTATCTTTTGTAAGTAGTTAAAAGGCCTTTTCAGTTTAGCTCCCAAATGGCAGAAAGACTGTCCTTTGATTTCCAGTTCTAGTAAACCCACAATCTCCTGATACCCCACCCGACCCCACCCAACAATGGCCCTGGTGAGATTAGGGAGCAGGGGACTTTGCTCATGGAGTAGCCTTCGTGGAGTAGCCTAGGCTTCTAGAGTTGGATTCTCCCCACTGCTAGAGGCTGGGCTTCCGTCAGCCCAGCTCCACTGTGTATCCTGAGAACGCTCCCGCCTCTGGCTGGCAATAATTTATCACCTGGTTAGGAAGTAGCTTCTTGTTAATTAGACTAGGTTCTTAGAGAAAAAACTGCAAATGTCACTGAAGTCTTTAGTCCTATAACATCTAGCTCATATTTTTAGAAGACAGACTCTTCAAAGATACAGTCTATCCCTTCTGTGCTCTCTATATAGCACTTTGGAATGTAATAAAGGAAGAAATTGTGTCTTTCTTTTCCTCTGGCATATTACAGTCACTAGGAACAGCGTCTTGTGCCTAGTAGATGCTTAACAAATATAAATAAAGTGGTTATTTATTTAGAAGATGAAACTCAATTGTATTATTTGGTTGTTGATTTTTATTCCACTAATAATTCTGGGTATTACCATATACCCAGTACCAAGTACCTTCTGGGTACTTACCATGTACCCAGAATTATTTTATGTGCTTTACAAATATTAACTCTTTGAATCCTTATAATAATTCTGTGAGGTACTATTTTTATTTCCATATTACAGATGAGGAAACAAACACAGAAAAATTTAATAACTTGCTAAAGATGACTCAGTAAGAGGCAGAGCTGGGATTTGAACCCAGGTGATCTAGGTTCAAGTTTGTGCTCCTAACCCTAGGCTATGCTAACTCTGTCTTACCTACCTTCCTCCTGGCCTCAGGTGTGGGTAATGGCTTGGACACTGTCAATCATAGGACATCTCTCTGGCCAAAGTGATGGTTCCAGTTGTGGATATGTGACTCAAGTAAGTCAAATGAAATCTACTCTTCCAGCTGTAAATGACAATCTACTTGTCATTTGAAGCTGGAAGAGTTCTTTATCTTTGGAGGAATGGAATAAGAGGGATGTGAATCCTGGAAGAATTGAAGGAGGAGAAATCTTTATCTTGCAAGAGAGAATAAAGGTCAATCAATGCAAGAAGAGAAGTGGCATTAAGAAATGCATAAAATGAAAGGAGAGATGACAATTTTGCTTCAATCCCTGGATCTAGATATGGCTGAAACCCCTCCCAACCATAGACTTTGATACCCTCCAGATATGCCCTCACTTTTAAAAACTTTAAACTAGTAGAGTTAGGTTTATGTTTCTTTCTAATAAAACTACCATTCCTTTGTTGCGGGGGATGAATTAATTAATAAGAAATAAATTAATGATGGCCATGATTAATGCAACTCATTCACTCCTTAAGTAAATTCTATATTAGTCTGTTCTCACACTGCTGAGACTGGGTAATTTATAAAGGAAATTACTGAGACTGGGTAATTTATAAAGGAAAGAGGTTTAATTGACTCACAGTTCAGCATGGCTGGGGAAGTTTCAGTAAACTTACAATCATGGTGGAATGTGAAGAGGAAGCAAGTCACCTTCCTTACAAGGTGGCAGAAAGGAGAAGTGCTGAGCAAAGGGGGAAAAGCCCCTTATAAGCCGTCAGATCTCATGAGATCTCACTCACTATCACAAGAACAGCATAAGGGTAACTGCCCCCATGATTTAATTACCTCCCACTGGGTTCCTCCTACAACATGTGGGGATTATGGGGACTACAATTCAGGATGAGATTTGGGTGGGGACACAGCCAAACCTTGCCAAATACTAATTGTGACATGTGCTATGATAAACATGGGAAATATGGCAGTGAGCACAACACATCCTGTCCTTTGGGGAAGATAGGAGTTTAAAACAATGAATTACAATAGGCAAGCAGAGTCTATCAGGAACTAAAACAATTTTAGAAAGGCTGAAACACAGATTGTGAAGTTTGGAGGGGCCTAAGATGAGGCAAGGAAGATAGACAGGGGCCATGTCATGCAGAGCATGGAAGGTCACGTTAGACATTTAAATTGCACCCTATGGTCACGGCAGGGGTGAGGTCTGGGCATTGAAAGGTTTTAAGTGGGAGTGACATGCTCAGATTTGTGTTTTCAGCAATTCTAGCTGCAGTGGGGAGAATGTAAGGCCTTAGTAGTCCAGTAGAAAATAATGGCACCCTGACCTAAGGTGATAGAGGGCGGTCTAGCAATATCCAGGAGGTTGAAGTTTAGGTCATAAAACCTTAGGGTACCAACAATGGATGAGAAATTAGGGATTATCTTGAGGCCAGTTCCCTTATTCTACAGATAAGCAACATTGAAACTCCAGAGAGGATGTGTCCTTTTAAAGTCACCAGCTAGCTGATGGCAGAGTGCAAACTGGAACCTGGGTCTTCTGACCACTGCCCCCAAACAGTTTCCATTCCACCAAGCCATATTCTTGTCTCTTTTTCTGCATCATACAACTCTTAGTCGAAAGGAATTGATCCAACCTGGTTCCCTTCTGTTGTGGGTTCAGCTCATAGACAAACATTTATAATGCATAAAATAATCATGTCATATCTTGGGACATTACTAACTATGACCTAGTCATGTGGTACAGAGCAGACCAGAGGACCAAAAACTGGAAACTAGACTCTTCCATGGATAAGGAAAGGGCCAGCCAGAACTGTGTGTGAATTAAGTCCAATTTGGCAGGAAGAATTTGGTCTGCAATGCACACAGCACCAAGAAAGAGGTGATAGTTCAGGGAGGCATGAAGAATGAAGGCTGAGCACCAGTCAGCAGGCTGGGCAATGGAGACCAGGAATTCGGGAGCAGGCAAGATTGAGGCAGGCAGGCTAGTAGGCAGGCCTGCTGGGACCAGTGTGCTCTCAGCATCCCTCAAGGCTGGGGATAGAATCAGGACTCTAGACTGATAAAGAATAGCACAAGCACAACCCTAGAGATACTTGGACACAAAAAAAAATAGCTAAACTGTGACCAGACACTAGAAACCTGCTTATCAAGAATGGAGTTCAGCATGAGTACTGGCTTGCACTGAAGACAAAATCTGTTTCGGAACTAAGGCACAAAATCCAAGTGAGGGGGACAGAATAAGGGACAGTCTTCTGAATTCCGGGCTTCTAGGCTAGATTGAAATCACTTCTGTTTCAGTTGGGGATTGGTTCTAAAGCCTGGGATAGGCTTGCAATAGACTAAATGCTTATCTTCCCCCCAAAATCATAGGTTAAAATCCTAACCCCCAAGGTGATTGTATTAGGAGGTGGGGGCTTTGGTGGTGATTAGATCATGACAGCAGATCCCTCATGAATGGAACTGTGCCCTTATAAAAGAGGCACCATAGAGCTAGCTAGTCCCTTCCACCTGTGAGGACACAGCAAGCAGACGTTGTCTGTGAACTCAAAAGCAGATCCTCACTGGACACTGAATCTTCTGGTGCCTTGATCTTGGACTTTCCAGCCTCCAGAACTGTGAGGAATAAAATTCTATTGTTTATAAGCCACCCAGTTTATGGTATTTTATTGGAGGGGCCTGAATCAACTAAGACGAGCTAATCCTGTGGGTGGAGTCAGGGATCCCAGACAGGGGAAGAGAAAGGAGCAAAAACTAAAGCCCAGGCCAAACCTAAAATCCCCTTCCTGAAAGAACTAATGGTTTTCTAACTTGTAGACACTGCTCTGAAAACCTTACCAAACATCACACATGACACAGCCACTGTTGCAAGGAAACAATTCATTTTTTTCTACTACTGAGTTACAAGCACATCATGGTTCCCCAGTAAATGTGTTGAGTGAGTGTCCATTTGTTTAAAGTTGGTAGGTAGACATTTTATTTTCTAAGATGATTATTTATATATTTTTTGCTCACATGAAAAAAATTTTTAAAAAGTAACTAAAATACAGAGAAATCAAAAGGTTATATATTTTATGATTCCACTTATACGACATTTTCAAAAAACAAAATTGTAGAGATGCATAACAAATCAGTGGTTTCCACGAGTTATGGAACAGAAGGGAGGATGTAACTAGTGAAGGGTGTGACTAGCATGAGAGAATTCCTTCGAGGTGACAGTAGTCCTGTATCTTGTCTGGGACGGTGGTTATATGAGCTATATATAGGATAGAACATCATAGAATTATACACAAAGACATACAAGAAAAATGAGTGTATGTAAAAACTGGTAAAATGGGATAAGTTCTGTAGTCTAATTAATTATATTATGTCAATATCAATTTCTTGGTTTTCATCACATATGATGTCACCATTGGACGAAGAAGGGTGATGGGGTCACAGGACCTCTCTGTGCTATTATTGCAAGTTTTTGTGAGCATATAATTGTTTCACATTTAAAAGTTAGGGATAAAAGCTCTATGCACTATCAATTTCAATGTGTAAACTTAATTGAGCTCTGATTAAAATAAAGAAAATGTATTCATGAGACAATTGAAGATCTGAACACTGAATATTTGATAATATGAAGAACTTAATTTTAGTTTTTATATAATAATAGTATTGAGGGCTTTCTGAGGAGTCCTCAAATGTTTTTAGTTGCATATGAAATATTTATGGCTGAAATGATATGATGTCTGAGGTTGATTCAGTTAATATGGGGAGGGAGAAAAAGTGACATACAAGAAACAACAGTGGCTATGAATTGGTAACTATGGGAACTAGGTATATGAAAGCTCTTGGAACTATTCTTTCTTTTTTTTTCTTTTTTCTCGAGATGGAATCTCACCCTGTTGCCCAGGCTGGAGTGCAATGGCATGATCTTGGCTTACTGCAACCTTTGCCTCCAGGGTTCAAATGATTCTCCTGCCTCAGTCTCCTGAGTAGCTGGGATTACAGGTGCCTGCCATCATGCCCAGCTAATTTTTGTATTTTTAGTAGAGATGCTGCTTCACAATGTTGGCCAGGCTGGTCTCAAACTCCTGACCTTGTGATCTGCCCACCTTGGCATCCCAAAATGTTGGGATTACAGTTGTGAGCCACTGCACCCAGCCTGAACTATTCTTTCTACTTCTACATATGTTTGGAAAATTTTAAAGTAAAAAATTTTAAGTGATAAAACTTTAGTCCAAAAAAATTTAAAAATAGAAAACTCCATTGAGACTCTTATGAGCTGCCTCTCTTGTTTCTTACTAGCAGTTTCCTAACACAGGATTTACTGTGGGTATTGGTATATACCCCTTATTATCATATCACATTTGGGAAAATCTGGGCAACTTCTCCACAATTGTTCATGAAAGAAAAGTCTTTAAGCAAAATGATTCATTTGAAATAAAAATCCTCTTGGTCACAGTGTTTTTGGAGGTGTAAAAGCCACAGCTAACTTGCTTGTCACTCTTCCTCCCTTGCTGCAGTGAATGTGGTGCCTGGTTTTCTGTAGCAGATATTTCATCCGTCTTTCTAGTTATTTCTATCCCCTTTCACTTTAGCCTTGACCTCTAATTCACTGTTTTGAAAGAAAAAAATTAGGAGTGTGAGCTTGTTCCAAAAAGCTTGCTTATTTCCTCCCTTACATTTTCCCATGCCCATCTCCCCAGAGAGATTCCGGCACAGGACCCAAGTCCCACATCTTATTGTTTTATAAACACTTAATAAGGACCCTATGTTGCCATTTCTCATTTATTCCTCATAACCACCCAGTGTGGTAATACTATTAGGTCTACTTTACAGATGAGGCATCTGAAATTTAGAGGTTTCCACTGAAGATTGCAAAGCCGGTACTGGATAAAGTGACATGGAAATTTCTTGTTCAGGAATAAATAAATGGACTCAGAACTTACTGTCTTCATTTGGTGGTTCTAAAATTTATTTTGAGAACCCTAAACCATCATTTAAGGAATCCATGGCTGAATGTGGGATTTTTTTTACAGACCTGCCATCAGTTTCTCACCTCCATATACATCCTTCCTCTCTTGTAGAAAGTTGCAAGAATAAATAAAGAGGGGATCTTTCTACCCCCTCTTGACACACACCACCAGCTCAACTCACCAAACCCCAGCAGATAATTTGTTTCAGAATATTCTAAACCATTCCCATGGGATTATTACAAAGAGGTTTTCCAAATGGAACTAACATTGAAAGGGTTAAACCAGTTTTATTTTTCAATTTTATAAATGTTTAAAAAGTAAAAGAGGGTTAGCCGTTTCCATGGGTATTACTATGTTGACAGCCAAACTGCCTACACAGAACCCCAAAATTCTCAATTAGCTATCTATGAGCACCATGATCCACTTTCCCTCACAAGGAGGCCACCTGTTTACTTTCCTTCTTGAGGTTGGAGAAGTCTTGGAGAGTGCGCCATTCCATCTTTTTCCTTTTTCTGCCCTCTCTCATTCCTGTCATCACTTCACTCATTCCCCTGCAACCAAACAGTGCAAACCTCACGAACCACGGAGACTCCCTTCCCTCCATGACCATTCTAGCCCACTGGGCACCAGACCTGGAGGGAGGTGGGCTGTGAGAGATCGGCAGGCTGAATTGGCTCTCCCACGATGAGCTCCAGAGTCACAGGATCCCTGGAGACCTGCCAGAGTGTCTCTCCAGAGAACCTGAGCCAGCTGCCAAGGAAGTCTCTCTTTCATCTGCAGCACTACCTTTTGGGGAGATGCTATATTTGGAGGAAATGTCAAGCAAAATCTGGGCTGGGAATTAGACTGCTCAGGAAGTCACCAACTCTCTGGGTGGATGAGGACTTCTGCAAGGCAGCTCTTCCATGCTTCTGCCTTGGAGTAGAACTGCCCATTGTCTCTAAAATCTCATTTTTTAAGAGCTCCCATCCTCATGATCAAGCTTGTCTAAATTTAAGAATAAATCCCAAGCCATATCTTGAACTGAACTGAACTATATTCTTCTCAAAGAGCCTTGTAGGAAAGCAACTTGGGCAGATGAAAAAACTATGCATAATTCTTAAGTGGGAAAATGAGAACTGGGGAAAGATGGACGGAACCCAATGCTGCAACTCAGTTTCTATAGCCAGATGGGAAGCACAGGAGGGACAGGAGCCTGGTTCTGTTGACCATACAAATAGTCACCTCACCTTCACAGACCAGACCACTCAGCCTCCTCTGCAGAGGCTACCTGCCCAGATTGTTCCTGGAAACACCTAAGAGGATTGACTTTCAGCTGCATGAACTGGCTTGGCAGTCTGAATCAATGCCTCTAAACTAAAAGTTACTGGTTATTTCTCTTTATACCAAGTAGCCATTCTTCCTCCTGTTCTTAGTGCTAGGCAATCCCTGATCACTCTCATCCCATCTCCCAGATTCATTCTCTGCCCTTCTACCCAGCCCTGTGCTCTGGTCTTTAAGGATGGCATTTCTAGCTGGGCTATGGTTGGGTTCAGCCAGCTGAAAGGTGCTGGTAGGAGGAGAGAAAGAGCCGGCTGTGCTCCCCGGCCTGGTTCTGGCAATGGTGGCACCCCTCCCTTGCTGCAGTTCTCACCAAGAAGTCCCTCTTTCCTGACTCAGCTCTCACAGGGTGCCCATGGCCCTTTCCCCGAGTCCTTGCCCCCTCAGCCCTGGGAAAGGTGACAGCGTCTTGCTGCCCCTCTCTGAGTGTCTCAACACTCCTTCTTTGTTCCACTGACACACTGCCCTCACTTTCTGAGGTGATGCCTTCATTAGAGTCTCTCTTTGAACTTTCTAAGGTAAGTTCCCTGCCTTCTTGGAGCTTGCTGTCCTGTCATACCCAGCTCCTTGTAGAGACACAAGCACTCCAGGCAGGACCCTGCCTCCAGGTCTGGTCTTTCCACATCCTTTTCCATTTCCCTGTAACTCTCATTGCCTTGATTTCTGTCCAGTCTGCCTCTCACTTTCTTCAGTTCTCTGGCCACATGTCACCTAATCACAGATACATCTCCTGACCCCCACCCCACCCTCTTGCTTCTGTCACTCTGTCTCCCATACCCTGCTCTAGTTTTCTTCATTTTTATCATTTGACATATTATCTAGTTATTGATTTGTTTATTATATTTCTTCTCTGGCTAGAATGGAACCTCCTTTATAGTTTATTGCTAAACTTCAACAAGGCCAGAAGTATGATAGTACTCCATAACGCTTATTGAATGAGTAAATGTACTGTGTAGACACTGCTGGACTCTTTCCTTCATGGCTTCAGGCTTTGAACTCTGCATGAAGCTTTTCCCCATGACGCCCTATAGACCACCTTAGATAGTAATTAGTAAGTATTCAAAGATACTTGGAATTGCACTCAGAGATACTGGATGCATATAAAGATAAATCAAAGCAGAAAAAAAATCCCCAAATTCCAAATTCTAACCACCATCAAGATTTGGAATCTATACATAAGCCTCCAGAATTGGGAGTAAGGGGTAGGCATGGGTCTAGGCATCCAAACTAGGAATGGATGCCTTTAGGAGGCAGATCAGACGTAGGGGAGGCTGAGCTAAAAAGGAAAGGAGGAAAGGCTAAGGCCGTAAGAGTTATGAGGTGTGGCCAAGTTTTTATCCCCAGAGAAGGGAGAAGAAAATTCAAAGCCTCATATTTTTTCAGATTGAGCATCCTCTTTTTGAGAACTTCCAACTTCCCTCATGTCACTTGGGTCATGTCCTAAAGCAAACCCATCGTCTTCTGAAGCAAGAGTGCCAGGGCCTTGTGTCTTCTCCTTCTCAGGAGTCTAGGGAATGTCTAAAAGAAGAAAGTGGGAATCTCAAAATTGGGCTCTTTCATGCTGGAGGAAAATTCAAGATTTCATAGATCAGAGTCTGGCCCACCTCCAGCAAAACCATGGAACAGCTCAGAGGATGTGAGAACTAGAATCTCGGGTCTACCATGACCTGATCACACCCACACCATATTCCCCTGCAATCTCCCTGCACACTTTCCGCCAGGGCCCACGCGAAGCCCTACCTGGGTCAGCTTTCACTAATGTTAGCCATTCTAATAGGAGTATAGTGATATCTAGTGTGGTTTTAATTTGCATTCCCCTAATTACTAATAATGCTGAGCATCTTTTCATGAGCTTATTTTCCACCTGTTTATCTTCTTTGGTTAAGTGTCTTCTAAAAGTGTTTGCACATTTTAACTACACTACTATTGATTTTTTAGAGTTCTTTATATATTCTGTACACAAGTCCTTTATTGGATAAGTGGTTTGCAAATATTTTTTTCTAGCCTGTGGCTTGACTTTTCATTTACTCAATTGTGTCTCTCAAAAAACAGAGGCTTTAAATTTTTATGAAGTCTCATTATCCATTTGTTCTTTTATGGAACATGCTTTGGTATTGTATCTAAGAAATCTTCTCATAACCCAAAGTCACAAAGGTTTTCTTTTTTTCTTCTGTATTTTGCAAATCTTTCTGGTATCTAGTTTAATTCCATTATGGTCAGATAACATACTTTGTATAATTTCAATTTTATTCAATCTGTTAAGGTTTGTTTTATGACCCAAGATATGATCCGTCTTGGTGAATGTTCCATGAGTATTTGAAAAGAATGTGCATTCCACTATTACTGAGTGAAGTGTTCTTTAAATAGCAATATATCCAGTTGGTTGACAGCATTGTTCAATTCTTCTATATCCTGGCTGATTTTCTGTCTACTGGTGCTATCAATTACTGAGAAAGACTTTTAAGTCTCCAACCATAATTGTGGATTTGCCTATTTCTTCTTTCAGTTATGTCAGATTTTCCTTTATGTATTTTGGAGCTCTGTTCTTAAAGGCAAACTATTTAGATTAATGTTTTCTTTGTGAACTGATTCTTTTATCATTATGTAATATACAATATCCCTCTCTATTCCTAATTTTTTTTGGCTGCGGATTCTACTTTGTCTCATATGAATGTAGCCAGTCCAGCATTCCTTTGCATAATGTCTAGTAAGTAATCTTTCATTCTTTTACTCCTATACACTCCTTGTATATGTATTTCATTTGAAATGAATTTTTATAATGCAATTATTGATATGCTTGGATTTAGATTTGCCATTTCATTCTTTGTTTTCTATTTATTTTCTCTGTTTTGTTGTTGTTGTTGTTGTTGTTCCTCTATTTTCCCTCTCCTCCCCTGCCTTCTTTGGGCCTATTTGAACATTTAAAAAATATTCCATTTTATTGTATCTATTGCATTTCTGACTATATCTCTTTTTATAGTTTTTTTTTTGTTTGTGTGTTTGTTTGTTTACTGGTTGCTCTTGGAATTACTACACATATATACACTTAACTTTTTCAGTCTACTTAATTCAATATTTTACCACTTCAAGTGAAAGGTAGAAACCTTGTCACCATATAGGCCCCTTTACCCTCCCCCATATATGTCGTGGTTATCTTGTGTATTATGTCTACATACACTGAAAACCCAGACAATGTTACTTTTATTTGTTTTTAACCATCAAATATATTCTAAAGAACTTCATAGGAAAAGAATAGTCTATTACATTTACCCAAATATGTATTATTTCTATTTCTTTCTTCACTCCTGATGTTTCAGTTTTCTTTCTGGTACCATTTTCTCTCTGTCTGAAGACTTCCCTTTAGCCATGCTCTTAGAGCAGGTCTACTGCTAACAAATTCCTTATTATTTCCTTCATCTGAGAATTTTCTTTTCACCTTCATTCCTACAGAATATTGCCACTGGATATAGAATTCTAGATACACAGCTCTTTTCTTTCAGCACTTGAATAATGTTGTTTCTATTTCTTCTGGCTCTGTGGTTTCTGATGAGAAATCTGAGAAATCCACATTCATAAGAATGAGTGTTTCCAATAGGTAATATATCTCTGGCTGTTTTCAAGAAATTTCTGTCTTCAGTTTTCAGCAGTGTGATTATAATATATCTGGGTGTGCATTATCTAGTTTTTCTGGTTTGACGTTCACTGAGCTTCTTAAATCTGTAGGTTTCTGTCTTTCACCAAATTGGGAAAGTTTTCAGACAATTTTGTTTGGTTTGGTTTGGTTTTTTAGCCTCGTATTCTCTCATTTCCTCTGGTGTTCTGATTACCCACAGGTCCCTGAAGTCTGTTCTCTTTTTTCAATCTTTTTCTCTCTGCTGTTCAGATGAGATTACTTCTATTGATCTATTTTCATGTTCTAACTCTCTCTCCTGTTGTCTCTTTTCTGCTATTAAGGCCATCTAGCAATGTTTTGATTTTGTTTTTGTGTTAGATTTTCCCTAAACTTCCATTTCTTAGTTTTTTTGGGGGGAGAGAGAGTTGTGTTTTTTCTATCTTTTCTAATTTTTTGCTGATAATTTCTATCTTTTCATTAATTCCAAGACTGTTCTCCCTTGTTGGGTGAAGCATTTTTACAAGAGCTGCTTTAAATTTTTTGTCATGTTAGCCAGATGTTGAATTCCATTAATTGTCTTTTACTGAATGGCTTGAGATTTTGTTCATTCTATGTATGCTATGTAATTTTGGACTGTACCCTGGACATTTTCAGTATTATTTTAAAACACTCTGGTTGTATTTAAGTCCTTATTGCTTATTCTATGTTTTTATTTTAATAAGTAAGTAGCCCAGTTGGTTTCAGTCCACAAGTTTGAACTAGTTTTATGAGGGTTGTGGTTCTATTATCAGTTCAATTTTCAAAACCTCTGCAGTGATGTTTGGGCCTGTCTCACATGTATACCACCCAGTAGCCAGTTTAGTACTTAGGTATGTGGTATAGCCCATAGTTCAGTTCTCAAAGTCTATATATAATATTTTAGCCAAGTTCACTCATGCACAGTTCATGGGGGTGTAGCCCAGGAGTTCATAAGCCACTTTAAAGGGTCCTCTTCCTAAATGCCTCTCTGTCTATAATCTCCCACGTACTTTCTGGTTCCCTTTCTGGCACCTTTTATTTTTTATTTTTTTATTTTATTTTTTGCAGTTGCAAGATTTTATAGAGTGAAAATAGAGCTCCCATACAAAGGGAAGGGACCCAAAGAGGGTTGCCGTTGCTGGCTTGAATGCCCGGGTTTATAACCCGATCATTGTCCCTCCAGCTGTTCTCTCGGGCAATAGATGATTGGCTATTTCCTTACCTCCTGTTTTTGCCTAATTAGCATTTTAGTGAGCTCTCTTTACCACATGATTGGTCAGGTGTGAGCTAAGTTGCAAGCCCCGTGTTTAAAGGTGGATGTGGTCACCTTCCCAGCTAGGCTTAGGGATTCTTAGTCAGCCTAGGAAATCCAACTAGTCCTGTCTCTCAGTGCCTCCTCTCAACAGGAAAACCCAAGTGCTGTTGGGGAGGTTGGCCGATGACTACTCTAACTACTTCCTGCTGAATTGTGGCATAGTAGGGGTTGTGCAATTGAGATATCCTCAGGATGGGTGACTTCAATGTCATTAACATCAGAGCATGGGCTAGCAGGCTGATCCAGGTGTCTGCAGTAGATCTTAGTCACGGAATGCATCTGGGGTTCCATTTGAAGAACGATTTGTAGTTTTATAGCTTTGAGTCTGGAAGAGACAAACTTAACAAGGAGGTTAAAGATACAGGGATTGAAATGTATGGCCTGTAGTGTAGGGGATTAGTTCTTTGGCATACTTCACAGGCCCTGTCTATCTGCTTGATAGTTTTGAAAAGGCCTGGTCCAGTAAATAATAATTTGACCATCTGATGGGTGCTATCAATGCCTAAGTGAAAGGTTTGGTGAAGGGTTTTAAGTAATTTCCATTGGTTAGCTGCAGGCAAAAGTATTTTTCCTTCTTTGGTGGCTAGCCATCCTGCGGGGAGGAAACTATGTCCTCATGAGGTTCTCCATTCTATTTCTTATGCTGAGTACTGCGGCTTAGTTTCCTGGAGGGGATTACCCCATACTAGGGGTCCTTCTATAAGCATTTCTAATGGAGGGTCCTGCCTTGCAGCTCTTTTTGCTTTAATATCCGCTTGGCGGTTTTCTTTTATTTCCTTTTCCTCTCCTTTCTGATGACCCCGGCAGTGTAAGACTGCCACCTCTTTAGGCTTTTGTACCGCCAATAATAATCTCCTAATGGCTTCCTGATGTTTGATAGGTGTTCCCTCGGAAGTTAGGAATTCCCTTTCTCTCCATATTGCTGCATGGGCATGGAAGACTAGGTAAGCATACTTAGAGTCTGTATATATATTTACCCTTTTACCTTTTCCTAATTTTAGTGCCTGAGTGACGGCTATTAGTTTTGCCAGCCGAGCGCTAGTTCTTGGAGTGAGGGGATTATTTTCAAGTATTCCATTATCACTGACCACTGCATACCCCGCTTTTCGAAGTCCTTTTTCTACAAAGGAACTTCCATCAGTATACAAGTTGAGGTCGGGATCAGTCAAGGGAAGCTCTAGAAGGTCCCCTCAAGCAGCATAGGTTTGAGCAATTACTTGTTGACAGTTATGTTCTATCTTTTCTTCATTGTCTGGAAGAAATGTGGCTGGGTTAAGAGTTGCACGAGTGCGCAGTCGCAGCACTGGCCCTTCAAGTAATAGAGCCTGATATTTTTAAGTAAACAGTTGTCTGACAGCCACAAGTCTCCTTTAGCAGTGAGTATGCTGTTCACATCATGAGATGTTCACACAGTAAGATCTCTTCCCTGTATCATTTTAATTGCTTCAGATACTAAGACTGCTACTGCTGCCACTACCCATAAACAACGAGGCCAACCCTTTGCCACTATATCAATTTTTTACTCTGGTATGCCACAGGTTGCAAGCTCGTCCCTCGGACCTTTGTAAGGACTCCTAGAACTATTCCTGGTTTTTTTTTTGTTTTTTTTTTTTGTGACATATAAAGAAAAGTCTTGCCCCGTTGGCAAGCTTAACACTGGGGCTGGGGTTAGGGCCTTCTTTAGGGCACACGCCTGTAATCCCAGCTACTTGGGAGGCTGAGGCAGAAGAATTGCCTGAGCCCGGGAGGCGGAGGTTGCAGTGAGCTGAGATGGTGCCACTTCACTCCAGCCTGGCTGACAGAGCAAGACACTGTCTCAAAAAAGAAAAAAAAAAAAAGAATTTTGGTAGGTATTTGATAAAAGACTGATTCTCTGCCAGCCAATAGATTCTGAATCAGAATGACCTGGTGCAAGTGAAACATGGCATACCTTTAAACACCCTGGACTAAAGAAAAGGTATCCATGGGTTACCTTGTTTTGGGCAACACTTAGCTTAACAGGCACTCAGCATAGATGGGCAGATGGTACTTAATGGTGGACTTTTTTTTTTTTTTTTTGGTCTGAATTAAGAAACAGGCTATCCATGATAACAACAACAACTATGAGTTACTGGGGACTTACTCTGAGCCCAGCAACCGTGCTAGTATGCATATACACTATCTATTTAGTCTGCAAAACTCTTCTCCATAGGTGCTACTCTCCAAATTTTAAAGAGGATGAAATTGAGACATAAAGGTTAAGGCAGGTCATAGCTGTATGGGGCTAGAACTGGATTTGAACACAGGCTTGTGTGACCCCAAAGACAGTGCTCATTCCACACCACCATACTTTCTTACCTCTGAATAATCACGCTGGGGAAAAGGAAGCATAACGATTACATATAAGCTCTGCATGGTATTATACTACTTCCCTTAAAATTAGAAAGAAATACGGTTGGTCATAAAGAGAAACCACTGACAGTGAGCCCAGGGGAAGTCGTGGACTCTTCCATTTGATGTCTTTAAAGCATAAAGAATTCAGTTGTTTAGCTTCATGCTTCCTGAAGGTAGAGAAATGGAAATGATAACCCCCTCCCTCCATGTCTTTCTCAGGCCAAAAATTCCATTTAACGTTGCCCCCAACTAAATACCTGTCTCCCTTCTAAAGGACTTGCTGCAGTCAGCTTTGCCGGCCTGTAGGTGCAAACATCTGGAAGGCAGGTGTTTGATTTTGTGGGTGCCAGAGGACACACAGCTGAGCGGCACAGCTGAGGGGCAGAGAGGAAATGTCTTACATTGATGTAGCACCTTCTGACTCTCCCCAGGCCCCCTTCAACAGGGAAGTGGTGGGGGGAGGTGACTGGAGAGCCACCAGCTGTGGAGCAGCTGCACAGGGGAGCACTTAAGAGGAGGACAGGAAGTGAAACACAGAAGGGCAGGCAGTCCCGGGGAGAGGTCTGAGGGAAGTGGAGGGAAATGGGGCTAAATCTTCCTGCCTGACTGCTGCTCTGGGGAGGTCCTGGTTAAACTCAGAGGCCAAGGACTCAGCTTCTATTTCTCCTAGG
Organism: Pongo abelii; assembly: GCF_028885655.2. NCBI lineage: Eukaryota > Metazoa > Chordata > Mammalia > Primates > Hominidae > Pongo > Pongo abelii. The sequence goes on from NC_071996.2 coordinate 121,020,791, forward strand.
GGATAAGAAGGGAGGAAGGGGAAAGAGCAGTTTTCTTTAATTAAAAACAAAGAGTCTTCCAGACATTTGTGTGCTCCTCCATTCCCTGCTCTGACCTGAAATGGACCATGCCCACTCATTCACATGTGCAAGAAAGAAGTGGCCTAAGTTTTCACTTTCTTAAACCCATTTGTATCTCATTCCCAGTTCCTAGCCCACCAGAGGAAGAAGGGTGGGGAATCAATTTCCATTGTTACAAGAGGCTTCTGCCAAGAATTGTGCCAACATTACAGATACTCCCCTGATCCTGGATAATGAGTCCACCCAGTACCTGCTAGGATGTCCCTTGTGCTGCCTGATATAGTCCTTTCAGGTTTAGTGGTCACTGTGCCCTGAGTCCTATCTCCTGAGACCTTCACACCACCATTTCCTCTAAGACTAGCCTCCTCTGCAGGGCCTTGCCAGGATAGCCCCCAACCTATCCCTGGGAGTGTCTTCACTCTGCCTCACTCTAAGGCACTTGCCTCCTCCTTTTCCCCTCCTGTTCTAGGACACCTAGAAAATCTGATAGGTTTAGGCTTTTACAAAAGACAGAGAAAGCCTCTGATTTCCACGTAGCTTCTATAGTCCATCCTGTAAAGCAAGGAATTAATGTAATTGAAAGTTTATGTAGCTCTTCTATGTCCTAAGTACATTCTAAACACTTTACGTTGTTAGCTCATTTAATTCTCATAAAACTTTTTTAGGTAGGTGCTATTGTTATTCCACTTTACAGACAAGGAAAGTGAGGCACAAAGAGGCTAAGTAACTTAACCAAGGTTGCATAGCTGGGCAATGGCAGAACAGGGATTTGAGCCCAGGCAGTCTGTCTCTAGAGTTATCCATGACAAAAGTTCTATATCTTGTCACCTACAGACTACCTCCTTAAACCTGGAGGAGAAAAAAAATACCATTTAAAACACCATAAATTAACATTTCAAAATGTATGTTCCTATCCCAGGAGATAAGTGAATTAATTTCCTAGGCATTTCTAGATGGTCTGTCTACCACCGTGGTACTATATCCACTTACCTCTTCCCAGAAGCCACTAACTGGGTGTTGGGGGAAGGACAAGAAAAAACAAAAAGGAAAAAGCAAATGGAAAACTCAGTTCTGGTTCAAAAAGATTAATTTGGAATCAAAGTTTTAAACCAGAAGTGGCTAAGTCACTTTAAAGCACAGAGATTATGGTTTAAACCGTCAGCTAAAATTGATGGTTGAGTTCAATTTTGAAAAAAAAGGAAGTTTCATTTCTAAACATTTGAGCTGAGTAACATTTTTGCCTGGTAGATAAGTTCTTTATCAGATAGTAGGGTACAGGTGTGTCTTTTAAAAACATTTTTAAAACATTTCTCCAGTTGAGGGTGGGGTGGGATAAGAGTATGGGTCCACAAAAATTTCAAGTAAAACCATCAGAGAGCAAAAGAATTTTCCATAACAAAAAGCAAATCTTATTTATATATCACCATCTCTGATCTTATGTTCCCTACTCAAATTTCTTCATCTTTTAAATGCAACACGCCTCCACTTAAATCCTTTATTTTTATCCTAAACCATCCCCAATTCTGTAACTTAACATTAGCATTACTACCTTTTAGTCTTTCAAGCCTGAAACCCAAGAGTCAGCCTTTTCTCTCCATCAGCCGCCAGTATTGAACTGGTCTCTTAAGAACTACTGATCCATCTTCCCAGTGTTTCTCAATTTTATGTCTTCTCCATCCTCAGCCCCACTACAATGAGTTTAGGTCCTCGTTATTCTTACCTAGGTTTTTTAGTTTTGGTTTTTGTTTGGCCACACCTTAAAGCTGGTCTGGATTCCATTTTTTTCCCCTCTAATCTTAACTCTTCCCCACTGCTGCCAATCATCTTGTGACAATGCCCCCCCTGCCATGGTTTCCCAATACCTGCAGAACAAGCTCATATGCCCTATTCAGCTCTCAAGGCTGTCATGATTTGACCTCAAGCCTACAGTCACAATCTCACTGATCACCCCCTCAACATCACAGTTTCTGTGTTATAACAGCTGCAGTTCATGCAAAATACCCCATTCTTTTCCCTGTTCTATTTTTTTACCCCTGTAGTTTCCTCTCCCTGGAATTTGCTTCTCCTTCTCTCCCTCTCTGCCCAAAGCACTCTTACATATCTTGCAAGAATTAGCTGCAATGTCACCACTATAATGACACCTCCCCCACTCACCTGAGCAAATTTGGCTATCTGTGTTGGCTTCCCAAAGCATCTCGCACAGCTTGAGTATTCCTTATCCAAAATACTTGGGACCAGAAGATTTTCAAGTCTGAGATTTTTTCAAAGTTTGGGATATTTGCATTATGCTTGCTGATTAAGCATCCCAAATCCTAAAATCCAAAACTTGAAGTGCTTCAATGAGCCTTTCCTTTGAGCTTCATGTTGGTGCCCAAAAAGGTTTGAATTTTGGAACTTTTCAGATCTTGGGTTTTTGGGTTTCAGATGCTTAACCTGTATAGGAGCCCAAAAGCTGCATTTAAACATAAACAAATACATGTAACTGAGTTGCATGTTTTCTGACTCCAGACTCTGAGTTCCTCAAGATCAAGAACCAAGTCTTTCATTCTGCATATTCTTAATGAGTACCCAGTATACAGGAGGCAACTGAGAGTTTCTTGAATTAGTACTTGATGTAACAGTACAAAAACACTAACAAATACATCCTTGTTTTTATCACATGAGAAGCTGGCATAGCGTATGTTCAGGAGGGCAGAATGCCTGGCTTTGAATCCTGGGTCCACTGACAACTTTCTTATCTTCAGCAGTTTATATAACATCTCTGTGTGCCTCAGTTTCCTCATCTGCAGAATGGGATACTAGTAGTAGGGACTTCTAGGGGTTGTAGTGAGCACTAAATGTGTTTTAGGCATGTAAGACACTTCAAAGAATGTCCAGCCAATAGCACACGCTCAATAAGCAATGGTTACTATTATCAGCTTTACAAATATTACATACAAGATTTTACTACGAAGAGTCTAAAACCAAGCAATACCAAGCACTGCTTTCTAACTCATGTTATATTGTGGTTATTAGTGTCTTAAAACAAATGTAGGCAGTATTTCTTCACCAAACATTTCTTACTGGGTTCTCCCCATGAGCCTGCCTATCAGATTCAGAGAGAGCAGACACCATGCTGATACCCTGCCTGTTTTCTCATTTTTCCTTTCCACTCAGTGGGTTTCCCAGAGCAGGATTCCTTTAAAAATCGCCAGACCTAAGAACCTCCTGAGGAACTAACTAAACTACAGAGCACCAAGGCACATTCAGATTATAATTCTGTAGGTCTGGAGTGGAATCCTAGAATCCACATTTTTATACCTCTCAACCTGATTCTGTTGTAAGTGGTTCACACTCTTCCCTTTGGGAAATACTGCCCTGTTAACTTCCATCCAAGACCCAACAGGAGAAGTAGCAGTCTTTCAGAATCTTCCAGAACAAATCAAGGAGGTGGTGGCAGTCTCAACAGCCAGAAAACATATACAGCAGCATCTCTTTATCTGTCATGTTACCAAACCTGCTGTCACTACCCCACAAATAACAATCACCATGATAATAGCAGCTGGAATATGTGGACTGAAGTTAAACTAAGGAAAAGGGAATGGAGCCACAGCCGGCATGTGCAGTGGTGGAACGACATGGCGGGGGTTCGAAGGAGTCCTAGCTGTCATTGAGGAGTGCCCCGAGAGGCCCACTGCCTGACCAACCACAGTCAAAGAGCAAGCATCCCTCTCAAAAGTGAGGCAGATGCAAGAAGTCCTCTACAGAGCCATTCCCACGTGGTATTCTTGATTCCTTGGGTGGTTTGCCAAGCCCAGACAGAACTGATATTTCTGGGGACTACTTCAAACCACATACCTTGGTTCAGGCATCAAAGACCACTACCCCCAGCCCAGGCATCACCCACTTCTCTTCAACAGCCCTCAGGTCTCGTTACTCCAGTCAATCAGCCAATATTTAGGTTTCTAATACGTGCAAGTCACTTTGCTAGAAACAAGATCACAAAATGAGGCAGAGCCCCAGCCTTCTAGGACTTTACAATGCCTTTGTGGAGATGAGGGTAAAGGCATGATCAGTGAAATCTGGTAATAGATAACTCCCTTTTTGCTCTCCCAGGTCCCATCTCAACCTTTACTCTACTCTGTGCCCCTAGAGGGTGATGTCTCAGCGATGCACGAACAAACCAAACTCCCTTCTCTCTAGCTTCTTTGGGTTCTATAATATTATTGGGAGGCAACAGTAGGAAATTTGTGGGCAGGAAGAGCAAGAGGCCTGGAGATTTATTCTCCAGTTCCTGTCCTTCCTGTCCAAGCATTTTACAACCTAAGGACACAGCTGCTCTCTAGAGGCCCTTCTCCGATAGCTACCATCTCTCTGAATCAGGCAATTGGCCTCACTTCTGGTATCTTCAGGATACCAGGGATAGTAGCTGCTTCTTGCCTGTAGCCCTAGGTGTGCTCCAGCATCCTTCTTTGGTTTCCCTTAACTGCCCACACCAATGTAAACAGACTCTTCATTAAACTCTCTTTTCACCCTTTTGGAGTATGCCGTCTGGAGCAGGTGCTGCTGGTTCTCTGTGAGCAGACCCTAGGCATGCATCATCCCTGCTAGTCTTCTTGCAGCAAGCACCTGTGGCTCTGCCTATGCGCTCTCTCCAGCCCCAGGGGCATGCTTGAACTGCACGAGGGTCCCCCAAGAGCAGTCCTCAAAGAATGATAAGTGGCAGTTGATGGATAAATGAATAGCTCAGCTTCCTAGGCCTTCAGGACAACTTAGAAGTGTGTTCCACATCATCTCCCAGAGGTGCCCAGCAGGGTTGAGCCCTGGTTGCCCACAGTGGGAACTTTCTCATTGACATACCCCATTTCAGTTGCCTTCTCTTCCTGCCTCACTTCCTCAGTCCCCTCTTAGTGCTACCTGAGATCACCTCCTAAATAAACTACTTACACCCAAATCTGTTCTCAGGACTTGCTTCTGGAGGGGCCAACCTAAGACACTATGTTTCCTGTGGGAAGCCTGACTGATGCAGGATCTAATATTTTTTAAACAACTACTACATAATAGGACTGTGCTAGGCACTTTATATACATTTTCTTATTTTTACTCGTAAAAATCATGTCAGAAAGTTACCATTGGTAACTACAGGTGATAAAACTGAGGCTCAAAGAAGTTAAGTCAGTTATCCAAACTGACTCAATTAGTAAGCAGATGGCAGAGGTGGAAAATGAAGCCAGCATTAGTTAGCCTTAAAAGGTTTCTTACACCCTTATCTTTTCATAGTTTAAATGTGCAATTAAAAGAAAGGTTGAATGCAAAGCTACAAGAGCTCAGGGAACCAGGATGGTCAGAGAAGCTGACAGGAAGAGACGTAAAATCCCAACAGTCCCTGCCAAGCCTCTGATCCTGACTTAGCACCATCATGTGACCTCGTTCAGAGCATGGCGCTCCTCCTCACCAGGTCCATGGCTCAGCACCCAGACTCCTTCTATCACCATCCCCATCATCTGCTGTCTTCATAAGCCTCCCTGGAAATGGCCTTGCAGGGAACGGAAGGGATGTGTTGGCTGGGGCACAGGCAGGTGGAAGAATGAAGAGAACATTCCCCTTCACTCTACTCCTCTTTCCTCTCCCTGCCTGTGCTCGTGCTGACATTGCTGCTTCATCAGCCCCCAGGACTCCATGCTGTCCTCTCGTGTGGAAGCTTCTAGAAACAGTGCTGCTGACAGGGGCTCTGGTAGGCTTTGCTCTCCAGTGAATCTGGGTGGGTCTCCATGAAGCAGAGCTGTGTGAGAACAGGAAAGGAGAGGCTCCTCCTTCTCTGCCCATTCAACTGCTGAACAAATCCATGGAAAAAGCAACAGTGGGGAAACACAGCCTCCACTGAGCCAGACCAGGAAGGAATGTAGCCTCAGAGGGCCTGCACTTCTGAAGGCTGAGAGACTCTGGAGATCATCTTGTGCATCCCGCAGCCTCCACACTGCAGCTTCCCTTTTCTCTAAGGAGACCCCCGCAGCCTCACGCAGATGCCTTCTCAGGTCCCAGTGAGTCACTCCACATATCTAACCTAGCTTTTCCCCATAGAACTCAGAAAAGATAAAGGCTGAAGGAGTCTGTGAAACTTCATGATGAAGGGAGTCTCTAAACCTCTGCCAAGAGGCAATGATACAAGCCCTCTGGATCCAAAACGTCCCTTTGGGAAGATCCCCAACCTCCACCAGGGAAGATCTGAGCCTTTCCTTAGGTGATGCTAGGATTTCTAATTCCAGTGGTCACCTTCCATGGGGCAAGAATCTTCCATTGTTCATCTCATGCCTACCACATAGCCTCACATACTCCCTGGTGCACAATAAATGTTCAACAAATCATTGTGTAATTCCATTCAGTTGAAGTCCTCTGGCCACCTGAGTTGTCCATCTGTGTAGTGAAGGGTCGGAATAAACTTGCAATGCAGAGGCAACCCTCAGGGAAGCAAGTCTCTTTGGTCTTTGGGGTGGAGACTGAAGAAACCCACCTTTCCTCCCCCTATTTCTTTGCACTCTGCTCCACAGCAGAAGATAACATTACAAACTTCCCAAGTAGAGCAAAATGTCCTAAGTCTTTGGTTCTTGGGCTGTAGATCCCTACTGTCCTGGTGGAGAAAAGGAAGGAGCTGATGCAGTCCAACCGAAAAATCATGCTGTGAAGACAGGGTGCGGAGAACATTGGTAATTCTTCTAGCAGGAATCAATTTTATTCCACAAGTTGAGTATAAAACAGTGCCACATTCCTTATTGTTTCCTTCAGTCTCTATCATGTTTGGGGGGTGCTGCCTAGGTGGTACTCAGATATAGGCAAATGACATGGTCTCTGAGGGTACTCATCATCCTTAAAGTTGCTTCACCCAAAGGCAAGCTCCTTTGGGTGCTCCATCCCCCCAGTGCCTATGGAGCTATGGGAGTCTTTGAGGTTCCCAAGGCTCCTCTTCAGTGTTCCAACCCTGGTACCCCGTGCTGCCCATCAGAGGACCTCACCTCTTCATCTCCGCTGAGAAACAAGGCACAGTTCTCCAGCTGATTCCCAGGTGAGGCACTGCTAGAAGACTGGATATGGAGGAGAGAAGCCAAGCCTTGCTCCCTCTCTGTCTGCTTCTGAAGATAGCATCTCCAGCAGCTGCCGCTTCTCCTCTGTGACCCTAGCTCCCATTGCACAGATCAGCCCTGGTTTCAGCTGCCCTCAGGCTCTCCTCCCTTTGTCCTTCCAGCTTAGGGCAACCAGACTCCCCACTCTTGCTAATCTCAGGGTTGCCTTTTCATTTGCTGTTTGGCTTCTCAGCAATTCCATCACCTACTAACCAATTCCCCTCATCACATTCTCTTTGTTATAAATATTTCATGTGACTCTGTTTCCTTGGTTGGACCCTGGTGGATACAATTCCTTTCCTCCCTTTCCGAAAAGTTACTCCTCAACTCCAGACTCCTGTGCTTCCCCACTCTCTGAGCCCCCTTTGCTTTCACCAACCAGCTCCTTTGGAAAACAAAATCCCCATTCTTCACCTGATTCCCAGGCCTGTTTGCTCTTTTAGGCAAAATGGAACAGACCCAGGTCTAACACGTGGTGATTCCCTGTGATTGGCAAAGGAGTCATTATGGCATGAGGCGGGAGAGTGGCCTCTGGCACCTGAGAAAGGCCCCACACACTTCTTATTTGTCTCAGCCCCTAAAGGCTGAGCAGGTTGAGGAGGGAGCCTTTTAAAAGTCTTAAAACAAAAACAACTCTGATTTATTCTGATTCTTCTGCAATGGCAAGAGCAATACAAATTAATATTTCAACAAATGATCCTGCCAAGCTTAGGACCCTGGAAAAACACACAGAGCCTCTGAGGGTCCTGTTCTCGCCAGTGGAGTCTCATATTATGGCTATTTGGTTTGTGCAGGTGAGCAGAAAAAGGAAACACCCCTGCAGAGGAACTCTCAGTCCCTGCCAAAAGCATTTTGGGGGGCCCCTCCCTCCTCAACCTGCTCAGCCTTTGGGGGCTGAAACAGGTAAGGAATGTGTGGAGCCTTGCTCAGGTCCCACTCTGCTACCTTGGGAGATCATGGCCCCTCTGCTGGCCACTGGGAGTTACCATGTATTAGACTGGGAGCTGGAGAGGATATGAGAAACCACCTGTCTCACTCTGTCATCTTAGGATGAGGAGAATGAAATCCAAGAGAGGGGGATGACACCCAGGCTGATTAGGGAATGAGCAGCAGACCAAGAACTAGAACTCAAGTATCCAAATTCCACCGCCCCCTCCAATTTGCCAATGTCCCTTTTAAAGAGCTCTTGGTCAAAAAGGTCAAAAAAGAGCTCTTGGTCATCTCTTGGGAATTGAATCCTGCTCTGCCCTCAACTGGCTGTGGGGCCTGGGGGGCTTTACATGACATGCTGCTTCATTCATTCCTTCAATAAACATTATCAAGCTCTCACTATATTCCAGACACTGTTTCAGGCAGAGAGTGTGCAGATGAATGAGAATCCTCATCATTACAGAGACTTTACTCCAGGGGAAGGGAACAAATAAATAAATAGAAGTTATTAGAAAAAAAATGCTGAGTGTATCTGTTGGTGATATATGACACTGAAAAAAAGAAATAAAGGGAGGTAAAGTGAGTTCCAGGGTGGGGAGGTTGCAAATTTTAAATAACATGGTCAGGGAAACCTCAGTATCTGTCTCTATCTGCAAATGGGAATAATGATAGCATAAACCTTACAGAATCACTACGAGGATCAGGCAGGTTAAGCCACATAAAAGGCCAAGCACAGTGAACATCACAAAGTTAATACTAAATAAATGTTAGCTATTACTGCCATCATCATATTGCTAGCTCATATTTACTAATCAAATTATTTTGACATTTATTCTTTGAATTTTGGTTCTGTCATTTCCCAGCATGGGAAGTAACTCAATCTAATCTCCCTGAATCACATTCTCATCTCTCTCATGGTGTTAATAGACTCTACCTCATGGAGTTGTTGTAAAGACCTTGTGAGTTAATCCTTGTAAAGCACTTGAAATGGTCTCTGCCACATAATAAGTGCTCAATAAATATCAGTAACGACACTACTAGAATGAATGCTCCAGAAGGACAGGAATCTTTGTTTTGTTCATCATCAAACCTCCACTAGGTAGGACAGTCCCTGAGACATAGTGGACACTTGATTAATATTTGTCGAATTAATAAATTGATTGTTTACTATGTGGCAGTCACTATGCGACAGTCCAGGTCCCAATGAGAAACAAAAGGAATGACCAAATTGGAATCATTTGAGTTGAGCTTAATAAAAAGACCACTGAGCTTAATAAAAAGACATGTGAGCAAAGTGTAGGGAAATTGCAAGGGGCGGTGTGATATTCCAAGGCTGTTGACAATGAGGCTCCATTATGACCCCGGGGGTTGAAGGAGTAAGGTAAGCTAGTGGTTATTAGACCCCAGAGAGAACATGGGAGAGGATCCTCTACCAGGAGCTTTGACCTTGAGTCTAGGAACACAGTTGATTCCTGGCAACCCCTCGGAGAGGTCATTGGGAGAATAAATACCCAGATCACTCTCCTACTACCTTCTGATCTCCTGCTGGGCTCCCATTAGCTAGGCCAATGGGAAACCAGAGGACATGAGAACTCACTGATGTGGTCCATAGAGGTGAGACTCCAGGACGAAAAACAGAGTGGAGAAGGGTGGAGAATGGACCTGCAGAGCTAAACAAGAGCTATCCAGCACAACTTCATATGTACTATCTCACTCAGTCTTCATAATTACTTATGAAGTAGAAATTTTCATCATTTCTATTTTCAGCGAAGAAACGAGGGCTCAGAGAGGTTAGTTAAGTAACATGCTTATGGATGCACAGCCACTGAGTGAGTAGGGCAAGGTTCAAGCCCAGGAAGCCTTACTCCAAAGCCTATATCTTTAGTCATGACCCATCTCAACTGTGTCCTTTTTCTGGACACAGTTTCCCAACCTCTGTTTCTCTGCCTAAGTGAGGAGGAACTCTTTCCTCCTGGTGTCCCATTCAGTCTGGGCCACCCTGACAAGGAACACATTCTCCCACAGGCTGGCACAAGGATTAACACATTTGGTCTCTTCTCCACTTGACCCCACTACTTGGGTATATTGCCCCTCTTTAAATGTGTCTTGCCGAACTGAACATACTGACTCCGGAATCATGTCCCTTCCTTGTTCTAGATCTGGAAGGTTAGATACAAAGACATGAAGCAAGACTTCCTGAAAGTCACATGCACAGGCCACAAACAGATCTCATCTGCTCCATGGGGTCCCCCCAGCAGCCCCACCTCAACTCCTCTACCCCTCTAGCAGCTTCCACACCTCATCTGCCTCCTCTTTATGGATGCATTGGGAGGAGAGGGGGGCAGGAGAGATGTTTTGCGGGCCCCCACGAGGGGCAGCCATGCTGGGAAAATTCTATTTACAGCCGTCTCATTTGTACCAGTGGAGATCTGGACAGCCCGCTGGACTCTCCAGGATGTGAAGCTCTGGGACATGCCAGATTGTTATCATTGTCAGATACAATTTCCTCCCACTGCTGCCGCCCCTGTGCCAGGCCATGGTGTCCATCTGTTTATGGAAACAGCAAGGTCCTGGCCGGGTATTTTTAGACAGGGCCTTTGCTGTGCAGGATCGACTTCCCACCAGAACTGTCAGCACTGTCCAGCTTCTCCTCTTCATCTGTTTGTTGTAAATTATCTAATAATACATAAAACCACAAAGCAAGGGCCAAAGTTTCCTTGGAATGTGGTGGGTGCTGTCCTTCCTCCCCGGCTCATCCCACAAGGGTGGACTTTCCTGTTTTGATTGCTTCAGGTTTTTTGTTGTTGTTGTTCTTTTCCTTCTCCTGTCATTATTTTGAAAGAGAATTATGTGCAGCTCCTCCCACCTCCATTGAAAAATAAGTTTTATTTGAAGACTTCCTGGGGAATGGAAAATCGCACTGCCTGCTTGTGACAGCTGAGTCTGGGGAGGAGAGGAAATCAAATGAGGGTCAAGTGGAATAAACAATGTTTCAATGTTAACACCATTGGGTCAATAACAGGTTATTAGTGACCATCAGATCTGATCGTCATTTTGCAGAGAAGGAAATTGAAGCACAGCAAAGGGAAGGGAGATTATGGCTCAGAAAGCATTGCCAGAGCACAAAACACCAACAAGAAAGAAAGAATGGATGAAACTAAGGGATTATGAATCCCTGCTCTCTGCCATTTGGGTCATAGGATGAGGCTGTAGGTATATCAAGGGCTTGATATGAACCTGAGATGGAAGTTCCTGGAGAAGACAGGATGAGTTCAGAACAAAAGGAGCCATAAGTGGCAGACTGGCAGCCTCTGCTGCAGGGCGTGAGTATAGCTGGGCAAGAGAAAGAAGGGAACGATGGATAAATGGGGCAGCCTCTTTGGGAAAAAGAGCCCTTGGGAAGGAGACGGGATGGGCAGAAGGAAAGGAAGGTGATACTTAAAGATAACTACCTATCACGGTGCCTTATCACTCAACTATGTCTTGACTGAGACATTTAATGATGGTTTAAATGGCCCTTCAGCAGCTCTTGAACTGTGTTGTGGGCCAAATGGCCTTGGGAAATTGATTTTAAATTTTTTTCATGAAAAACACACCATATTTAGTGCCTGATTACAAACTATTTGTGTGAAGTTTAAATGATCTAGATTATGAAACACGACTTCAATCAAATCCATGCTTTGTGAATACTCAAGAAGAAAGCAATGGACATGAAACTGGTGTCAGGAGAAGGATTCCGGGATCAGCTTGTCCACTAACTCACGGCAGGACATTGGAGAAGTGATCTTGGCTCTCGAGGCATCAGTTTTCTAACACAGAAAGTACAAGACCTGCATTAAAATTGTTTCAAGTTCCACTCCTATTAGAAATTGTCTTTGCCTTAGCCAAGACCCACTAGCAGGTTGTGGTTGGCATCCGTATCTTCCAACCAACATTGAATGTTTGGCATCGTTTTCATACACACATTGAAATGAAGATCTTACTGGAGTATAGATCATGCACAGGCTCTGGACTCAGAGAGCCTGGATTCTAGACCTGCTGCCACCACGCACCAGCTCCATGGCCTTTGAGCAAGTCACTGAACCTCACTGTGCCTCAGTTTCCTTATTATAAAATGGAAATAAAACAGTACCTACTTCATGAAATAGTTGTGAGAATGAAATGAGTTAATACATCTAGATTCCTCAGAGCCTGGCATACAGTAAGCAATATACATTAACTAGTAAAATATTTGCCTACTGCCATCTAAAGCCACGTCCTATACCACCAAGCTACAGGAAACAATAAACTCAAAGAGAAACTCTAATCCATTAACAGGAAACCGAGGAGGGAGGGTAACATTAGGAAGTGTTGAGTATGGAGGCAGCGGGTGGGACTAGCTGTCACTCTTGATGTACTGGTGGGCATTACCCTTGCTGCGTATTGAGGACTTGTGAAATGAGGGTGTAAGCTCGGAGAGGGCTTCAGTGCCAGGGCCCACAAGCATCCCTATGCATCTTCAAAGCAAGTTAACAGGTCTGCTGGGCCAGGCTGGACAGGCAAGAGCTAAGCATGAGAGCAGCACATGTCTATGGGTTCAAAAAGAAGTGTGGAGTGAGGGCTGACGTGGGAATTGGGAAACCTGGGCCTGATGTCTGACTCTGGGGCTATTGGCTGTATGACCGCAAACCATTCCCTCCACCCTCCAGCCCATATTCCAACCAGGGGAATGAGATGAACAGATCTCTGAGGTTTCCACCACCTAACATAGTACATCTCTGGGACAGGGTTGAGATCTGCGTAAGCTCACCCAACTTTCTCTAAGATTACAGAGGTGTTTATAAGCAATAGAGGAAGCTTGACCACATAAGGACATGCATGATGACCCCCACACACATCTCCCGTCCAGATCTCCAAAATCCACTCTGCTTTGATCCAGGTCCTTGTTCTGACTGGAGTTATGGAGGGTCATCTGGGCATTTCCCAGGGGCCGGTAGAGCCACTGCTCCTTGGGCCTTTTTCCTGAGGACAAGAGGAAGAACAACGACTATTTCTCCTAGGAATGCCACCACATGCACCAACCTGATGGTCACCCACCTAGCTGCATGTTCTCACAGAGCAATGCTCCTTAAAGGCAGATTCTTGGGCATACTTTGAACCTACTAAATCAGAATTTTCAATGGCAGGACTTGGGAATCTACATTTAACAACCTCCCTTAGGTAATACTAATATAGAGTTTTACGAAGCTCCAAACAATACCAAAGCATATGGCCAGCCACTCACCTAGAAGCTGCAGACAGCTGGATGAGTGTGGCTTGACCATTCATTACCCAGCTTGAAAGCTTCCCTGCAGCAGGGCCCCTTATACATGCTATAGGTCAAGCAGAAATGAATTGAATCCACCTGTTCCTGTCAGGGGCACATAGCACAGGGACAAGGGATGAGGGGTTGGGGAAGACAGACTCTCAGACAAGTAATTACCTGGGTTTGAGTCCCCACTCTACCACTTAACCAACTGTGGGGGCCTCACATCAGTTTCCTATTTCTATAAAAATAGAAATAAACACTCAGATACTCAAGAAAATAAAATAAGTTATTTCACTCAGCACAGAGCCTGGCACACAGTAGACACTTGGTTAGCAGGTGAAACTCCATCTGCCAGGATACCACAGAGATAAGAATGATCTCTTATCAGCAGCTATTGTTAACTCTGGTTTTCAGGGAGAATAACACATTCATCTAGTTGTCTGAGAGAGATTTTGTTTTATATCCCATTGTTGAGCTGAAAATAAGATTCTATCCTCTTGGGACTTTGGGGGCTGTTTGTTTCAGCCATTCAGAGAGTTCTAAGTCCCTCGGAGCAGCATGCCCTGGTAACAGAATACCTCGCTTTCCCAAGGGTGGAGTGGTCATCCCAACTGCTTCTCCCAAGAGGAGAGGTCTGACATGGTATGGGATAGAGGCCAGCAGCTCCTCTCTCAGGGACACATCAATCCAAGATGCCAGGACAAATAGCCTTGTTGTTTGTTCTTGTTCTCTGGCAGCTAAGTCTAGGCCATTACAAAGTGCTTTCCCATGCATGAATCCACACCACCCCCTCGACTGTCCTGCAAGGCTGCAGTGTGACGATGTCAACAACAATGATGGCAATGGCATCTTTGCGACTCTCTCCCTTGCCTCCTCCAAATCTTTGCTCAAATATCATCTTCTCAGTGAGGCTACCCTGCCCACCTTATTAAAATTTTGATCTGTTCACATCATGGCAATCCCTGTCCTACTTACCCTGCTCCATTCTTTAGGATTTTCTTTTCTCATGTGTGCCAACCATGAGAATGCACTGCACAGACCTTCAACTCCAGGTCACATAGTTGACCAAGGGCCTCAGCTGCTATGCTGTGAAACCCATCCCTGCATTGGAACTGCTACCCCACCTCCCCAGGGCAGTTGCAGGCCAAAGACTAAGGCCGTCATAGAGACATGGGACTCCTGGTGTCCAGCTTTTGCTTGAGGACTGACTCCCCCTCATGGCTTCACCAAGCCAGGGCTCCTCCACCCAACCTTCTCTCTCTCCTCACTCAAGGTCACATTTGCATGGTGGACTGGGGGCTCCCTGGAGCCTCTTCTGGCAGCCTCCCTTTCTCCCTCCCACAGGCATGTCCTTTAAAGAATTCTTTGAATGTTCTTTCCTGACATATGTAATCCTATGGTCAACCCAAACTAACACTCTATAGCATCTATCTTCTAATATACAAAATCCTTTACTTAGTGCCTTTACTTTTATTTCCACCTCACCCACAGAAAGGCAAGTTTTTTTTTAACTATTCTGTTCACTGATACAGCCTAGGCACCTAAAAAACGACATTTAATGAATATTTACTAAGTAAACAATGCCTATTTTCCAGATGGGAAAATGAGGCCCAGAGAGGTTAAGTGACACTCCCAAGTGGCTCAGCCAATAAGTATCAAAGCAGAGTTTAGGTAACTATCATCTCTTCCACTACGCGCACCTATCTCTCTTCTAGTCTCCATCTGCCTGTGTCGCTCTACTTATGGGTCTTTCTCTTGTCCCTCTCTTCCTCAGGGTGTTGTTTGCCTTTTGTGTGCTCTGTGTGTGTGTGTGTGTGTGTGTGCACACATGTGTGTCCCTCCATGGCTGAAGTGGACCACTCTGTCAATAGTGCTTAGGGAGGTGGGATTCAGGAAGGGAAGGGACGTGAGTGGAAACTAAAGGCAGCCATGAAGGTGGAGGACTAGACAAGAATCCAAGGGGAAGAAGGAAGGCTGCATGGGGCAGCGAGAAAAGACACAAGAGGGCAAGTGCCCCTAGTGGGAGTTAAATGACCAGGACCCCACCCTGCTTCCCACTAGCTTTGTGACATGGGATCAGCCCCTTAACCTCTGTGAGTATCTGTTCTTTACTGGATTGTTCCTCTTCACTGTATAAATCCCATCTCAACACTCTTCACAGATAAAACCCCAAGTGAGCTGTGGCAAAGAGCTTTGTAGGTGGAAACAAAGGTGAGTGTCCTTAAGGAAGAATGAGCGAAGACAGGCAGCATGAGAACTACGGCCAGGTCCGGGGTCTCGCCCACTCTGCTCTGGAGCCACATGCTGCTGCTTATCTGAGTGGTGAGGAAGGGGGGCTAGAGGACAAAGAAATACTCGCCTTCAGCCAGTGGGATTCAGGCAGCAACAGGGAGTTTCTGGACAGTGAGTGTAGGAGAGGTGATGGAGCAGGTGCAGGGGAAGGTGGGCACTGTCTTCCTGGAGTGTGGGCCGGATCTCCCCATATCCGGGATGATTTACACAAGGTCCTGCATGCACACCTGGACAGGGGATGCATAGGCTCAGGAGGACGGCAGGTGGTGAATGTAGCCCTGGAGAGGGCAGACTGTGGGCTGCAGGAAGAGGCTGCAGGTGCTGCCTGCAGGAAGAGGCTGGGCCTCAACATGTGGCATTGTTAGAGCCCTGGCTGTGCAGACACTGTGCCAGGACCATGAGGGGGAGGAGATGCATTGGCCCTGCCTCTGCCCAGAGCCCTCCCAGCCCTGAGACTCTTCAACTCTTGGACACTAAGGAGGGACAAGAGGGAGAATGTGGCAACCTGGTGTCCTGGTCGCTCCTTTACAATCAATCATAGAAGGTGACAAAATGCACAGTGCAGGTGATGGCTTCACCTTCTTGCTCCATCCCACCCAGCCCAACATCTGCCAAAGGTCATGGCACACATTCTAAAAGGCTGACAACTGCCTGATGGCAGAAACCTCCTGACGCTGCAGAAAATACCTCTCTCTGGGCCTGCGGGAAGTCTCACTCATTTACAACATCACTCAGGGGCCCCCACCTGCTCTGAGACCAGGGAGCCAGTCATCAGGGACAAGGATTGAAGACTGCCAGTGACTTACTGAGTGACATGGATGACAGACAAGTGACCAAGCTGTCTGCATGATGCCCCAAGCCACTGAGGAGGTGACCCTCCTGCTCACCAGGTGTGCAAACATACCCAGTGCCTGGCACAGAGCGGTCCTCACAGCCTGTGCGTGGGTGGTGTCTTACAAGAACGGAAACCTTTAAGCCCTGTTGTTAGGAGCTTTTGCTTGCTGGGAGGACTGAGGTGAGGAGGAAATGAGATCGCACTATGAAAGTACTTTGAGAAAACGGAAAAGCACTGTGGAAAGTTTGGTTTGGTTGTTTTTAGCCTTACATGAATCTGGTGCCATGGGGCTCTAAGGAAAGCTGTCTTACCAGTTTGGGATGACAGGGAGGTTGGAGCAGGTGACCCGAGCCTACCCTTAACACCATGTGTATGTGGAGCAAGTCACTTCATCTTTCCAAGCATTTTGTTTCTCTGAATTTCAATTTCTTCACCTGCACAATGGGAGAAGGGCCAGAGAATTAGGGGTGTCCTTTGCAGTCAGATGTTTTAGGATCCTGTTCACACAGCCCAGGGAACAGCAGGGACATCTTGCCAGCCTCTCATGGTAGAAGGAGCACGAAGTCACAGGGCACACAGGTGCTCAGGCTCTGCCACCAGCTCCCTGTGGGACTCTCCAGGCCTCATTTCTGTCCTCTAACTGAGAAGGTCCACAGGCTCATGGCCCTCCAAATTCACCGCCAGCCCCAACCAGTGTAGCATTCAACAACACCAGCCCACCCTAGAGTCACAGATAGACACAGGCCCCAGGGGGAAGGCCCAGGTGGAGCTGCAGGAAGCTCACTTCACACGTGCTCTCTTAGCTAGTGGCCTCAGGGAGCTGTGCGAGGTGCAGATAACTTTGCCCATTCCTAGCTCCACTGTGGATTGGGGTGCATATCCAGACATGAGACAGGTCTGTCTGCCCTTCCCTGCTCACTCTCACTCTTGCCCTGCCCAGCGTTCAATCCAATGGGTCTCATACCACGAAACAGATGAAGAACTCCCTTCTCCAACTTTACCATTCGAAAGCAGGCTCTGTGTAGGGGCTTGGGGAGAATGTTAAAGCCTCTTTCCTCCAATATGTGTCTTTTCTGAGGGTAAAAATACAATCAGTAGCTTTATGGACTTGGGGGCGGTGATGGAGGAAGTAGCACAAAAAGCTAGGTGGATGTCACCATCTGGAGATTCATCCAGGCAGTGGTTGATGGAGACCTGGGCAGAAGTCTTGGCAGGTGCACACACTCTGCAAGGCACTGCAGGGACTGGCCTGGGGCCTGCACTTCCTGGGCCTCAGCTGCAGCATCTGAGCCAGGCCAGAACCACGGACAAAGGACAGCTTCTGAGCCCAGTGAATCTTGGGCCTAGGGGATACTCATTCTGCTGAGTCATGGACTCTTACGCAGGAGCGAGCTTGTCTGCTGGTGCTTCAGCCTCTGCTTGATCACCTCCACCAACAGGGTGCTCGCTACCTCACTAAGCAGCATGTTTCACAGTGGAACAACTCTGGATTATAAACATTCCTCCATGGACGGATCAAAATTGCCTCCCCTGAGCCCGAAGTGCCTCTGGAGTTTTCTAGAAGATAATGTCTGTGTGACCCCCTACCTCTCTCCCACCTCCTTTAGCCACGACGTGCTTGTGACCTGGGATACCTCTTCTCTGTAATTCAGTTTAGCTGCCCTCCAAGAGAAAAGTACAAAGAGAAACAACCAAGAAGACCAATGTGCCCTGTGGCTCTAGCATTTCCAACTCTGCAATGATCAAGAAACACGAGGAGAAACACATATTAAACCTAAAAATGGGCATAGCTCCCAGCCCCATGCTCTTTTTTGCTGTCCCCGCCTTTAAATTGTTTTACACTCTCGCTTCACTTGGAGAAAGTCGACAGGGAGGTGGAATAAGTAAGGAATAAGTGACTGAGGCTTTAAAAGTTCTGGGTTCTGGTCCCCTCAGTCCGCAAACTATTTAACGAAAGAACTAAATAACAAAATGCCCCTCATACAGTTAAGGTTTCCCCGACACTGGAATCCATGCTTGGTGATTCTCCATGGCTTTAAGCTCAGGATCATGGTGTCTGATGGATTCTCTTTCCTTCTACCTGGGAGGTGGTAAAAGCCACTAAGTTGCCCCCTGGAAATTAAGAGCAGGGCTCATCTCCACTGTCCCATCTAGATGAAACCTTGGGTCAGAGGTGGTCTCAGATCTTTTTGAGAAGGTCTCCACGAATCCCACAGAACAAAGCTGAATTTTGGCAACATCCCACTGTCCCTGCACTGCAAAACAAGTAGCAAAGGGGACAGGCGGCCATGCTACCAGGAGGGCTCAGAAGGAGGACAGCCTCTATAGGTATATTGGAGACCTGCTGGGATGCATTGTCAGCCTGTGTGAACCAACATATGCCATGGTAAAGCAGACAGCAGGGGCTGGCAAATCTAGAGCCCTATAATGACCCGGAGGCCAGCTGACCACAGCGCCACACTCTCTCATTAAGATGCCACTAGGACATGGTGCACCTGATGGCGGCTTTATTTGCAGATCCTGGCTCCTGCTGGGCACTCCTCCACCTTTCTGAGCTGTAGATGCAAAGATGACTCAGACTGCAGTGGATATTTCCATCTACACAGCCCAAACTAAATTCAACACAGTTTCCGCTTCCCCAGCTCCATTCCTGAGGCCTTCCTGCCACGCTGCTGTGTACACTGAGGGACCCTCACCATTTCTGAGGCCCCATCTTAAAAGGGAAAATAGCAGGCTGGTCCCACATGATCATGTGGCTGCCCTCCGGGGCTCACACCCCAAGTTCTGAAAGGCTTTCCTGGTAGGAGCTATCCTCCCAGTGGCCTGTCACATTAGGATAAAGTCACCTCCTCCCTTTGTTGATGAGCTTTGGGGAACCAATTGGCCTCACATGCTCAGTCTTTTGGTTGGATGTGCCTAACTCCACTGCTCTTATCTCCTGACTTGAGCCTGGCCAATCAAAGTCATAGTGATGGGCACAGACTCAAGACAAGCCAACGAGACCCAGGACAAGAGTTTTGGGGTAAAATTGCTGCAAAACAAAACAAAACAAACACTGGGGAATGCTCCACTGGGGATGCTAGGCTACCCTTACTTATATCTTCCTATATGCATTCCTTTATGTCTAGAGGCTTTAAAATTTAAATTAGCCAGGTGTGGTGGCAGGCGCCTATAATCCCAGCTACACAGGAGGCTGAAGCAGGAGAATGGCGTGAACCCAGGAGGCGGAGCTTGCAGTGAACTGAGATCGCGCCACTGCACTCCAGCCTGGGCGACAAAGTGAGACTCTGTCTCAAAAAAGAAAAATAAAATAAAATAAAATTTCCTATGAATACTCCAGAACACATAGCACTCTAAACTTCAACTAGTTAAGTAGGAATTAGTGAGCCATAAGCTGAGAATTTGACAGTGATGTGGTACGGGGCTGATAACAAGGACACCAAGAAAAGAAGGGAGATGAAAGAAGAACACAGGCAAATTTCTTTGGTTTATTCATCCATTTCATTCTACCCCCCGACAAAAAGCACATTTTTTCCAGCAGAGCTCTAGTGTTTGTTATAGTCTGTTATTTCTAATTCTTGGAAAGGCGGTCACCCACATAGGGAATCCCTGACAATACTCCATTAGGCGGTGTCCAAGCAACCAGAAGGCCCTAGGGATGTTCAGTTGAGAAGCGTAATGATGATGAATCCTGTCCATATTGTTTATGATTTAACAACCGGTTTATTACGTAGGATGTTCTGGGTCACTCCTGGGAAACTATTTAAACAAATAATCTGTAGTTAAATGATCTAATAGAACAAGTGTTGTCAGGTTTTTGGAAGACGCCCATGATCTAAAGCTATTCATAGATTCTTAGAATTGGAAGGTACTTTTAACATCTTCTAATAAGCTTCCTTTACTATATTAGTGCATAAACTGGGGCCTAGAGAAATTAGGGAATTTGCCCAAGGTCAAAATTTGCATTCTTTACTCATAGCCTTACCCTGAAAGGGCTGACATCATTTCTACCACATTGACGTCTTCCTGGTGTAATGGAAAGACCTGTCCCTAGTGCAGGTTCTGACAATCAGCAGTGCATGACCTTGGGTAAGAGGCTGAACCTTTCGAAACCCAGTCCACCAGAAAGCCCCTAGGAGCCTGCTAGTTATGTAGTTCCCTTTGGAGGAAAATCACTTTATGAAGTCATTTCCTGTAAAAATTACAACAGTGTATGCCTCAGGTGTTGAGAAAAAACAACCCTGCCACCCTGTCACAACTTTTTGGGCCAGGAAGAAGGGAGCAGCCATATCAGCTGGCTAAGGGTAGGAAAGACCAAAAACCTCAGAGATGGGACAGCATGACATCTTCCCAGCAAGCACACAGGTCCTGACAGCTCTCCTTGGGATGCTTAAATGTTAGGTGTGGTGGACTCTCTTGGGTATTTGTTGAGCAACTCTCACCCCTTTCTCCTTCCTAGGAGACCTCAATTTTATTCAAGTGTCTACTCTCCCCCTCTTACCCTGTGTGCCTTCAGATGTAGGTTCTGGTAATCTCATCTTCCTGACCAGTGTTTACTTCAAGGACTCAGGTTTAGGCCAATCAACACAGGGTATTCCCCTGGCAATGTTAGTTGTCCAGAAGTGAGTGCATGACCTAAGTTGGTCAATTCAGGTGGAAAGGAAGGATTTTTATTCCATGCTTTCCCTATCTGCCTATATGTGAAATAAGAAAGCACACTACCCCAGCTGCTGCTGGCAGCCCTGTTGAAACCATGAAGGAAGACAGCCTGAGCCAAGACCAAACCTTCCAGGGGAAAAGAGAAGAGCAAATCACACACAAAAAAAGCAATCCAGAAATTTGGCAAAGAGTCTGTCCTACCTCTAGACTTTCTCTACGTGAGATTTAAATGTCTCCATCATTTAAATAAGCTTGAGCCTCTTTTTGGTTTTTTGAAGTTGGAAACATCCTAACCCATAGACTAGGTAAATTGAAATTCATATATAAGAAGGCAAGTTCCTGGAAATCATGGTGAATCCTAAATGAAGTGAAGGGTTTGCTCAGTGCTGTACCCCACAGTTCTGGAAGCACAGACTCCCCTGTGCTGCTCTGCTGTAGTGACCACATTCCACGCTATTCCACGTTCCTTTGTACATCTGAAATAAACCCTAGGAAATGATATTTGAATTTGACCTAGTGTGTCTCTTCTTATAACTGTTAAGGAGCTTGGCCAACACATCTTCTAATCTTCACAGTTTCCATCTATAAAACAGGATTGATGATACTTGCCCAGCTGACCTTCATAGTCCACCTAATAAATGCATTGGTCATTTCCAAAACTTCATCTGTTTCTCTTCTACTCATCCCCTGTCTGTTTCTCTGACCATCTCAACAAAGAGTAGGGCCAGGTTTGGTGGGAAGGAGAGGATGAAAGTGGATGTGCTAGAGCCACAACCTCAACAGGCACAGTTATGCTCTATGGACAGGCCAGAGGCTCCAAGACACCAGAAATTCACTAAGATGGAAATGCATCATCCTCTGCCTCCAGCCACTGCCTGAAACACCTTGCAGAATGGGTGAAGGGTTCCAGTTCTCACTGGATGTCGTCTGCCAGTCCTTTTTGCCTTTGGAAATCCATGCATTCCATTCTATGGCACAAGATAGTGCTGAAACTCTGCTCTTCTGTCAGAATTTCTGGCAGATAGAGACTGGGCCACGTTCTGAGAGTGGAACCATCCCTGTGAGGGACAGGGACATCAAATCTCATTGTACGAGCCTTCTTCTTCCCAACACCACCACATGACCACCACATTTCAGCCAGGATCCCTCATTAGCAGTGAATATGGGGGGACAAGCAGGTGGAGAATAAGAGACCAAACAAAGTAGCATGATGTTGCCTAGAAGGCACATATGAGTCTCTTCCTCTTCACCCAAGGATAAGGGAGGCAATCACTCTTCTTTGACCACCAGGATCCTAACCCCAACATAATTTTCCATTCCTTTGTATCTTAGTCTATTTTGTGCTGTTATTTTTTCTAAGTGCCACAGACTGGATAATTTATAAATAACAGAAATTTATTTTCTTACAGTTCTGGAGGCTGGGAAGTCTAAGATCACAGGGGCCAGCATATGGCAAGGGACTTCTTGCTATGTTATCCCATAGTGGAAGGTGGAGGGTGAAAGAGATAGAGATAGATAGAGAGACAGAGAGAGAGAGAGAGAGAGGCCAAATAGCTAAAATTGCACTTTTATAAGGAAACCACTCCTGCAATAACAAGCCCACTCCCATGATAATAGTACTAATCCATTCACCCCACCTTCTTGGTCTAATCACCTCTCATTAGGCCCCATGTCCCAAAACTGTAGCATTGGAAATTAAATTTCCAGCACATATTTTTTTGACAGTCACATTCAAACCATAGCACTTTGGAATCAAATATGAAGCATTTAGATGCTCTATTTGAAAAACAAGGAGATTAGAGTAGAGAATCACCAAAGTCACTTCAGACCACATATTCTTAGTTACACATCTCCCAGACAGGAATTCATGAGATGCCTGGAATCTAAGTTTTGAGCCAAGAAGCTTCTCTCTAGCCTCAATGTCCCAGCTGCACTGCGGAGCTCTACCCACTTTCAGAGTTTACCTAGAATCGGAGAGGAATGACTATGGGAAAACGAAGCATAATTACTTCATTTTCATATACATGAATAGTATCAAAGTATTTCCTGGTGTTCCCCTCTTTAATCTCTCTCTCTCTCTCTCTCTCTCTCTCTCTCTCTCTCTCTCTCTCAGCATAGGGAAGGGGATGAATTCCCGTCTTTGGTCTTCCTGCATGTTTTTGTCTCTCTCGTCTCAGCATTTTTAGAGATGTGTGGGACCTCTTTCCACAGGTCTACCCAGTTGGGACAGGCAACCCAACCTTTCATAAATGATTCCAGTGTGCAAACAGCAGTTTACATTGTGGCACTCTGGAGCTGCACCTTAGCATGGTCTTTCCTTCCCCCAGAACTCCTGCCTCAGGAGCAGCTGCCTGGGTATTAAGACCAGACCGGGCCTCAGCAGTTCAGCCGCAGGTCACAGCATGGCCCATGCACACCCGATGGGCCATGGAGGTTCCCGGCCAGGCCTTCCTGCCCGCCTGTCAGGGAAGGGGGTGCACAGCAGCCAGCTCCACCTGGCTCCTGATCTGTCTTGGAATGCATGGGCAAGGGGGGTAGGATAGCCCATGAGGCAAAAAAAAAAAAAAAAAAAAAAAAAGTCTGCTCCTCTTCCCATTTTATGTCTTTCTCTCTTTCAGCTTAGCAAACTAAAGTTCAAATCAGGGTCAGGGAAAGGGGCTTGCTAATGGAGTTCAGATTTCAGACACAGGAGGAGCTGGGAGGCAACTGCTGGGCCTCTGTTTAGGGAATCATGTAGGACATTTTCTCATTCCCCAGCATCAGCTGCTGAGTACCTACTATGTGCCAGGTTCTGCATCCTGGGGCTGGGGATACCAATATGGTTCTACAGACCCCACAATGAAGGCACAGACGTATCAGTGGTGACAGAAGTGCTACTAGTGGTTTGTGGAATGTGCAAAGGGCTGTGAGAGCTCTGTGAGAGATGACAGCGGCTATGCAACGCTACTTTTTCATTCGAAAGACAGAAAAGGGCTGTGTACTATTATAAGGCAGAAAAGTTAGAAAATGGTTCTTTCTTTCCACCTAGAAACAGAACCAGCTTATGTCTCAGACATGATTTCTAAAGTAATCCTCGCCTTGTCCTGACTAGGGTCAAACTTTACATCTTGTCTCTGTAAATGGACTCCCTGACTGTGCAGGACACGTGGCCTGTGGGACCCAACGTAGCAGGAAGGTTGGCCTGGAGCAATAGTTGCCTATTCTTTTATTCAATCACTCAATCAATCAATAAATATTGATTAAATGCCTACTATGGATTATTAAATGCCAAAAATCATATATATGGTGAACATGAACAGGAAAAATGGGATAGAATAGTTTTAATTGGAACATTCCTGAAAAACAATCTAAGACATATAATTATTATACATGATCCTCTTCTGTATTCTTGGCTTCTTCTACCTCTATGCCTAGCCTAGCCTAGAGCTCATTTTCACCAGTCCTTGATAAATTATAAAAAGTTTAGTGAAGCATGTACAGGTAAGGACTTAAGAGAGAATTTTACTAAGGGGGTATCTGTATCTCAGTAGAATGCCCTGAAATTAAACAGTTCAGCTAACCTTCAGTGAAAATCCAGTCAATAAAGGATATTACACCAGGCATCAGAAAATCAAAGACAAATAAAACATCTTTCCAAGGATAAAATAAATTACACAACACAAAAATTCAAAGCTGAATGTTCAAAGTCTAAGAAACCTACAGAGGGATATGGGGGATTTAGAGGAGGGAAAGTTGGGAAATCCAGGAAGGTCTCATGGAGCAAGCAGCATGGAGATACATCTTGCAGTTTTTTCTGCAGGCAAAGATGAGAATAGGCAAGGCATTTTAAGTGGAGGAAAGGACATGAACAAAGATGGAGAAATGCATGGTGAGTCTCTGCTTTCAGCTGGAACCAGAGTTCATAGTACACATAGGGCACCCAGGTAAGATGTCAATAATAACAACATTGAGCTCTTAATATATGACAGGTGGTCTTTGTTTAATCCTCATGACTCAGTTAAGTAAGTAAGGTGATGATTCTACTCCCATTTTACAGGTGGAAAAAACTGAACTTGGCATTTTGGCTGAGAACATGCTTGCTTCCTGACCCCTTGCCCCCAGCCCAGTCTACTAAATCTCTCTTCAGCATGGAGAAGTTAAATAATTTGCCCAAGCTCATATCCCTATTAAGTAGTGAAGCTAGGATTTGAATTCAGACTGTCTAAATCACCACGTCATAATTGCAGGGCCAAAAAGTGAGGGGCTCTACAAGTCAGACTGGAGAACCTGAGTTTAATTTTATATACCTTGGGTTGTGACATGATCAAAGATCTGCCAAGATTAACAGTAGTGACTAGAATGACTTGGAGGGGAGAGAGATCCGAGGCAAGCCTTTGATTAGTAGGGTAGGAGGATGGGGCTACTTACTGACCAATGCCTGTCTCTCTGACACAATTCTACTGAAGCTTGGGATCTTGGCACATCTTAGAGCTGAAATGGACTTAAATGGCCCAGTCAATTGAATGCCTTTTTATTCAATTCCCTATACTTATTCACTGATATGGATGTGAATAATTGTCTGTACATCTATAACTCCCTGTCCCCTCTTAACTGGGAATATAATGCCCTGCTTTTCTAAGGCCTCAAGACATCTTAGTGTCAAAAGCTCTTATAGCCAACTGACTATTGATTAGACCTGTGTTTCTCAAACTATGTTCCAGGGAATATTTGATCTTATGAGATGCCACCCCCATCCCCCACTCCTCAAAAAAGGATTCTATGCTGGTCAAATAGATTTAGGAAATCCTCTATGCTATACTGTCTACCCCCTGGGAGAATTACCATGCACACCTATATCTTAAAAGTTCTGATAACTCCTATGGTAAAGAAACATGCTTAACTTTGTTTAACCCAGTGTTTTCCAAGTGTGTTTAACCAGAAAACACTGCATTCATGTAGCACATATTAAAAACCCAAGACATAGGGGTCTGCAGAAAGCTCTTGGGAAATACTGCCTTAGGAAATTATTTCTTTCATTTTCTTCCTTCGTTGTCAATATAATTCTTAGGAGGAATAATAATAGCCGCTATTCATTTAACTCTAGGGTTCGTCCAAGTGCTTTTACCAATATCATCTCATCTTTTAATGTTTGAAGCTTCAGCCCGACCTATCTTTCAAATTCCTTCTTTTTCCTTCCTTGAAGCAGAATCCCAAGGGATTACAATTATGTGGGTATATCTCAGAAAGTTAACACCCATGTCTATCTCTTTTTCAGATCAGAAGGGTACAATTTTCTACTACTTAAAAAAGAGAGAGAGAGATCCTTTGCTCCTAACAGATTTTATCAGTTTCTAGGAATTACTTAAAATGCACTTATAATAGTAAATGTCAAAGATTAACACTTCTCAACTCCCTTAAGAGGTCCCCACCCCCAGTCATTTTTTCTGATACAAACTACTTTCTGTTAAGTATTACCTTACAAGGAATACACTTAATTGAAAGTAAAACATTTTAAAAGAATATGAGGAT
The DNA here is from genome assembly GCF_028885655.2 of Pongo abelii. Lineage (NCBI taxonomy): Eukaryota > Metazoa > Chordata > Mammalia > Primates > Hominidae > Pongo > Pongo abelii. The sequence goes on from NC_071996.2 coordinate 121,047,459, forward strand.
TTTTTAATAAAGCATTTTAATTGCCAAATGATTTTCTCTCTAAAAATATTTGCATTCAAAAACACAGCAAAATCAGAGGGCAATGCTTAACTCAAAGGAATGACAGTAATAGATTTCAGGCTGTAAGAGGAATATTTGGGAAGGTGAGGGATGTTGTTTTTATCCCTCAAATCACCTCACACAGGCAATTGCCGCCTTTGTCTATCTATCTGGTTTATTGTGTTCATTGCTACCTCTTCAATCTCCTTCTGAATTCCTGGAATGGATAGACATTAAAATTCAAAGTGGTGTGAATCCTGGCTTCATCACTGACTCATTGAATAGTGTTTCTGAAACTACCTTTCTCGATTTCTTCATTGTTAATTATAAAATAGCACTACCTAATAACACTGTGTTGTTGCAAGGATAAAATTGGAACAGATGCAAAGCATCTAGTGCCCTGCCCAACACACAGCAGGTAGTCTGTAAGTGTGGGTTATAGATCTGCATTTTTCTTAGCAACTTGTAGGCAAGAGAGGTAACCAGTAGCCCAATGGTATGTCTCTGTGATTTCTACTTAGCATGAAAACGTGGGTGAAGGCTTGTCTTCTCTCCCCATGGAAACCCAAGAGGAGACTTCAGAAGACTGTTAGCTCCCCATCCACCCCCACCTTTCTGGCACTGAATCCCATTCATTCCAAAATGACAGCTGTCCTGGGCCCCATCTAAGGTGCCTGACCCTTGGAAAGGGAGGCCCAGAGAGCAGTCATTACTCCTTTGCAGCTGTGGTCACAAAACCACGTTAAGAAAGTGGGGCACGGAGAGAGATTTAGTAGACTGGGCTGGGGGCAAGGGGCCAGGAAGCAAACATGTACTCAGACAAAATGCCAAGTTCAGTAGCTTGAATAAAAACCATCCTAACCTCCAAGGCCCCAAGGTCACCATCTGGAAATGGAAAATCACCATCAATAAATTACTATGCACCACAGTACTGTGGGATCTCAAAAGTAACTGGACTGCGTGAGTTCAAGCTTGGGTTCTCCCTTTAGCTGCCCCTGTGTTCTACTCTTTGAAAGGATAAAAGGCTCTTGGTCCCAAAAGGCGACTGTAAATGCAGCGGAAGCTGGGGCGAGTTGCTATGATGAGGGTGGGGTTGTCCTTAATGCCCCGTTCAATAGCTTGACACTAAGTAGAGGGCCAAAGCCCACCATTGCTATTTTCTTCCCCCTTGGCTTCCCAGTGGGCAAAGTTGGCAGATCAGGGAGCACCTGTATCTACTGTGGATCCCTGCTATCCCTCCAACCTCCACCCTGCATTCCCCAAGCCCAGAAAAGAGACGCCCTCCTCCCCTCTCTGCAGTCCCCTAGGAATCTTTCACAGGTGGTCTGAAGTATCACCTGCAACCAGAGTGCTGATGAACTTGTGTCTGCCCTGCTGGGCTTTGTACGGTCCCTGAGTCTGGTCACCCCAGGCCCAGGCAGAAAGCTAAAAAAACCTGGTGTTGCAGACATGAAGACAATGGGCCTGCTGGGCTGAAAGCATTCCAGTCTCCCACGTTCAGTAGGAAGGGGTGTTTGGCAGGGAGGAAAGGTCATTAATGCAGACAGTTTATGTTTTCCCAAGCCAGCATTCCTCACAAACAGCTGTGTTTATACAGAACGAGAGGAGAGGGAGAGAGACACAAGAGAGAGGACAGTGTCCTAGGGATGACATCATTCTGTCCTGTCTGCTTCGACTCCCACCACTGGTGGTGGGGGCTGGGGAGAACGGCAGCAGGCTGGTGAACGTGCTTGGTGCAAGTACATGCAGAGTGTTTATACGTGAGTGTGTTTATTAGATATATATTTTTCCTACTCTCCACCCTGCTCCTTCCCCACTCGCTCCCAGAGCATCCTAATACATTTTGCAGAACACTATTTTTCCTGTAACAGCAACCTCAGAGGAAGGCGAGATTCAGGGGCTCATGTTCACTCCTCCTAATCTCTTTAACAAACCCCCCTCACAGAAGAAAAGCCTGACAGGAGGCAGAGTCATTAAAGTGAATTAAAATGCATCCAAGGAGAGATTAGCCCCAAAAACCATTCCCATATCAGACAAAGGCCCCTTTCATGCAGACTCCAGCCGCTTGGAGTCCTGTAAGCAGAGATTAGGGAACAAATTCTCAGAACCTAGAAGCACTGGCTCTTCAGGAAATGGGCCAACACTTAACCTCCCCTGGATAGATCTCAAGAACTCAGCTTCTGCTTAAACTACACTTGGGCTTCTTAAGGCCCTCACTGTAAGGGAAAGGGGCTCCACTGAGGCACATGGATTCTCCCCAGCCCCTCTTTGTTGAGCCAGGTCTATCCCTAACACAGTCCAGATAACCAAGGCCCTCACCTGTTCTGAAACTCAGCCAGAGGACATAATGTAATCATTCCCCAGCCTTCTGCATCAGGGTATCAGGTAGGAGGTCCTTCCACAAATGGTCCGAGCATAGTCCCTTCTGTACCGCATCTGCAAATATCCTCCTGAGCACCTATTTTGGTTCAAGCTGAGACTTCTGTGATGTGCATGTGAAGAGATGACTGGATATGATTTCTGCTTTCAAGGTAACCAGTAGAGGCTGAGATCTGATGGAAAAAAATGCTTCCTCCACCCAGCCTCTGAATCAGCCAGTTTCCCATGACCAACCTGGGAATTCCTCATTGTTTTGGATCTCCCCACTTCCTTGTTTCATGCTCCTTTTCCCTCACTTCTCCTTGAGATCACTTTCCCACATAAGATATTCACACATATATGAAGGTTAATATTATGTGTCAACTTGGCTGGGTCATGGTACCCAGACATGTGGTCAAACATTATCCTGGATGTTTCTGTGAGGGTATTTCTTAAATAAGATTCACAGTAAAGCCAGCAGATTTGGGTAAAGCAGATTGCCCTCCATAATGTGGGTGGGCCTCATCTAATTGGTGGAAGGACAAAATATAATAAAAGACTGCCCTTCTTCAGACAAAAGGGAATTCGACAGCAGATGGCAGTCAGACTTAAGCTGCAACATCAACTCTGCTTGGGCCTTCAGCCTGCTGACCCATCCTACAGATTCTGGACTTGCCGGTCTCTATAATTGCATGTACCAACTCCTTACAATAGATTTTGTATATATTTATACATACACACGCGCACACACACACACACACACACACACACACACACACATCTTTTTGGTTCTGTTCTTTGGAGAACTGTGACTAAGACAATATATAAGTCTTTGTCCCAGGCTCCACTTTCTGGAAAACTCAGCCCAAGAAAGAAAAATTATTTTGAGTTTGAGATTACTGTGGGAGAAGGTGGTGAAGATGGCTATCCAACCTGTGGTACCCACAAGAGGAATGTGGACTCAGGACTAACACACATGCCAGCAGTGCTTGAAACCAAGAGAATGCATAGGGTGAAAAGAAATATGACATGGCCCTTCAAAGGCTCAAAAAATATTATGCTGGATTCCTTGTCCTCACTCAAAATAAATTAACCCTACTTCTTTATACAAACTTACTCAAATGTTTTGAGAGAAGGAGAGAAAAAGAAAATCTCATTAAAATAAATAAAAGTATCATTGTACCCATAAAGTATGAGTACATATATGGTTCTCACCAGGGTCATAATTTCAACTTGAGATGTTGGAAAACAATTGCCTCATTCACCCCATCCTCCATCTGATCTCCTGCTGTCTGCAGCCATGAGGCTACAGTGGTCACACTGGGCTGTATATTTCCAGTCCTCATCTCTTTTCTAAATTAGCCACATCACTCCAGCCTCCAAAGCAGGTGGAAGATAGGGCTTTCTGTTCTGGAATCAAATTATCTTTTTTTTTTTTTTTTTTTGAGACAGTCTTGCTCTGTCACCCAGGCTGGAGCACAATGGCATGATCTCAGCTCACTGCAACTTCTGCCTCCTGGGTTCAAGAGACTCTCATGCCTCAGCCTCCCGAGGAGCTGTATTACAGATGTGCACCACTATGTCTGTCTAATTTTTGTATTTTTTTTTTTTTTTTTTTTTTAGTAGAGATGGGGTTTCGCCATGTTGACCAGGCTGGTCTCAAACTCCTGGCCTCATGTGATCTGCCCACCTCAGCCTCCCAAAGTGTGGAGATTACAGCTGTGAGGCTCTGCACTCGACCCAAATTCTTTTTTCAATTTTAGGCTAACCCCTACTCCTACGCTCCTCAATGAAGGCTCCATAGAGTCTTGGAGCAGGTCTAGGGTGGAAATGAGGGCACTGAGGTCTAGTCTTGGCTCCAATCACTGTCTCGCTGTGCATGCCTGAGCACATCATTTTCTTTCACTGGCCTCAGTCTTCTTGCATAGAAAACAAGGGGGGGATTGAACCCACAGATGCTCTTTAAGATCCTTTTCTCATCTAGCACGCTGTCATTCTAAGATATCGCGTGATCCCTCCCAGCATATCACCCCCTTTCTGAGAAGCTTGTGAGGACACCCATCGTGATCTCCTGGACACGCAGTCCAAAATACACACCACATACACACTTCCATCTATGCCCACTGCTCCATGGTCTGTGTCTATCTCAGTACCCACCACCTGCATAGTCTTGCCTCATCTGTCTTCATAGAAAGATTCCAGAACAGGTTGCAGATACAAAAACTCAGAGAGAAGGCAAAGGCAGCAAGTATGCCAATGAATATTTAATAAAATTTTTTCACAACCTCCTCCTTGAAGAAAATGGAAAAGCTACTTGTCTTTGATATTTCACTTAGCTACTTCATCAGCCATCAGGGAAAACCCTTTCCTTATTTAGTTCTTGGAGGAAGTTTGACTCACTTTCATCTTTTAATTATTTGTACTTATTTCAACATCTGTGCACATTCTGCAACCTCCGACAGTTTTATGTTGCTTATGCCGCAAAAACACTGAGGACCTACATTCTCAGGCCAAGAATCTCACTGGTAATGTTCAGAGGGGAAAGATGCCGTTCCTTCCAGGACCATGGCTTGTTCACACGGCCAAGCCTGGAATGTGTCGAGAATCAAGCCAAGGACATCATTGGCTCCTAATCCCTTCATCTGAAGGAGGGCACCTCACCTAGTTTTTCTCTATTTCATCCCTTTCTTATTTCCTTCATAGCACCTATTCGCAAATATATACATTTCTACTTTTTTTCCATGATATATTATCTGGCTCCTCTGCTGGACTGCAAGATCCTTCTGGAAAGATGCCTATTGCATCACTGCATCATCAGCTCCCAGCATCATGTGTGGCATATAATAAATGCTCAATAAGTGCTTGATGAATACTGATTCATGAAGCAGCTGGACCAAAAATGTGAGACATTAAATCTTATGACAGATTTAACAACCCTTACACTTCAGCTGTTCTCTCCCTTGAAGATTGAGAAAATGAAAATGGGCTGAAAAATATCTGAGTTATGAGGGCCACGAAGGCCTGGAACAAGTTGAAATGGAAGAAAAAGCACTGACTTAAGAGCCTGGAAGTCTGAAGTCAAATACCAGCTGTTTCATTATCAATGTACGACCATGGGCAAGTATCCTATTCGCTCTGTGCCTCAATTTCCTATAAGGAAATTGCAGTTGATTGGTGGTTTTATTTTCAAGGCTTTTTAGCAGTAGAACTTCATAATTTATAGAGCATATTAAAAGTAGCATTTTATGAGCATAAAACATTTCTTAAGTTAAAATGTATAAGATTTACTTGATATTTACATGACCAATGAGATAAATGAGGCTGTTTTCATGAATACAAAAATAACAGGTCCAGAACTATGAATATAAGCTGACACCTTTTATTAATCTGACACCTTAATCACACAGTCTCAAAATTCAGATTCACACAGATAAATGATTTAAGAATGACTATTTGGGCTGGGCATGGTAGCTCATGCCAGTAATCCCAGCACTTCAGGAGGCCAAGATGAGAGGATCACTTGAGGCCAGGAGTTTAAGACCAGCCTAGGCAACATAGTGAGACCCTACCTCTACAAAAAAATTAAAACATTAGCCAGGCACAGTGGCTCGCACCTCTGGTCACAGCTACTTGGGAGGCTACACGTCGAGGATTGCTTGAGCCCAGAAGGTTGAGGCTGCAGTGAGCCATGATCACGCCACTGCACTCCAGCCTGGGCAACAGAGTAAGACCCTGTCTCAAAAAAAAAAAATGGTTATTCCTAAGATCAACAGATCTGATTTCCAACTATGTATGTGCCTAGGAGACAGAACCTGGTAAAGCAGAGACAGGTTAGCTGTTTACAAGTCCAGTTCTTCTTCTTCTTCCCAGACAGGTGGACTACCTTTCCTAGAGTTCCTTACAGTTAGATGTGGCCTCGTGACAGATTTCTAGCCAATAGCATGTGAAAGGAAGGACGTGCACTGCACCCAAAGAGCCTCAGACACCCTATCTCTCATGTTCTTTTCTTTTCTGTTGGCTCAATGCAGAGAAACACAGAGAACCTGGAAGTCTTGAGTGAAAGATGGTGGGGCCGCAAGATGGAAGAAGTTGGGGACCCCACGTCTCTGCTTGCAGGAGAGTTGCCCAGCATTCAAGAACACCAATTTTAGGCTTTATTCTATAATTTTACTGGAACCACTGTGTAATTTTTTATAGTAACTAACATTGCCTAACAACCTGGCAACATACTTTTTGGAGTTCTCAAATACATGAAAGTGTGGTATCTCATACATGTTACTTTTATTAGAACTTTTAAAGTGGTTTACATATTTTTTAGAATGAAATGTGAATAAAATAAATGTTTGTAGTATCCCTGAAACTCCTTCACGAGGCCCCAGGTTTTCATGAAATATATTTGAAAATCGCTGGCCTGCCTGCTTTCAAAGATCCTTCCCAGATTTAACGTTTTATTAGTGAATATATTTCTAATTATCCAAAGAGGGTTGTATTGGTCTTTATAAAGAAGTAAGCCCCTTCTGCCTTTGAAATAAAACAGCATCTAAGAAGTGCCAAGGGACACATATATTTCTAGCATAACGCTTGTATATTTAGGTGATTTGGGCCTTCTTAGGGAACTTTGGTTCTAGAATCTTATTTCTCTGAGATGTAATAACAATCATGCTAAAAATGGCCCTGTCTGTTAAGCGATGACATAAGTTGTCTGGAAGGTTCTAAGCAAAGTCAAAATTAAAGTAACTTTTTCAAAGGTTGTACTTAAAACCAAATGCATTAATAAACGGCACTTTGATGAATCTCAAAATTACAAACTAGAGCAAAAGCAGGCAAGACCACTTTCTTCTACTGTGGCCTTCTTTAGGAATCCCAGTGCTCAGAAGCTGGGGGATGACCACAGTGACCTTTGCCATAGGCAGTCACAGCAGTAAACAGGGGCCACACCCAGGAACAAATCAGAAATTTAACCAAGCCAAAAGGAAACCCAGCCCTAACCCAGAGGCAGGACTGCCACAAGGACTTTTTCTAGCAGCAGAGGAGAGCCAGCCCCTGAAGGGGATAAGAAGAGGATGTCAACGTGGGAAGCCTTGACAGATGTCCAAGTTTCCCAGGTTCTAAATTTATCTTAATGTAATCATGTTCACCTCTGAGGATAGTAGTATGTGATTGCTCTGCAGGGAATTGAAGGCCCTCAAGAAGCCTTCGATCATCATCACCCACCAGGCCTAGGAGCCTTGAAGGGAGAGGCATTACCCCATGGGGTAAGGAAGAGATTCAAACAGATTTTGGACTCAGGCATGCCTGAATTACAGCCAATGTCTTGTGTGCTGCCATGTGACCTTAGGAAAGTTATATAACCACCCTGACCCTGCTAGCAGCTTACAGTGTAAAAATGGCAACTTGAGATGAACTCAGTGTTCAAATCAGCCCAACCCCTAAACCTCATGCCCAGACACAGACCTCTGATTCCCACTCAGCCTCGCTTTGCCCCATGGTTCTAAAACATCCTGCTAAGTGCTCTACCTCCCAGAAGGAGGGGATGCTCTGTTCTTGTAGACCGGAAACTCAGAAGCCATCCTAGGTCCTTGCCCAAGTTATGTGGTGGAAGGGGAGGGGTTGTTTTGCTTTTTTCCTTTTCTTTTTTTTCCCCCTTTTGTTTTTCATTTGCAAAACATTTGAGAAGCTTGAGGAAAACAATCTGTCTGAGCCCCTATGAAGATGTAACTCTAGATGGCCTTCCAGCTGGGCCAGGCCTACCAAGTGTCCGTCTGGAAACCACAAAGTGAAGGAGGGTTTCCATACAAAGAAGGCATCGGTCTCTGGGAGTAGATGAGCCAAGCTTCAACCAAAATAAACTTGCCATAGTCTGGATGCAAGAACAGGCAAAACTAACCCCTAAAACATAAGGCCCCCCATCTTCTGAACCAGGCTTCAGATCGCCCCCAGATGTAGTTGCTACTTGGAGAGAGTACAGAAAAGTGGCTCAAGGGCATCCTCCACTGCATAGATGTGGTTTCTGCCAAATGTCAAAAGACAATGTGGGATTGTTGGCTTTCTGACTCCCTGGCCCTATCTTGTCCATCCTCTATCATCATGCCTAGGTCCCAAAATCTGACATTGGAAAAAAGTAACTTACTGCATTCTCCCTCCAAAGGAATTATATCTGTTTCTATTTCTCAAGATAGTCCTTATACTAGACTCCATTTATTTTCTCTCCAGATTGGCTTGGCCCCACCTGCCCCTGGACCTCATTTGCTTGCTCACTGGCATCTCAGATGTTACCACTGCCATCACCTTATCCTCTAACACTGTCAGCCATCTCAGCCACCCCACAGAGCAGGAGCTGGGCTTTGGCATGGCCTCTAGCATGCCTGCTGTGGTGTGAGGCTCAGCAGCTCTATTGCCCATGTCTAACCCAGCTGGATGCATGGAGGCTCTGGCTTTCCCAGCAGCTGCCTCAAAGAGTAGCCTCTGAATATAAGAGGCAAGAGACAAGAAGGATACAGCAGATAAGTTCTTCTTCCTCTCTGCTTTTCCAAAGGACTGTTCCAAGATCTTCCGACACTGTTCCTTACAGTTCCTCCCAAGATTTCCCATGGGAACACACAGCTCACTGTGTGTCTTCTTGTAAGGCTGTGGCAAACTCAGTAACACACAAGTTTGTACTTCCTTTCCCTCCTTTCCTGCTTCATCTTTTGTAGCCCTCCTTCTTGCCACCTTAGGACTGCACTTTTCAGTAAGACGTTAGCATGTTAGCCTCAGGCTCTCTGTTCTAAGAACACAGCCTAAGATAGCCTTCATTATGGTTTCTCTCTCTCCAGATGGAGGCATTAATTTAGGCAAACTGCCCGCCTCTAGCCACTCGCTACTATATTTCCTCCCTCTTCAACTTACGTGTGTCACCAATGGGAGATTTGAAAGTGGGCTAGTATACCTTGCCAGCTGTTACACCGCTGATTATAGTTGCTTTGTTTTTATTTTATTTATTTTTGGTTTATACCTTGAGCCTGGAGTTTTAGGATGCCCTTGGTTGCTTTATCAAAAATGAAATATAAATCCATGTACATGTCTTTCCCAGGATCTAGAGAGCAATAAAATCCCACTCACACAGACGCTGATCAGGCGCTGCCACTGTGCAGCAAAGAATCCCCAAACCAATCGTTTCCACTGGCAGAGTTCACCAAGGGGTAGCATTTCCCAAAGTCAGAGCCATAGAACACCAGTTGTGTGGGATTAGTAGATGTTTGTTTCAAAATTTAAATGACTCTGTTCTCAAATACACTTGAGTGCCTCAAGGTTAAACAAAATTAAATAGTTTCCCTTACCCTATAGGATTTCAGAGACGTTGCTATAGTATTGTATAACGTTCTCACCAAAAGAGAGAGTTTGCAGAATTTTCAGAATTTATTGGGACATGTCTGTTTTTCCTAAACATCTCATAGGATTGATGCTAAACAAATACTTAGTTCCTGTGGCAGAAATTCCAGAAGTATCAGCTCTTGGGAAGAAGTCTCCCTACTCTTCAGACTTCAAGTTCCAAAGTCTTTGGGTCCCTGTTGAAAACAGCACAACTGAGTAAAGTCAACCTATTCTTCTGACTCTTTGAGAAAATACTGGAAGTCTACATCTGCAAGCCTATCGAATAAAGAAAAGCTGAGCTTACCCATCAAGAACCAACACTAGGCAATGCTCCTTTCCTTCTTCCTATTCTTCTCCATCTATGGGATTATTTTTTTTCATGATTCTCCCACTTGCTTTCCACATTATGTTACAGCTACTCCTCCCACCCCTACTAATACCCATTATTAATCTAAGTATGCATGTCCCATCATAAGGAAGAACCACAAATCACCTTCCTGGCCTGTGTATTCCTACACATGCCCTGTCCCTACCCAACTCAACTGAGATCAGCAGTTACTGAAAGTTCAAGGCATTCTGTTCTCCTCACCCCCAAATGCTCCCTGAACTCACTTTTCAGTTCTAGGATTAATAAAGTGCAACCGAAATTTTGTTGCTATGAGCCCAGGGGGTTAAAGCTGCCACCACTACATAAAATCTCAAGAGTGAAGGCTTCAGTAAGCAAAGCAGGCTAATGACTTCTGCCCCTCTGGTAATAAGCTGCGGAAATGGGCTGCTGGGGAAAGCCAGTGGCCCACATAAATCCATGTGTTAGCGAGCCTGCCTGCTGGAGCAACAGCAGCATGCTAGGAGGAGGTCGGAAGGCTGGGAATGTCAGAAATAAAAGCGTCTTTGGAGACCACCTAAATCAGCCCCCTCATTTTGCATGGGGAGAGACCGATGTTCAAAGAAGCCAACTTGTGTGCCCAAGACTACAGCATGAATTCAGAGTGGAGCCACAGACTAATCTTCCCAGAGCAAAATCCAGAGCAGCTCCACCAACATGTTTTGGACAAACCTCTTTCTGGGTCTCATGGGCATTACTGTGTACCATCGAACTAGGAAGCCAGTGGTGTAGCAATGGAGTGAAAATTGCAGATGGACATTTTTGTTTTTATTTCTGTGCCTCTGTTTTCCCCTGTCTAAAGGCAAGAGGTAGATAGTACTGAAGTGGGAAAAGTCATGCTAACATTCTTAGGAGGAAATCTGGAAAACAATCCATATTCTGGATTGTTAGATAAATAAGCCTGATTTAACAGTTTAATTCAGGAGAATAACTATGGGAATGTAGAACAAAGAAGGGAGGGAAAAAAAAGGAGGAATTTTGAGCTCAATTTTTCCCTGATCTAACTAAGCAGAGCATGCCTCCTTTCAACACTCAGGGACCTATAGGTTCCCTTGGAAACCAGACCAGAGTCTGAGGACCTAAGACTTTAATCCAAAAAGAGGGAAGGGCATCTATTTTGTGGCCTGTATGTTTTAATATAAATTCTCACTAAGCTACACAGGGCATGGGGAAGACATCAGCACCATGGGTGAAAACCAAATTCCAGCTAATAAGTCAGTTCTGCAGGGTCCAAGGGAGACCCTCAGATCTCTGCAGTCTGGAAAGCCTGTGCTGTCTTCTGAGGGCTTTCCAAGCCCAGATACACAGACTCAGCACACAGTGTTCTGAGAACAAGCCAAGCATGGGGGGAGCTTCCCAGCTGGTGTAAGCAATAGCTCACAGCAAAGGAGTATTCCAGGAGACAGCCATTCCCAGTGTCAGTTCTGATTTCCTTCCCTCCTGCAGGACCAGTATTCAGATGACCCTCTCATCTCAGACTTTTGGGAAAACACAGCCAGAAAAAAAGAAATGCTTTCTGCAAATCCAGCATCCTCTCAACACAGTCCCCTAAAACTCATAAATGCCACTTTGAGGGAGTACTATTGTTCAGGGCCTCACATAGTTTAGCCAGGAGAGAGCAAGGTGGTCTCTATTTGCAGTGCCTTCTATCTCTATGTTTTGGGGATTGCTGGCAAACAACACAACACAGACCAACAGGGCATTTCATCCACAAAAACCTATGCATGCTATTTATCAAATGGTCCCTCTGCATGTATGCATGTGCGTGTGTATACATATATATATACATGTATGTGTGTGTATATAGTCATATGCCACACAATGATGTCTTGCTCAATGATGGACCACATATACAACAGTGGTTCCCATAAGATGATAATACCATATTTTTACTGTACCTTTTCTTAATTAGATATATTTAGATATACAAATACTACTGTGTTGCAAGTGCCTACAGTATCTAGTACAGTAACATGCTGTACAGGTTTGTAGCCTAGGAGTAACAGACTATATCATACAGTAGCATAGGTGTTTAGTAGGCTCTACGGTTGAGGTTTATGTAAATACACTCTACAGTGTTCACACAATGAAAAAATCACCTAATGACATATCCTGGGAACAAATCTTTGTTGGTAAGTAATGCATGACTCGTGTGTGTGTGTGTGTATGTGTATGTGTGTGTGTGGTATGTGTGTTGTGTGTGCGCGTGTTTTAAATTCAGGAAATGTGAGCTCTGCAAACCTGGTGGATAAATTCCTATAAAGGAGGCCCACCAGGCATTTTGTGCCACTTTGCCCCTGTGCCCTGGATCCAAGAAAAGTCCATAAGAACAAGTGTCTCCTCACCACTGCAACCCCAACTCCTTGGCAAATGCTTGATTGTCAGAGTTTTCCAAACCCACATCAGCTCTTGAAAGAAGGAAGCTTAAGGCAGGTGGGGGAAATCTGGGGGATACTGGAAGCCCTCCAGACTAGGCACAGATTCTGCTGCCTCACTTTTTAATGGTGAGCAGGGACAGGTGACCCCAACCTTCAGCTCTCCTCTCTAAAGCCCTGAAAATTCCTCTTGGCCTTCCTGAACTCTCCAGGGCTCTACTCTGTCCATGAACCAACAGACTGTCTCTCCACCAAGCCCTCACCAGCAACCCCTGGGCTTCATTTGTTCCAGCCAGAGCTGGAGGAAGGACAAGGTCCTTTTCTCTTCTGCATGATATGAGGTCTGGATTACCAGCCCAACCTACACCAGGAAATTAAGAAAAGGACTCAGATGTGGGATTGTGATCCAGACTCCAGGGATAAAGATGCCCCTTCTTCCAGGGAACAATGGTGATTGGAGGAAAGAAAATCCAGAAGTATACAAGTTGCTCTTCATACTTCCTGGCAGCCTTCTAGAACATACTGTGAATTACTCTTAGGTAACGTCATGAAGGACACAGAGCTTGCACCCTTGAGCCAAATGGTAATGTACTGCACACACCTCAAGTGCAATTCATCACCCCTTGGGCTGAAGAGGCCACATGGGGATGGTTTTAATTAATGTCCCCTGAAGGCCTGGAGACCTCTGGCTGATTCCAATAGTGATGCCCTGCCCTGGAGCCTCTCAGGACAGCACATCCATACAGGCTTATTCCTAGGAGGAAAAGTTACAAACGGAGTTTCTTAGGTCTGGAGACATCTCAGACACTATATAAATTCTCTCCTAGGGCCACTGACCAGGACCATGCCTTATGCCTTAAAAGATCCCAGGAAGCTTATTTATAATCATTCCAAATGCCTGAGAGATTGATAACTCAGGCCCATTAACCTTGGAAAACCCTCCAAAATGTCTAAACTAAATCCCTACAACTACTACCAAAATCTACTTTCTCATATCCTTCAAACACTTCCTTGGCTCCTGACCCTTTGGCCGGAGGATTAATTCCAAGCTGCCCCTAACACTTCACAGAAAGTCCGTCATGATCTGTACCCAATTTACAATCTTAAAGTCAATTCTCATTACACCTATTTATGTCCTCCGTGCCACAGCCACAACAAGCTGATCATTACTCTCCAACCACACGCTACACGTGGCCCACACTGATCTTCCCCTCACCTTCTGCATGGCTACCACACCCAACTCCACTCTACTCCCTTCTAAGGAACTAGCTCAGTTGCCACATGGGTCCATGAAGCATTCCACTCTAAGTCAGAATTAACAGCTGCTACTTTTGTCTTGCCATGGAAGGAAATATGAACTTAGAGAGCAAGCCAGGACAAAACCTCATTCTTAGTTTATTCATAAACATCTAGTGAGCTGCTAGAGTATTCCAAGCCCCCAGCACTTTGCTAAGAACTGTCACTCTATAAAACTGAATAAGACACGGTTGGACCTTCCAGCTGCTCGTAGTCTAACAGGACAGTCAGATAAAATAACACAAGCCACAGTAAAACATGATGCTTGCTCTAGGGGACATGTAAATATCATGCTGGGGCAGAGGGAGCACCAGGACAGAGGATATATGTGCCCAACAAGTAAGCTAATTCAGATCCAAGCTAATTCTTGCTGCTGAAGAAACATCAGTGACCACAGGAAAGGGCCTTGGGAATTATGTGACTGACATGTGGAAAAAATCAGCCTCGTTGGAGATAAACTCAGCAGTTATGTGGACTCCGCTGCCTCAGAAATCTCTTGGGGGTACTCCTAGCACTATGAACAAAGAATTCTCAAATGAAATCAGACCAGGCCTTCTTCAGTGGGTAGGAAAATATGAAACAGAATTTAAGAGTCCACTTCCAAGTTCCAGTCAACTCAATTGAATTCAACAAACAATTCCTGGGCCCCATTGAGTGGACCTATGGGGTCATCCCCCTGTATCAACCAAGCTCAACCCTTGAAGACAAGGCCCTAATTCCAGAAAGCCAAAGTTAATCCCAGGAGGGCTGCTCCTAGAGAACTTCCTCTAGCCCCCTGCATGGGACTTTCTAAATCCTCAACTTTCCCCACCGACTGTCAACTCTTAAGAAGACAGGGACTGCATGGACCTGGTTCATTGACTTTCAGATTTCCAGCCCTAGAACTCCACATGTAAGTGAAATCTTACTTGGAATCACAAACGCCTGAAACTGAGCAAAACAATGCTTGCTTTGAGAAGACCAGGACCTGTATTCGTTTCTCATTGCTACTGTAACAAATAAATCACTGCAATGTTAGTAGCTTAAAACAAGTCACTAACCTCTGGAAGTTAGAAGTCCAATGCAGGTCTCCTTGGGCCAAAATCAAGGTACCAACAGGGCTGTATTTCTTTTTGGGAGCCCCAGGGGAGAATCCATTTTCTTGTCTTTTCTAGCTGGTGTTCATGTGTCTTGGCTTTTGCCTCTTCTTCATGTTCAAAGCCTATGACATTGCCTCTCCCTGACCATTTTTCCATAGGCACATCTTCCTCTCTGAATTTCCTCTTCTGCCGCTCTCTTCTACTTTTCAGGATCCTTGTGATTATTTTGGACCCATCTCATCCAGGTTAATCTCCCTGCTTTCAGGTCAGCTGATTCATGACCTTAATTCCTTCTTTGCCCTATAACCCAACATAGTCACAGGTTCCAGGGATTTGGGCATACATAAGACATCTTTGGGGGTCATTATTATGCTGCTGCATCTACTGCCACATCCTTCCCTTTGAAGCTGGCTTTCCCAGGACATAGAGAGGAATGGGCAGAAGAACCTATACTGGACTGGAATGGAGCTTCCTAGTGGACAGAGAACTGCAGGAAATAAGGGTCTATGGGAGAAGGCATGTTCTGGGCAGGACCTCCTCACCTCTAAGACTCCCTCCTCCTTACATCCAGACTAAGAGCTGTGTGAAGGCAGGGTCTGATTGGTATTCATTTCTGGATTCCCTTCCTTTTCTTTCTCTGGCCATTGAAGCATGCTCACCTTAGAGCAGGACAGACCAGAACTGTCAAAGAATTAACACCTTTGGGAGCAGCCCTCAGCCAATGACAGACAGAAGTCAATGGCTTCCAGCCTCTTTGCCCCTCAGTGGGACAATTCTAATAGAAGTGATTGAGCCTGGTTCCCCGCAGCAGTAATCTTAGTCACTCACACAACAAGGGTCACCAGTTTGTCCCAGTCTGCACACGACTTTTCCCATTTAGCACTGGAAGTCCCATGTCCCGGGGAACCTCTCAGTCCCCAGAAAATGGGGTGGTTGGTCATCCTAAATACAATCTTTCTTCCTTCCCTTCCCCATCTCATTTTCCCACTCCCCAGTAGTGCTTCCTGGTGTCACCCTCAAATAAACAACTTGTGCCCAAACCCTTATCTCAGAGTTTACTTCTGGGAACAGCCAAACTCAAACAAGCCCTGTGGTCCAGTTTGTGTCCAAATGGCAGGGCTGGTGCACTGTAACCACGCATGATGTGTACCCCAAAACTCTAGGGGGTGCCATTCACATAATCTATGATGAGAACAATCGCCCTAGTGGAGTGCATTGCAGGCCCTCACAACAGCTGGTATCTCTGGCTGGGCCCTCTGTCAATTTATTCTAGGATGAAATTCTCCTTTCCTCACCTCCCACCACATGGAAAAAGAAAAGACACACCTTATCAAAGAAAAATCTTCCCATAAAGATGGAGCAGGCTTAATCCTCTCCTGCCCTTCTTCTCATCGCCCTTGCCCTGCCTTGCCCTTTTCCAGATGTCTCCATTTAGTCACGGTGAGAGCTGAGCAGCAGACGAACAGCATGGCTGCCTGAACACCCTTCACAATCGATTGAGCTGTGGCAGCTGGGCTTGCCCCCAGATGAGGGGAGCTCTGTGCAGACGGCGATTATGCATGGGAAACCAGAGAGCCTTAGGGACCAGGCAGCAATGACAGTGTCTCTGTGACCCTCACTTCACTGCAATTAGCAGCGCTGAAATTTATTAAGGGCTCTCTGAGCTTTAACCTGCCTCCCACAGACACCAGCTCAGCCTCACCTGAGGAGACAGCCCACCCAAGGGATGGGAGGCAGTGCTAGCAGTGGACATCTGGACACCCCTAATGAGGCCAGCCCAGGATGGGAGCTCAGCTAATTGCTCAAATCGGCCGTGATGTCTGGCTTCCAGCTGCCTTGTCTGGCAGCACCATTTGGATGTCTTGAGTTTACTGTGAGGTTGGGACTGAGAGACCCTGAGGAATGGGGAATGTCAGCTGGGGTTTATGCTGAAGCAATTAAGAGGACATTTGTTGCAGGTGAAGAATGGCGGGACAGTAAAATAAAAATATCACAGCTTGCTGTCATCTTACCAGGAAATCCATAGTCTCCAGCCACGACAGGCCATTCCAGGAATACCCAGCATGTGATATGTGGCTGCAGAAGCAGCACAGGAAGGCTAGAAAATGTCCTGGGACCTGGAAGAACCAGATCAGGGCCCTTCCTAGCATTCCTTAGCTCACCCTTCCTGAAAAACGGGAGAACTATTCCTTCCTACCCTACTCCCAGACTCAACTTACCCTGAAGCTAAGGAAGTACAGCCTTCAGGGCCCCTCATTTGCATAGGCCAGTTTCAAGACCCTGGAAAACATCCTAGCAATGTTTTACCGGGTGGACTTTTTTTTTTTTTTTTTTTTGGCAAATTTGTAAAAAAAAAAAAAAAAAATACTATTTTAACTATAATCAGTTAAGACCATTGTATTTTTCCACTCTGAATTCTCTTCTGTCCCTTATTATCAAGTAATGTTGGTATTTGTGTGATTTAGTTAAAAAAGTGTTGAATCTAGGGTATATTTAGTTTGGGCTTAGTGGGATATATTTATAGGGTTCAGTTTCTTCTATTTATAGTTCAAGCTGTCCCAGTGTAAGAATGGCTTCTAGAAATAGTCCTGCTACCCATTGTACTGATTCATCCAGTGTCTGGAATAAAGATGCCAGGCCAGAGGGCCTATTGTGACATAAATGTGTCCTACTGCACGAGACTGGAAGTGTCTGCACAATGTAGAAGAACCAAACTTTGAAATATAAGGAGCCAGATGCTAGTATGGCAAAAACTGTTCAGTTTCAGAAGCATAGAATTATAAGTGGAGGATTTGGTTCTGATCAACACTTAGGCAAAATGGAAGGTTCTTTTACCAAGAATATACTTGATAACTCAATGTATGCAATTATAAACATGCTGTACAGTGAAATTATTTTTTATAAGTTTCTACATGAAATCAAGAGATTACTCAGACAACAACAAGGAAACTGTAACAACAACAAAAAAAACTGATCATTCCAAAAGCAATAATTCATTAAAAGAGATACAGGCACAGTGCCTCATACCTGTAATCCCAGCACTTTGGGACACTGATGCAGAAGGATCACTAGAAGCCAGAAGTTTGAGATTATAGTGAGTGACAATTACTCACTCCAGCCTGGGCAACAAAGCAAAACCTCACCTCTTAAAAACTTTTTTTTAAAAAAGAGATACATTTTAAATAAGAATAGTGAATAGACTCTTTAATTCTTTGGTAATTCAATTTTAAATGAGAAGAAAACTATATAAACATTGGAAAAAAGAGTCTAATTTCTTGCTGACAGTACTGTCACTGGAAAATAAACTCACAAGATACAACGCCATGAAGGACAAATTGGAAATGAGTGCGATCACTTCAAGGGGTGTTTACAATTAGTCACTGCCCAAGAAAGCTTAATCAACAACAACAAAAATCAACTTGATTAAAAAATGGGCAAAGGTCATTATCCTAAGTGAACTAACACAAGAAGAGAAAACCAAATACCACATGTTCTCACTTATAAGTGGGGACTGAACATTGAGTACATATGGACACAAAGAAGGAAACAACAAACACCAGGGCCTACTTGAGGGTGCAGGGAGGAAGGAGAGGGGATCGAAAAACTGCCCATTGGATACTATGATTATTATCTGGGTTATGAAATCATCTGTACACCAAACCCCTGTGACATGCAACTTACCCATATAACAAACCTGTATATTTACCCCAAACCTAAAATAAAAGTTAAAAATAAATAAATGACTAAACAATGGGCAAATGACTTGAATAGGCATTACTCCAAAGAAGATATACATATATAAATGGCCAATAAGCACATGAAATGATGCTTGACATCATTAATTATTAGGGAAATGCAAATCAAATAACAATGAGATACCACCTATATCCATTCGGATGGCTACTATCAAAAAAAGAAATTAAGAGAGAAAGAAGAAAAGAAGGGAGGGAAGGAAAGAGGGAGGGAGGGAAGGAAGGAAAAAGGGAGGGAGGGAGGAAGGAAGTAAGGAAGGAAGGAAGGAGAGAGAAAAAAAGGAAGAAAAAGTAAAAGAGAAAAGAAAAGAACAAGTATTGGCAACGATGTGGAGAAATTGGAACCCTTGCGCACTGTTGGGAATGCAAAATGGTGCAGCTGCTATAAAAAAAACAGTAAGGTGATTTCTCAAAAAATTAAATACAGAATCACCATATGATCCAGCCATTCCATTTCTGGGTATATACCCCCAAAAATCAAAAGCAGGGTCTCAAACAGTTATTTGTACACCTATGTTCATAGCATCATTATTCACCATAGCCAGAAGGTGGAAGTAACCCAAGTATCCATCAACGGAGGAATCCATAAGCAGATTGTGGTACATACATTCAATGGAATATTAGTATTAAAAAGGAAGGGAATTCTGGCACATGCTACAACATGAGTAAACCTTAAGAACAGTATGCTAAATGAAATAAGCAAAAAGGCAAATCCTGTATGATTTCACTTACATATTATATCTAGGGTAGTCAAATTCACAGAGACTTAAAGTAAAATGATGGTTACCAGGGGCTGCTGGGGAGAGGAATGGAAAGTTGTTTAATGAGTATAGAGTTTTCAGTTGGACAAGATGAAAAGAGTTCTAGAAATTGTTTGTACTGAATGCCACTAAATATACTGAATGCTACTAAATTGTATGCAAAAATGGTTAAGATGATAAATCTTATGTGTATTTTGCAGTTAAAAATTTTTTAATCTCAAGAAAAAGAAAACTTGAAATGCCTTAAATCTTACAATTCAGATATGAGAGAAAAGCGATTGAGATGTTCCCAAATGTAGGATTTGACAATCAAAAATTCATGACACTGTCAATAACAAGTTACAAAACTGACAGGAAATATACTAAGCTATCAGTCATTTTTTTTAAAAAAAAGCAAATTTCAATCAGCATAGAGGAAAGACTGAATTATCTTTGTTCTCACTATGGAAAATCTTAACAAATTATTAATATATGAAAAAGCGATTTAAAAAGTATGCAGCCAAAAATGTAGAGAAAAAGCATTATAGGAGTATTCCATTAATTAATTAAAGCATAAATGTTATTTTCTGGTTTCTGTGATGCTTATGGTATTTTGTCATTTTTGTTGTGATTTCTTTTTCCCTTCTAGTTTAAATGCTCCTTTTTGTATAAAATTCCATATTCTTTTTCTTAACAAAGTCTCCTAATTGTGTGAGCATAAGGCCCCCAGAACCTGGGTGTGTACCATCTTATGCCCATCTTTCAACACAGCAATTCTCTTGGGGACACTTGATCTTTTATCTGAATCTATTCCCAACAGAAACTGAGGCCAAAGGAATCACATGGCTGTGTCACTGCCTGTATGGTCTTGAGCTTTTGCAGTCACAAGCTGGGCCTAAGCTTTTGTGGTCACAAGCTGGGCCTCAGTTTCTCGATCTTACAATGGGGAACATTTTCTTGAAAATCCCTGCTTCCCATAGGTGACAATGGGATACACAGGAGTCACCATGAAACCAAAAGCACCCTAGAAATTCAAAGTAATAAAATAAAGAATAAACCAATTCTTTTTATTTTTTTTCTTGAGACAGAGTCTCACTGTGTTGCCCAGGCTGGAGTGCAGCAGCACAATCTTGGCTCACTGCAACTGCAGTCTCCCGGGTTCAAGCAATTCTCGTGCCTCAGTCTCCTGAGTAGCTGGGATTACAGGTGCCCGCCACCACGTCCAGCTAATTTTTGTATTTTTAGCAGAGATGGGTTTCGCCATGTTGGCCAGACTGGTGTCAAACTCCTGAGCTCAAGCAATCCACCTGCCTCGCCTCCCAATGTGCTGGGATTACAGGCATGAGCAATCATGCCTGGCCTGAATAAACCAATTCTTATTGAAGAATTTACCTCACACATCTAAATTTTTTCAAGATGCCGTGTCCCACTGAACTACCCATCTACGTTTGGTAGTCGGGGTTGTCATGGCAAAGGCCACAGGACAACTAAGTATCAGGAAAACGTGAAGGGAGCCCAGGCTAACCTGGATCCATTGAATAAGAGACACCCATTTGGGATCTGTCAGACAGGGAGAACATGTGGGGGTTCTTGGGGGCTTATTGGTCTGGAGAATGGTCAGAAGAAATTTGAATCAAGAGTCATTAAGCTGAAATCCCTCTCCTAGATCTTTCTCCTTGATAAGGCAAAGCAGTAGATTATAAACCCAACAGACTGTTGCAGAGCATAAACCCAACAGACTATTGCAGAGCTTGAGTATAATATAAGATAATGACTCTCAGGAGATAAAAGGAAAGAGTAGAGAGAATTTCAGTCATTTAAGACTGATAGACTGGGTATGGAGATAAGAACAAAAGTTGAATCAAGAATGATTCCTAGATTTCAGACTCAGGCAACTGGATCAAAGGAAATGCTATTTACTGAGATAAGGAGGGCTGAGGGAGAAACAGGGCAGAAGGCACAAGGAACATCAAGTTCCTTTTCACACAAGTTCAAGTCGAGAAACTTGTAAGATATCCAGATACAGATGTCAAGTAGACTGTTGGTTATATAAGCCTGGAGCTCAAACGAGAGGTCCAGTTTCAAGTTATAAAATTGAGAGTCATCAGAAAAAAAAAGGTGAAGTTAAGCCCATGAGAATAAATCAAATCATTCAGAGAGAAAGAAAAGCAGGGAAGGGGAGGAAAGGAGACTGGGGGACACAGAGGGTAGAGGAAACTAGCTCTAGAGAATCCAAGCATTTAGAAAGCAAGTGAAAACATTGGCAAAACATAAGTGGCCAAAGCAGGAGGAGGAGAACCAGGAGAGCGTGTTAGCTTGGAATCTAGGAGAAGAAAATGACTTTAAAAAGGAAGAAAATGGTCCTCTACGCCAAGTGCTGCTGAGATGTAAATCTGAGTTTTTGCCTCTGTGTTATATCAGATGACTTATGTGGAGAAAGATTCACTGGTCAGGGTCAAAGGGAGTTGCCCAAGAATCAGCAGAGAAGTTGGTCAGAAAAGTTGTTCTGACCCCCACTGAAAAGGAGGCCACTGAGCTGCCCAGAGAGTGGACACGCACTCGTGCATCTATCCTCAGGTAGACAAGAGGCCAGTAAAGTTGTAGCAAAGTCAAGACAGATCTGCCCTAAAGCAGCTCTTATGATCAGTTCAGAGGGCTGAGAAACTTTGTCAGAGAATCCAACATCCATCATAAGCTGGCCTCAGGCAAAGTCCACTTGAATCAGTGATTAGAGAAGTGAACAAAGATTCCCCAAACCAGGAATTTCCTATCATGTTCCATTCTTGTTTCACTGTGGAGTTCAACACCAGTCATATCCATTGCCTTTTTTTCACTTCCTCATTGTCAATGGAAAGAAGGATACTGCATCAAAGAGCAGCATTCTCTCAATGGCGTTTCACCGCAGGGTGCTGAACCACTGCCAGCCAGCTAGCACCAGCTTCTGTCAGCTCACATCAGCTCAGAGATCTGATCATGTGCATGTCTTCCCAACTTCACGCTCAGTGACTTCATGTTAATAGCTTAAAATTGACCATATTGGGAGTATTTACAACATGAAAATCAGCAAACACTATGAATCAGGGCTCCCTACCCCTCAGAGAACCAGTTGCTAAATATTTCCAGCACACTACTGGATAGTGACCTGCAGGATATAGCATGTTAGGGCAAAAGAAGAAAAAAAAAGTTAAGATCAAATACTTTTGGGAAACACAACTTACCTCTCTTGGAAATTTCCTATGCACATTAGTATATTAAAGACTCAGAGAAGTCTTTCTATCAAGAAATTTATTTATCTTTTGTTTATAACAAAGAGTTTCCCAAGCTTATTTGGCCACAGAACCCTCTTTTGTGCAATATCTATCTATCATCTGAAGTTTATGCTGCTTTGGACTTTTCTTTTTTAAATAAAACTAAGCTGTTAGCATTGAAATAGAGATAGAAATTGGCCATAATAGTTCTTCTGTTCATTCCCATGGCTATTTCAAGAGGTGTGTAGATGATGAATGTTTGCAGCCATTCTTGTGACTGCTAAAAGACCCTTATTATTTATGACTTGAGTTCTGGGTGGTGATTGCTGTCATTAATAATGACGGCTCAGCCCCAAGGCTGGGGAGATGGCAGATCTGGAGTCTCTCTCACTTAGCCTGACATCCCTGTGATACAAGAGTTGGGACTGTAAAACTCAGAGCACTTAGTACCAGCACAGGGAGTGCTTGATTTCAAATTCTTTCCTCATTCAAGAGCAGGCGCTTGGGGCCCCAGGGCAGGGGTCTCACTCACGCTAACTGTGGAAACCACTGCTGGCTAATAGACTGAATGGAGGAGTCCTGGGGACCTGGTGGAACAGAACAACTGTGTTCATTAAGAGAGCCAGGAAGCAGCAATGGAGGTCTTGTCCATCGACAACTTGGCAGGACACAAAGTATTTTACCAAACGGAATCTCACAGCTGGAAGGAGCAGGTGCGGGCAGAGCAGAGCCTGTGCAAAACTGGAGAGAGATTAAGGCAGGAAGGAAATTGGATTTGCCCAAGTTCCAAAGGGGAGGGGTGCACCAGGAGGAGAAAGGAGAAAGAAAGAGAGAGACGCTGAAATTGATTTAGGACTTGAAATAAATATCCTTAACCAGCAAAGGGGCTGTCGTTCTGCATTTTAACAATTTAACAGGCAAAAAGCCCCAGCATTAACTGAACCCATGCCTTCAACAGAGGGAGAGATTATCAGTTGCTGAACAGGAAAAACTAAACAGTTTTAACATCCTTCATTCCCCCAGAAGCAAGACTTGATGTCAGGAAAAAGGCTTTCTGCTGCTAACCCTCTACCTGCCCCTCTTCTCCCTGTTCTCTGGACAATAGGACAGGCTCCCAGCCCTGGCCCTGGTAGTGACCCCATCCTGCAGCTCTGGGATGATGCTCAGCAAATGGCAGGTTCTCCGAGGACAAAGAAGAAGGGCTGTACCAGAAACTCACAAGCAGCAAGGCTTTCCTTCCAGAGCAGGGTAAAGTGAGAGGTGGCCACCACATCTCCAGAAAGCTATGGAGTCTGCCCCTAATCTCAGCAGGTTCAACCTGGGCCCATGTTTCCTCACCCTCTACCTCTAATTTCAGCCATTTGGAATTAGTGTTTTACTTTTCTAAGTGTGATTTTAAAAGAAAAAAAATGAGACATTCAACTAGATATGCGAGCGCAGTAAGTTATATTTTTAAAACCAATACAGAGTCCTGAAATATGAAAACAGAACATACATACATCCCCAGAAAGGCAGGGTGCTTCATCCATATGCTCATGGATTTATGGGCTGAGAACACGCCCTTCACTTGTAAATACTGGGAGACTCAGGTCAGCTTTTCTCTCCCAGGCATTAGTCCCTCCAGATGGAACACCACAGTGGATTTTAGAGAAGGGTTAATATGCTTGCATTCTAAGACAATGGAAATTACATTGGAAAAATTCTTGTTATTATTCATATTCAGTCTTTAAACAGTTATTGATGTTCTACAAAGTAATTCTCACTGTATTATTGTATTTAGTCCTCAAAATAATCCCATGAGTCAGGTGACATTATTATCCTCATTTTCCAGTTGAAGAAACTGAGGCTCAGAGAGCTTGAGGAGTGCAGGACCCAGGTCACACAGCTGGTAAGCAGATCTGTGTGACTTTAAATCTCTTGCTCCTTCCTCTACCCCTTGCCATAATCCTCTGGAAGGAGGGACCCTAGCAATGTACTCTGCAGGGCCCCAACACAGAGAACAAACAGGCAACTGTGTAATTAAAGATGGAGAAGGAGGGTCTCTTTTCCCACTGTCCCTAATGGAGACTCTTGGTGCTTAAATGCCCCAACAGATCACCACTATCTGCTCTATATTCTTGTCTCTCCACACACAATGTACCTTCCTCAACCCTAATGCCCAGTCCCCAGGGAAGATTGCTGAATTTGCTGGGGTGGCTAGAAATGTGCAAATTAGGTAGTCCCAGTGCCCATCCCCAGCCCCTTCCTTTCCTTTCTAACAGTCCTGGCAGAAAGTATAGGACCCCTCTGGGTTGGAAGGTAGAAGCAAAATGATAGTGAAATTTAAGGAGCATGTACCCAGCAAATAGTCGTTGAACTGATTATTCTCCCGACAAGTCCACTGAACACATCACATCACATATCTTATTCCCTCAGGCTTTCAGTCAATCCTTAATTCCTTCTCATTTTTGTCTAACCCCTGTTCAGGTAGGGCCAGAAGCTGGTTCAGTACAACAAATGAAAAAGAGATACATTCAAACTCCTATGAAAAGACCATATCTAGCCTTTGCCCCTTAGATCTATCTGTAAGCTGCCTCACTCTCCCTGAATCACTTCCTGCATTTTGTCACTCCCTCAACCAAGAACCTTCAATGTTTCCTCACTAACTCTTGGATTAACTCCAAATTTTTCATCATGGTGTGTCACAATTCCATACCATTCAGGCACTAGGCATGCAGCACATGTATGCATGCATGGATGGATGGAAGGATGGATGGATGGATGGAAGGATGGATGGATGGATGGAAGGATGGATGGATGGATGGATAGATGGACAAATGAATAAATGAATGAAAGGCAAAATAGATCCAACACGCAATTTCCCATTAGAACATTTTATCTGTGTCCATGGAGGTGTGGCAGTCATTTATTTGCCTCAGAAAAATGAAGGACCTCATCCCCTTTTCCTGCACATCCCTTCCCCACCCCATACACACCCTTTATCATGATTGTCATATAGGTCTCTATTGTTTCTGTGGCTCATAATAAAACCCATCTGCCTAGAGGGGCCAGGGGAAGGGTTGTACCCTACAATGTGAATGATCCTGGAGCCCAAGCACTAAGACTCCTAGGATTAATGAACAATGTTGCTCAAGTGAGGGCACTTCCTTCTCAGGGCTCCATTTCCTGGTTTGTGAAATTAAGGCCTTCAGATACGGAGCAGAGATGGGAGCCCAAAAACCCCTTTGTTTGGAAATAAGTAATATTCCCCAATTTCCTAGATACTCACCATCTAGAAATTCTGTGTAGCTGCTGAAAGATATTTGGAAAATCCTCCAAAGTATTTGTGAATGCAGCGTCCTTGCAGGTAGCCAAAGGATAATGACTCCCACCCAAATCTGCCTGAGAAGCTGGGGAAGTCCAAACTGGGCAGCTAATGAGAGGGGCCCCATGTTGTCCAGGTAGACAGTCAAGGTCAACTCATCCCTGCTACTTCCTGCTGCTCCTACAACTGGGGCCGTGTAGAGGAATGATTTGAGCAACCTGAAACACAGTCTTTCCTTCCTCTCTCTGCATTCCTTAACCCTTTATGTCTCTGGGCTATAGATGTATTCTCTTCTATGGTCAAATTAACCTAATGTCTCTCTTGTATCATTCTGAATCTTTTTAGTCATCCTAATGAAGAGCCTTGGGGACTATTTACTGCTCCTCAGTGAGTAGGAGTTGGATTTTATCTATTGTGAATTGTGAACAAGATCTCTATTTGTTATTTTTTATTAGTGTACACTTCTTTCCTGATGATAGCTGTTTAATCATCCAGGATTAAGAAATAAGTGATTCTACATATGCTCCCTTGCTTGCTCCCCAAAATTACCCCTTACCTACCCTCGACCCTATGATACCTCCATCAGTGAAATAAGAGTGGCCCCTATGTGACCTCTCAACCATCCCAAGGCCTGGTCCAGTACTGCTGTAGTGGACACGTGAGTGTTGAGCTAAAACAGAACATCACATTGTGGACCTAATGGAATCTGGCCAAGAAACTCCACGTGGCCAAGGGTAGAGCACAGGGGTTAGAAATCATAGCCCTGTATTCTGCTTAGAGCCTGCTCCATGATTCTGTGTGGTCTCAGAGAAGTCTCTTTCCATCTCTGGGCCTCTGCTTTCCAGCTGTAAAGGAGGAAGAATTATCCTATTCACAACATCAACAAAAATTAGAAAGTGCCTGAGAAAAAAAACTTACCAGGAAATAAAAAAGAACATTATGAACAAGGGTATACAGAAGAGCTGACTCACTAAATGGGAAAATATGTGTTCAGGTAAAGGTAAATCCCAGATCAATCTAGAAATGTATTGCAATCACAATTTTTAGGAAACTTGAGAAGATGATTCTAAAATTGATATGGAAGAATAAATGCATAGAATAATCAAGAAAATATTAGGTGAATGAAAACAACAAGTGAAAGAGGAAGTTCACCCTACCAAACAAAATAACACCCTAGTAATTGTAGAAACATGGTATTGGCTCAGGGATAAGTGAGTAGAGCAATGCAACAGAATAGAAAACCTACAAATCAACTAATGTGTCATAGGCAGAACGATAGCTTCCCAAAGATGCTGTTCCTGGAACCTGTGATTATGTTAGGCTACGAGGTATATTAGCTTGCCAGGGCTGCCATAACAAAATACCACAGACCAGGTAGCTTAAACAACAGCAATTTATTGTCTGACGGTACTGGTGCTGAAAGTCCAAGGTCAAGGAACCAACAGGGTTGCTTTTTCTCTGAGGCCTCTCTTACTGGCTTGCAGATGGATGCCCCATTGCTGCTTTTTCACATGGTCTTTTCCTCTGTACATGTACATGCACATCCCTGATGTCTCTTCATGAGTCCAAATTTGCTCTTCTTATAAGGATGTCAGTCAGATTGGATTAAGGCGCATCCATACGACCTCATTTTACCATAATTACCTCTTTAAAAGCCCTATCCTTCAATACAGTCACATTCTGAGATACCAGAGATTAGGGCTTCAACATATGAACTGGAGGGGACAGGGGAATACAGTTCAGTCCATAACACATGGCAAGGAGGAATCAAGGTTGCAGATGGAATCAATCTGCTGACCTTAAGATAGGAAGATTGCTATAGTTTGAATGCTTGTCCCCTCCGAATCGCATGTTGGAATTTAAACCCCAATGTGGCAGTCAATTGAGAAGCAGAGTCTTTAAGAAGTGTTTGGCCTGGGCACGGTGGCTCACGCCTGTAATCCCAACACTTTGGGAGGCCGAGGCGGGCGGATCACGAGGTCAGGAAATCGAGACCATCCTGGCTAACACGGTGAAACCCCGTCTCTACTAAAAAATACAAAGCAGGCGCCTGTAGTCCCAGCTACTCTGGAAGCTGAGGCGGGAGAATTGCTTGAACCTGGGAGGTGGAGCCGGCAGCGAGCTGAGATTGCACCACTGCATTCCAGCCTGGGCAACAGAGCGAGACTCAGTCTCAAAAAATAAAATAAAATAATAAAAAAAGTAAAACAAGAAGTGTTTGGGTAATTCCTTCATGGATTAATGAGGTATAGGTTACTGAGGAATCACAAGAGTGGGACGGGTGACATTATAAGGACAGGAAGAGAGACCTGAGCTACCATGCTTAGCACCCTGGACATGTGATGTCCTGTGCTGTCTTAGGACTCTGCAGAGAGTCCCCACCAGCAGGAAGGCCCTCACTAGATGTGGCTGCCCAACCTTGGACTTCGTAGCCTCCATAACTGTAAGACATAAAGTCTCTTTCTTCATAAATTACCCAGTTTTAGGTATTCTCTTATAAGCAACAGAAAACAGACAGAGATTATCATGGATCATCCACATGGGCCCAATGTAATCACAAAGGTTCATAAATGGAACAGGTCATCATGAGAGTCAGCTTCAGAGTGATACAGCTTAAGAAAGACAACCAACCACTGATGAATTGAAGATGGAAGGGGGCCCTAAGCAAAGGAATGTGGCCAGCTGGAGACAGCAAAGACACGGATTCTCCCCTGGAGCCCCCAGATGGCTGCCTCCACACAGCCCTGCCAACACCTCGATTTTAGACTCTGACCTCCATAACTGTCAATAATAAATTTGTGTTGTTTGAAGCTGCTTAGTTTGTGTAATTGTTTACAACAGCAGTAGAAACTAATACACCATGCATATAAAGGAATTAAGATATGATAAAAGTAGCATTTCAAATAACTAGAAAAGGGTATAGTATTTGGTAATATATAGACAATTAACTAGTCATCTGGCTAAAACACTGAACAAAATCAAATTTCTATGCCACGCCATTCACAAAAATAAAGTCCAGATGGATTAAAAATCTAAACAATGTACACGTAAAAATACTGGAAGAAAATATGGGAGAAAGTGTTTATGACTTTGGAATAGAGAAGGGGAAAGACATAACCAAAAAATGAATAAAGTTTACAACAGTACAATATAAAACACTTCTATATAAAGACACCATAAGCAAAATCAAAAGGCAAGCAAAATATGTCAGAAATATGTTTTCATCATATGTATATTCTTTGAATTTTGTTGTTTTATTTTTCTTGACAGTGAATGTGAATTAGTTCATTAATTAAAAACAAAAAAAGGCAAAAAGAGTTGGAAAGAATCTCCTCTACCACCCTCTTTTCTTCCCAGGAATGAACTGGAATGAAAGGAAAAACTTTTTAAAACCAAAAACACTATGAGAACACAAGCCCATGTTTTATTGAAGCAAAGAACAAATTATGATTTTGGAGGGCATTTCCTCATACAATCTTTCCCACATCCTCAAGCTCCTCTTTCTTGAAGACACCTGTGGAATGAGCTAAGGTCAGCCTGTGTTCATAGGAAAGTACTGTTGAAAAGCTAACCTATGTAGGGTCAGCTGAACATGTGGCAGAACTGGCCGATTATCTCCCCTTTTCCCACATCTTCCTGGGCCCACAGCTAGACTACGTTTCCCAGCATCCCTTTGCAGTTAGCTATGTGCACATGTCTGAGTTCTGTCCAGTGGAATGTGGGCAAAGGTGCCACCTCTAGGCCTGGCACATGAAAACCTCATGTACTTCATGGTCTGTCCTCTTTTGCTGTTTTAATAAAGATGAATATGCAAACTTGGAAGACTTGAAGTTGCAAAGCCATAAAATGGAAAGAACTTGGATCCTTGAATCACTGCCTAGAGAGTCACCCACTGATCAGAAACACCCACATTGGGCTTTATAAGAGCTAGAAAAAAAGTTGTATTTGAGCTCATATACATTTTTGAGCTTGCGTCTGTTTCAGTAGCTAGTATTCCCTTAACTAACTCAGAAGCCAACCTGGCTTCTTTTGGCAAATTCCTTGGTCTGACACCTCCCCCAGCAGCTCAACTGAGCTAATTATTAAGCTAATGACTTCAACTGCAAATCCGTCCTTCTATTCTTGACTTTATGAGTCCCTGAGCTGGGACCCAGCAAACCACATTTCTGCTGTGCCTAATAGTTTCTTGCTAAGGTCTGCCAATAGAGGGCACTAGAGAGAGACTGCAAGACTGGAAGAGGGGAGAAGGTGCCTGCTCCCTTCTGTCTGCTTCTTGTTCCACTTCCTTGCTTCTCATTTCTGGAGGTGTCACCGGGCCACATTCACCCTGGCAGCTGCATTTCATTCCAGTAGCAGCCATTTTTTTCCATCACCCAAAGTACCATCCTCATTATCTTCCTCTGGGAGACCAGCATCAGCTGGTAACAATTCCAACGTCTTTCTTTCTTTCCCTGGCCCTAAGGATGGGATCCCTTCCTTGCAGTTGCTACTCTGTGATGTCTTTTTTTTTTTTCTTTTTGAGATGGAGTCTCGCTCTTGTCACCCAGGCTGAAGTGCAGCGGCACTATCTTGGGTCACTGCAACCTCCGCCTCCCGGGTTCAAGCAATTCTCCCACCTCAGCCTCCTGAGTAGATGGGATTACAGGTGCACACCACCATGCCCAGCTAGTTTTTTGCATTTTTGTAGAGGCAGGGTTTCACCATTTTGGCCAGGCTGGTCTCAAACTCCTGACCTCAAGTGATCCGCCTGCCTCGGCCTCCCAAAGTGCTGGGATTACAGGCATAAGCCACCACACCTAGCCAACTCTGTGATGTCTTAGGGTTCCCTTTGCACATTCAATCCCTAGTTAACAATTCTTTAGGTTAAATTACCTCTGTTAGAAACCACACCAGATATTTTGTCTCATAGCTGGGTGCTGATTTATACACCAACACCTTTGGAGCTACCTGGGGTTTCTCCATCATCCCAATTGTACTGATACAACAGTATGAGCCACAGATTTCTGTCTTCCTCCTTCCAGCACCTGAGCCTTGCCTACCTTTTGCCACATGCAGAGGAGAAGCAAATCACAAAATGTGTCTCCCTGCCTCCTGCTGGCATTCAACAGACCTCACCTAGGGCTGCAAACTGGAGCTATGAGGACCCAGCGGAGTATGTTTTGTCCCCTATGCCCACAGTGGCATCGCTGGGACGACCACACATTGGAGTACCACCTCCACTCCAAGGAAAAGCAGGGGAGCCACAGAAACAAATTCTCCACTGCTGCCCTTTGAAACAATGCTTTGAAATGTCCACCCAATTTATCCCCTTTCTGATCTAAATTCTACGCCAGAGTAGGGGACACACAGCCTAGAAGGAAGGGCTGCTGTGACACTGGAAGCTCCTTAAAGACCAGATTTTGTTCATGTGTGTCCCCCATCCCAAGGCACAAATATGAACTTGCATCTGAAGCTGAATAGCTCTTTAGATAATGCATGCTTGCATTTATTCTCTTTGCCTTTTGCATAGTAGACATTCTGTGAGCCTATCAGGACTGGAGTGGAATGGAATTAGATTGGGAGGAAGCTGCCAGTTGAAAAGTTGCTTTTTCTAAAAAGCCTTCTCCTATTCCCCTGGAGAGAGGGAGATGCTTTTTATTCCCTTCTCTGTTTCCACAGCTCTTGGTGCTTCTATTTCATCCCTTGCCATGCCGAGTTGCAATTTATTTGTTTCCTTTCTGCCTTCCCAATATACCAAGAACCTGCCATATACAAAGTCGCCATGTCTTTTTCATTGTTATATCTCCAGGCCTGGTACCTGTAGGTATTCAAAGGATAAGTAAATTAATGAGCAAACCCTAGCCTAATGGTGCAACTTTTCAATCAAAATGAATTCTAGCTCTAAGTGCATTAACCTTTAGAGATAAATAGATGAATAAGAAATGTGGTATCTTAGCACCATAAAGGGCATCAATTTCACCCTTCCAATGTAGAAAAAACCTTCCAAAGGATTCCAGATTTGAATCCTTGATTTAAATACTCCCTGAATTCAGAAGTTTATTGCCTTAGTAAAACAGTCCATTTCGCTGTTAGACAGCTTTAATTACTCAAATGTTTTTCCCTCTAGTCAGCTTAAACCTTCCTTCTAATAATCCCTTTGTGGGCTCTGGTTGCAGCCTCCAGAGAAAACATTGCTAAAATACTTCTAATCCATAGCAGAGATTCTAGAAGATGCCATGGTCCTCCACCCCGAACTATTTCTGATCTGTTGCTTATGGCAAGTATCTTGTACATCACACATCCAGTGCATTTTGCTGCCTTTAGCTAGGATTATCAAATATCCATTCTAGTCCATTCTGAAGAATATCCATAAAAAACAAATCCAACCTATTTCTCTATTTTTGGTCCTAGTGCTGAAACATCTTAGATCTCATTTCTAACTTAAATTCTTTCCTTTTTTATTTTTTTAAGTCTCTCTCTTCTTTCTGTGAAGAAAGAGAACTTTTTTGGCTCCTATCCACTCTGTAAAGAATAACTAAGTCCTCTCTTTTTCTCCTCCCCCAAAACATGCCCTTGGCAACCCAGCCTTCTCTTTTATGAGCTGACTCATAGGTTCTGAGTGAAAAAAGCCCTTCCTTAAACACCCTCTACTGCCATGTGTGGATGAGGCTGCAGTATCCCAGTGACCAATAGAGCCAGGAAGTCGTGGCTGTGTGAACTGTGCCAGCATGACCCAGGACACTTCATGAGTCCCTTGTGCCCAAAACGTCACCACTTGGGCAACCACGTGTGGAAGCACCACCTCCACTAGCGGCTGGAAGGACGTGAGAACCAGCAGGTCTCTCCTGGCAGACCTATTGTAGGCTCCAACCCTCCCACGCTGGCCAGCCCTGAAGAGCACCAGCCCCCATGCCATGAACTTAATTACTTTGCAAGAGGACAGTTTGTAGCTGGACTTCCTCTTTGTTCTCACAGAAAGCTGAGAGTGGGCACCAGAACAAAGACGGGTTTTTGCAAAACACAGGCAGGAGAGAACCCGTGCTGCAAATCTGGGTCTGGGTCCGTGTGTGGAAGGGATTGGGGAAGCACAAGGATGGGGCTCAGAAGGAACTGAATCCCTACCTGAGTGCTCATGCAGCGCCCTACCTGAGATCCCATTAGACCCAGACATAGCTGAACTGATTTACGCAAGCTTAGAGAAAAAAGTGTCTTGAGGGCTTCTGTCTCCCATCCCCCTGATATTAGAAGGCCATTTTTTTAAAGGTATCTCCTTTTCTATTTTTTTAAAATGTAGTAAGTTGAAAGGGGTGTGAAGTGTGCATTGCTCACCTGATCAAGAGCTTTAAACCTCATTATTAGAATGTTCTTCATGTCTAGCCTAAATCCCTAAAGCTACTTCATGAGATAAGTCTTTGGAGACTCATAAGTGGTTATTGGGGCATCCTTTAATGTGATAGATCAGGACTGATGGTCCTCTCACTCCTTTGGCTCCCCCTCCTTACCTATCTGAGAAGAAATTCCTTTGGCATATGAACTCTGTGAGGTCATGTTGAGAGGTCACCAGTATTAGCAAGGGAAAGGCTTATGTGTGGAATCTGTGCTCCACACTGAGAAACCTGAACTAGCACCACCTGCTTCTACAAAGGTCTGGAGGGCTCCTCTGACTCACAGTGGCCAGGAAGGGTGGGGAGAGAGTCAGAGGGAGTGCCCCAAAGCAGGGAAGAGAAGAGAAAAGGAGACAAGTGCAAGGAGGGACTCCTTGGTGCCTATCCAAGCCTGGCAATCTATGGGCTAAAAGATAATTCTGCAGGTAATATAATCTTTGTCACTACCATCCCACACCTTGGCTCTGTGTGTTTGCAGTTACATACAATTCTTTACTTCCTGTAATGGCCCCAGCTGCTCTCTCTTCTTCAGGGCATGATATGCATATGTGTGGGTCATGTGTAGAACAACGACCCTTCCTGTATTTCAAGGTCACTTCCAAATCATCCTTTGGTTTTCTTTCTCCAGAATGGCTCTCTATTCTTTACCTTTCATCCCAGAAGTTTTAAAGAAGGAGGAGGAAAGGAAACTCATGAATTGAATGTCTAGCGTGAACTAGGAAATGAGAGAAAGCCTTACATAAATGTTTTTCTTTCGTCCTCCTAGCCACTCTAAAAAGTAGGTGAAATTTTATCAGCAGAGGGTTAACAACTTTTCTCAGGTAAGGAAAGTGAGGCTGAGAAAATAAAACGAATGGCCCAGGGTCACAAAGCTGGCAAGTGGTCATTGTCAGATTAATCCCTGGATCTGTCAGATTCCAAAGACACAGGCTTCATGGTGCTCCACTAGCTTTGAGTCTCCTCAACCAACCCTGACCCGCTTCTATGTCCCCCATAGTCCTTTAGCTCCACCATGGATCTCAGTACCTCACTTGGATCAGAGCATACAGAGAAAACAGCTTCATGTAGCCAACATGGCTCAAGATAACCCCTAGCTCTGGGACCAGACTTATGCATGAGACTGGAGGAAGATCCCAGGAGAAGATGAGGCATCTCAATGGAAACTTTAGCCATAGCCCCAGAGGCTCAAGGATGAGGAAGGGGCCCTACCTCATGTGATACTTGATTTTCTCTGGAAATCACTGTGTGTGGTGCCCATGGCCCAACCTCCATAATTACCGTAGTGTATCAGGAAGATACATTTCCCAAATGTAGTGTATTCCCAAATCTCTGTTTTCCTCTTTAAAGCATAACTGACTCCTAGAGAAATCTCTGGATATATGTAATGCTATGAAGACAATAACCAGGCCATAGAATCACAAACTATCAAAGCTGGACAGGATCTCAGAGTTCACCCAGCCAAACCTCCTTATTTCAGCCCTGGGAATTAATAACTCAGAAAGGAAAAGTCTCCCACAACTTAGACTGTGGCAGAAAGTGAGCTCAATCCCAAGTGTCCCAGATCAAGTGACCTAATTAGGTTTCCTTCCAGCTCTTGGGTGCCATGGTGGCAGTAGACATAGCTGTTACAGGAAACCAGGACCAAACTCAAGCACTTTCCACTATCTGGGAATGAAGTCCTGGCTTTCTCCAAACATTGCCAAGCTTCCTCCCATGCCAGTGTCATCCTTCCCCTGGGACCCAGCCAGAGAAGATTTCTGCTCCCTTCCTGATCTCCAATGTCACAAAACCACAGCCTCAGCTTGTATTCTTCCCCACTGTTACTACACTGTCTGGGTCAAAGGAGTCAGAAAGAAGACTGCACTGGGGTAAGGCACTCAAAATGGCAGGGTGGTGAGCTCAAGGACAGAGTTAGGGCTCACAGAGTGAGACGCGGGAGGCCAAGGTCTCTATGCAGAGCTTTGGGAAGATTAATAACCATGGAGGGAACTCCATCAAACTACAGGGAGTCTATTCCTCTATTATCATAGAGCTCTTTGACCCTAACTCATGGGGCCCCTTTTTCAAGACACAGGACTCCCTTGACAGAATCTGACTTCAGATTTGTGCTTGCTTGTTGTTAGTATCAAGAAGAAAAGAACTTAGCTGAAAAGACGGGGGTTTTTTTGTTTTTGTTTTTGTTTTTAAAAACTCACCTGGGGAGGGCCCAGGCCACTTCATCAGGCCACAGTTTGCCTAGGAGACCCTCCTGGGATCCTGACACCCAAGAGTCCCCTCCCAGCCCCCAGAGCAGGCTGGTCCTCCGTGTCCTGGGGTGTGTGAGCTTCCCCCAAGTTTGCCTGCCGCCCACTGACTTCCATGTCAGGTTACAAAACAGCAGCCAGCTCACAGTTTCTCTAAACATGCTCAAATATTATCTTACCATGGAGGGGGGTTATCTGACACAAAGATCTTGCCATGTAGCTCAGAAAAATAGCCTGACAGCCACAAAAAGGTAAATAGAGACATCAAACTCATGCCAGCAGGGCCAGCAGCAACACAGCCCTTGGCCTGGAAGTTCTAGGACAGTTCTCAACAGTTCTCAAATGTAAACACTTCTCCTCCTCCTGTTTCCCCCTCTTCTCCCTCTCTGTTTTCTTTCCTAAGGATTAAGAGATTTCATTTTCATTGTTCCACAGATGCAAAGGGAGGTCTTTCTGAGCCAACAACAAGTACTGTGTGTTCCTTACGGTTTGGAAATCACTTGAAACACTGTGTCCTCTCCCCGCCAACCATCCCACACTGTACCCCAACCTTCGGAGTCCTCCTATCAGAGTTCCCTGAAGGCTGCTGCAGAAGCAGAGTCTTTTTCCAGCCCACCTGACCATCTGGAAGCCAGAGCAGACCAGTGGATATATTACCTTTCTATTTGAGATAAGGGATGAGTGCTTATGGGTTGGGTGATAGAAGCAAGGAAGAGACAGGGCTTCCTCTAAGACCTCTTTCAAAGCCCCCATGTCTCCACATGCCTTTGAGGCAGGGTTGGGATCCCGACTGCCTGAGTGGGGGCTAAGGGTGACTACAGGCATTAGGCAGCCTCTCTTCTCTCTTGGGCCGGCTGGCCCCTACTAAGTAAGCTTCTGGAGGAAGCAAAGGTAGATGTCAAGAGCTTGGGCATAGCCAAGAAGAGAGAGCAGGGTCTTGCCGAGGTCTGGTTGTTCTCCATTT